>NC_053164.1:142946835-143314335 GCF_016835505.1 Polypterus senegalus
GCTAGTAAAAGCCCACTGAGACATTCTTTGTGTGATTATGGGCTATACAAGAAATAAATTGTTGTTGTTCTTGCAAGCAGTTTCATAATGTGAAGCCAGGACCACCTGGATTTTTTACCTGAGTGCAGCAGGCGACATTTCAGCACCACACTGGAACAGTGTGAGGTTGCTTACAGTTGGCAGAGTGCCAAACCTGCCACTAACCCCTAAATTCTCCCAGTAATTTGGAGGACCTGCTTGCATGGCTGGATGCAGATTAAAGCTGACGAAAGTTGCGTATGTTATTGATGGACATTGATGAATATTTACAGTAGATTATATTCCATAACATCATTCATACAGATCATTAACGTATTTTGGTGTAAAGCCTGTTTAGATTTAATACTGATGGGCATCTTAAGGAATTCAAGTTGTGAGATTTGTATTGAGAGATGGCATATATCTAGTTCAGACAGCAGTACTCTCCGGTTAAAATGAATTAATTTATTATAGAAAGAGTTTTTCTAAAAAAAAAAAAAAAAAATGTATAATAACTCTGTTGGTCTTCCTCTGATTTTCTTTTCACAAAATCCTTCTAAGAACTCCCACAGGAATGAATTATCGCTTGGTTTTCTGCAAAAAAAAAAAAGGATTAGCATAAGTACTTATAAAGATTTAAGACTGGTAAGCTGTTACTCTACATTCTTGCACTTTGCTGCCAACCATTTATCTTTAAAAGGATGACAACATGGCACTTACTATGGTGCTTAGTGCTGTTGCCACACAGCTTCAGAAGACACTGTCTGAATGAATTTTGCATGTTTTCACCAAGTACGAGTGAGATCTTCTTTGGGTATTCTGTTTCTTCTTCCACAGTCCAAACACGTGTAAGGTAAGATAAACTGGCGTGCAATGACTATAGGGTGGTCCAGATCTAATTATGCAATTTTCATTACGCTATAACTTATTAAGTTTATTACATAGAAAATCACCCGAAAAATCCCTGACCATCGAGAAGTGTGCGAACTGACAATATGAAGAATTGTCTTCGCGTCAAACTGGAATTGTCCGCGGATCAATCAAAGTCATCCAGATGATCTGGATCTGCATAATTAGATCTGGACCACCCTGTACATCCTACAATGGAGTGGTGCTCCTTCAAGTATTGCTTCTTGCCTTATGTTAGCTAGTATCTAGTACCCTGAACCCTGGACTGGATTGCAATAAGATTTAGATAATTACCAGGCTGGCTTAGACAGATGAACAGGGGTATAAAGGATTGGCTGAGAGTGAGGCTTGACGCCATTGGACAAAGGTTACCAATGCCTGTGTCAAATCTTATAACCCTGGCATCACACTGTAGTGTGGTTATTTACAGATGTTGAATTTATTCTGCATCCAAGGCTTAACTAGATATGTGGGTTGAAGAAAGCCCACTCACAAACAAATGACCTTTCAAAATGTTACAGGTACATCTTTGTTATTTAGAAAATAAATCTATATACATCAGACTTCCAATATGACTCAGAGTCCTGTCACGTGCAGAGGTTCGCTGATGACACTGCTATTGTGGGCTGCATCAGGAGTGGGCAGGAGGAGGAGTACAGAAAGTTAATCAAAGACTTTGTTAAATGGTGCGACTCAAACCACTTACACCTTAACACCAGCAAGACCAAGGAGCTGGTGGTGGATTTTAGGAGGCCCAGGCCCCTTATGGACCCCGTGATCATCAGGTTACTGTGTGCAGAGGGTGCAGACCTATAAATATCTGGGAGTGCAGCTGGATGACAAATTGGACTGGACTGCCAATACTGATGCTCTATGTAAGAAAGGTCAGAGCAAACTATACTTTCTGAGAAGGTTGGCGTCCTTCAACATCTGCAATAAGATGCTGCAGATGTTCTACCAGACAGTTGTGGCGAGTGCCCTCTTCTACGCAGTGGTGTGCTGGGGTGGCAGCATAAAGATGAAAGATGCCTAATGCCTGGACAAACTTGTTAAGAAGGCAGGCTCCATTGTAGGAGTAAAGCTGGACAGTTTAACATCTGTGGCAGAGCGACAGGCATTAAGCAAACTCCTGTCAATCATGAATAATCCACTGCATCCACTGAACAGTGTCATCTCCAGGCAGAGGAGTAGCTTCAGTGACAGACTTTTGTCACTGTCCTGCTCCACTGACAGACTGAGGAGATCGTTCCTCCCCCACACTATGCGACTCTTCAATTCCACCCGGGGGAGTAAATGCTAACATTACTCAGTTATTGTCTGCTTTTACATGCATTTTTATTACTATTTAATTTAATATTGTTTTTTGTATCAGTATACTGCTGCTGGATTATATGAATTTCCCCTTGGGATTAATAAAGTATCTCTATCTATCTATCTATCTATCTATCTATCTATCTATCTATCTATCTATCTATCTATTGTGATGGATGGCCGGCCATTTATCCCGGCCAATACCCCCAAGCCGCCAGGTGGAGCCCTCTTTGCAGCGTGGAGGTCCCCAGAAGACCAGCAGGGCATCATGGACAATGGAGTTTTATGCAAAGCCCTTCTGGATGCCGTGGGGGCCGCAGGAGGGAGCTGCAGGGAGGACCGAGGGCTTCTTCGTGCCCTGTGACCCGGAGGTTCGTCACAGGAAGAGCGGGACTTCGGGTTGAAGAAAAGGACTATTTACCCTGACCCGGAAGGAATAAGGACTTGTGGACTATTGGGCAGAAACACTTCCGGGTCAGGAGGTATAAAAGGACTATGGGAACTCTCAGACAATGAGCTGAGCTGGGTGGAAGGGTGGCAACGCGTCTGGGAGCTGGAGGATTGTATTATTGTGGTTTATTGTAATTATATGAGTATTGTGGTGGAGAGTGTGCTTTGTGCACTGTGGCGACAAAATAAAGTCAACTTGAGGACTTTTACCTGGTGTCTGGAGTCGTGGACAGGGGTTCAAGGGAGCGAGAGCGCCCCCTATCGTTCACACTATCTATCTATCTATCTATCTATCTATCTATCTATCTATCTATCTATCTATCTATCTATCTATCTAAAATCAGCACTCCATTTATTTATGTCGGACATTCTCTAAATTGTTTTACAAAGGAAGGGAGGCAAAATCATTATAAGAACAAATTAAGATAAAGGACTCACTGGTCTTTGACAGCAATGCCAAAAGCATCCAGTACAATAGGCCTCCCAGTCACTTTGGCCTGATCAGACTTTTCTTTTTACAGGTAGTGCAAAATCATAGTGGTGCTTCTTTCTCCTAGTTGACAGGCATTGCCGTTTGCACTGACCATTTTGAAAATCTCTTATTAAGTTTGGCTGGTGTCTTGGGTTTAAATTACTTTCTACTCACTAAGGCTCTCACCTGTGAGGACCACTTTTGCATTTCTGAAACTCTTACCTGGTTGTTTGTCTACTGCACTACATCGCCAGAAGGCACTGGAATCAAACATCAGCAGTGACATGACGCATATTCATGACTTTTTGAAAGGACATTTATCATTGAGGGTCATGCCAGTTGGTGGCTCATAAAAGGCACATTGGGCCACTATACTCTTCTTATATTTCAATGCAACCTCTTAAATGTTGTGATTCACAGAAAATCCTAATTTTATCTGTCTTCCCCATACTGTCAAAGTTGAAGGCTTAGCTGTCCCAAAATAGATAGCTTGACCGGTCCTTGGATCATCGCTGTGTAGCACATTTTCACGTAAAAAAAAAATCAGTGGTGGCTACAGAGCAGAATGAAGGAGAACATTACATACACACCTAGACCACAAGACCCCCCAGGCAAAGGACTAAAAAGAATAAAGCACAAACTGATAAGAAAATTCATCCATCTATTGGTAGAACTGCTTATTACAATGTAGTATTGTGTAGGGTCAGAGCCTATTCTGGAGGCATCGCTCAAAAGGAAGGAAGCTCATCACAGGCAGGGCTTACCCACAGTGCTTCAGTTTAGAGTTACCAGTCAGCCTAATCAATTTGTCGATAGAATGTTCTTGGAGAAGAATTGACGTTGACATGGAGTCAGCATTAATGGCTGACAATATGGACCATGATTTGAACTCAGACCAACTGGACTGTAAGGCAGCAACACTAACTACTGCACCATCAGTCTGCCGCAATAATGTTAAGTTAAACTTGAAAACATTAAAATGAACAGTTTTCCCTTAACTAAACTTAATAACTACATTACTGATTTATGGATATTTATAACCATCCACCCATATTCAAAACAGCTTAGTCTAGTTCAAGAAACTGCATTTCTCATTATTACCGTATAATTTCTGGTATTGTATAATGTTGGTTGTATAAGTTGAATGCGGAAAACTCTCGCTATTGGTCCAAGAGATTATTCTAAACTAAAGCCCACCTGAGAGAGTAACCACGGAGCACACGGCCTTTTTTTCCTATTTATTGTGCCTACGCGACCACACGGTAATACCTGAACTATTCCGAAGAAACATTTGCACTGTTTTGTGTTTTTTGTATCTCACACCCTCATACAATTTATCATAAAAGCATCCCTTATCTATGATGGAGCGTTCAATCAGAAGAAAATATAAAGCTGGTTTTAAATTTAAACTAATTGGTAACTGTGTTGCTGCAACAAAATTCGATGTGTCTGAGAAACTGATGCGAGATTGGAGGAGGCAAGAAGATGTTAAAAAAAAAAAAATTTGTCGCATTTTTAAACTGGTATATAAGTCAGGGTCTGATTTTCTGATTGATTTTTCGGGGTTTCAAGACCCGACTTATACGTGAGTATGTACGGTAATACAATTATGTGGTCACTTACCTCATTTTTCATTTCTTGGTATTTTCTCAGAAGGTGTGGATATTTTTCCTTGCAATATTCCGTAAAGCGCTTTAGTTTTCGGAGTTCCCTTTCTAGCTCTTTCTTTTCCTTATTGAAAGAAAGAAGGCATATAAATGAGTCTCCATATCCAGTTCATCTTTTGGTGTCATACAAAATTTCAGATTTGTAATGTATGGTAGCCGGTGCCATTACCTGACCAGGATGCCTCAGAAATGGAAGGACAGGGGGAGAGGACTTCTGAAGGGCGCTGTCTCCCCCAAACTCTTATTTGGCCGCCACCCCTGGGTTGCAACGGCGCCTTGGATTCCAGGAGAGCTGTATTGGAATTACTGTTTTCCAGCACACCCCTGTTGGGTTCTGTGGATGCTGCCAGGGTGAGCTGTAGTTTAGGCTTAAGCCACAACTGGGAGCAATTCCAAACATCCCAGGTGGAAGTCTGAGACACCACTGCAAGCCAAGTAACAGTTCAGGGGAGACAGTGTCCTTCGGAAGTTCTCTCCCCTTGTCCTTCCATTTCAGAGGCATCCTTGCCGGGTAATGGCAGCGGCTGTCATCTGTCATGCCATTTTACACACCCATTGTCTTCTTCCCAATTACTACAAGCTGTATTATCCAGAAACAGAAGTAGAGGGTAAAGAATGTTTTATTTTGATTAGTAAATTTTAAAGATAATCTACAATTAGTAACTGAGAACAGGGTTTACCAAATTTGTTCTCTCAATTTCAGCATGCAACCTTTTTATTTCCTGTTCTTGCTCATCAACTTGATCTCTTATGTGAACAACTTCATCATCAACTCTGAAACATAAAGAATAAAACATAAAATCAAGTTATTTTAAAACTTATATCCGTTGGTTTCAAACCAAAATCCAAAGTCATAATGTTTACGTCCATTATTGGTTGTAAATTGTATAAGTGTGACTAATGAAAGGCTGGTGTTCCATTTTTGGGCCCATTTCAGTCAGGAATGGCTCTCGATTTCCACAAGACTTGCTGTGAAAATGGCTTGTATAAAAAAATGGATGAATATGAAGAATTAAGACCTTGGTCCTTGTCATTCAGGTTCAAAAGGTATGTTGTTTTTCTTTTGTAACTATCTCTAGGAATGTTTTAAGAACAGATTATTTAACAACTGATTACACTTCATCGTGGTTTGGTCCTCCTCCTTGTAATATTCAATCTGGGAGCACATGGGGAACCCAGAGAAATATACAAGGATCTCCAGATACCTTAGAATATCTTCTTGTTTCCCAAGCATTTAATGGGGTAGAGCCCAGCAAAATATGGGACAGCAGAAGTTGAACGACAAAAGAGCTACCAAATAAGGCTGGCCAAAGAAAAGAGACACATAAGCCAATGATTCAGTTCTCCCCCAAGCTTCAACAGAGAAGGCAATCAACCGAGTAATAGATGTTATTAAAAAAAGAGGCCCTTAACCCTGTCTTTTAGGATGGGGCATAAGAGACAGGGAAAACCTTTTGTATACTCTCTTTTGTGAGTTTAGAGAGAGCTTTACTATACTAACTGTAAAAAGGGCCAGTCAGACCAAAAAGAGAGAGTGAGGATCAGATCAGAACAAAGAATGGAGTCATAAGAGAAAGAGAAGTCAAAACTGTAAAACAAAAGAGAGAATCGTCAAAGCCAAAATGCAAACCGAAAATCAAAGTCAAAAAGCACAGTTTGTTTCAAAACCAGTAATCAACAAGAAATTCCGTATAAATGAGTCCATTCTTGGATACTGAGTGCCTGCTTGGGGAATCTTTATACCAGCACACCTAGTGACGTCACAAGCGACACAAACCTGGTGCATCATGGATAGCTCTACAAAGTGGTGGTGCGAAACAAAATGGTATTGGAAGAGATATAAACTGAACTGAACTTCAAAATGTCAGCTCTGATTAAAATTCTGATGACAGAATTAGATTCCTTCAGTATAAAAACTAGAAAAAATTAGATCAAAATAATTTTTCCAGTTTCTGAAAAAATTTAGAAAAATTTTAAAAGATCACTATTTATGATATTTACAAAGCTGGGGGCATTGTTTGGATACGGACTTTATTCTCTTTTTGAAACTGAACGTTTGTGATCTGGTTGTGCAGCTTTTTCTCTTTTATCTATAAAAATGATAGAAAAATGTTTTAAAAGAAATGTCTGGGACTTCACACTGATTAATCTTTTAGAGAGCTAGTGGAAATGAAACATTTTATCTTATTTTGGAAAAATTCAAGCATGAGCTCATTCTCTGATTGGCTGTTATATCCAGCAGAGGTGAATTGTTTAAGAACTGCAACCATACTAAAGCCAATATATCCTGTATGAGGAGAAGGGGCATCTCAGTCAGAACGGGATGCCAATCCAGTAAGACAAGCAAATTGGCTTGGAGTGACAAGGAAATAAATTTGCATCCAACCGATATACTATAACAAATGGACTGAAAAAAGCTGAGGATTGGGAGTGATTCTATCTCCTATACACCAGGGGCAGTGGTCCTTGTATGGGAACCGAATCGGGACACCCACAGGAGTGCTAAGGAGATGGAGTTTGGAAGTGTAGCCCTGTCAGGGTCCCTGGGTATCAGTAGAGGATGCTGTCAGATGAAACCCACCCTACTTTTTCTATGACCCGGAAGTGCTTCCTCGAGGGCACAGTGTGACACTGGAAGTATTCCCGGGTCCGCCTTAAAAGGAGCCAGTCGCCTCACATCAAGGAGTCCGAGTCAGGCGGTAGAGAAGGAGGAAGAACTGTGATTGTGTATTGTGATTGTGGCTGATTATTTTAGAAAAGAAGTGCCTTGTAAGAATAAAAGTCCTTTGTTTTATTCATATGATGTGTGTTGTTTCGCTGTGTTTTGGGCTTGGGTATCACTGGTGCCCCCTTGTGGTCACAGTCCTTTCATAGTAATCAAGACAAACGTAGCAAAACAAAGAAAATATGCTACAAAGAAAACAATATATCTAACTTGATTTTCAATCTGGCTTTTACATGCACTGATAAAAACAAGTGAAGGAAGCTCGATGAAGTATGCAATTGTCTTCAGTGGGGTTTTTAATGATTGTATCTTCATTAAGAGTTGGAGGCATTTTCATAGGTAAATCTTTAATCTGTTCATTAACCTTAGACTTAACCTCAACAATACTCCTTCATAACAATCATTGACTTCAAAAGTAGCCATTTACACTCTTTTCTGAATGCCTGTAGTTGTCCACTTATAACCACATTCAGTTCCGATGGACCACTCGCAAGCTGATCTGGACGTAAGATGAACCGGTATATGTATTCACACCTGACTAAATGTATGGGACTGTATAATAAGTCCCTTAAGTTATGTTTGTTTTTTTATCTTTTTTTGTCATCATTCTTAGCACATTGTGCAGATTTTCTATCTTTTTTTGTAAATTATTTCATTAGTTTGTTTCATTTATTACTGTTGCTCGCATGTTTGCCGAACCTTTAACAGTTTCACCAATCCTTTCTTTGTCTGTGTTATATTTTGTCATCAGCGTGAGCCTCTCCCAGTGTTCATTGTGTTAACTGTAAGAGGAGGAGTTGTACCGGTAGAGTTTGAGCACTCATATGTTTTATTTTAACATTTCAGCCTCTTAATAATAAACCTTAACAGATAAAGGAGTTCAGTGTGGTTTCCTTACCCCTTTGTGCCGTTCGCACAAAGCTGCTCATCGTGAGTCACAACACAGAAGCTTCAGAGGTTAACCAGATTCAAGACCAGAGTGCAGCAGTACAATGTATGCGTTGAACACCGGTTACAATGGGAGAATTTAAAGTCATATGCAAACGCATTTGCTTTCTTTCTTCCTTCATACTGTTTGATCACCTTCATTTTTGTGTTGAAATAAATTGCCTTTTTTCCTGTAATTGTAAAACAAATGTAACTGAAGACAGTCGAATATGCTTCAGGTAATAAACTGAGATTGAGACGAATGAGTCATAGCATACGGAGCTGGTGTGGCGTGTGGCGTGTGACGCGGTAGCGGTCGTAAGTTGAATGGTCATTAGACTACGACTACCTGTAATGCTGTTTATGGATGTTGGTGTTCCTCTGACTAGTTCAGCTCATTCAATATCCTCTTCTTCTATGGCTACCTGTATTACACCCATTACACATGTTCACTTTCTGAAATTCCTTCTTTTACAATGTTCACAAGATTACAGCTGCTGGGAAAGATTCTTCTGCTTGTGGCCTCATCTAGCAAGTCTTATTTGTGTATTAGAGTGCAGTATATATAGCAGTTATAGCTAGAATGTCTGTGCATATATTCAACATAAATATATTTAAAGCCACCAGGATCAAAGATTACAATTTCACATTTGTTAGTAGTTCTTTTCCTACTGTGAATACAGTTTCACACAATTGAGTGGCCACAACAGGTATTTTCTGCAAGTTAGGAACTGAAGCTGAAACCTCGTGATATACAGTAAGTGGCAAAGTATTATAAACACTGGTCAAAAGTTGGTTTGTTTAGTGAAGTGTTTCACTGTAGTTAATACCTATTGGTTTTCCAATAGTTTGCTATGTGTTCGGGTGTGTTATTTGTGATTTCCCCATGTTGCAGGTCTCTAACATTTTTCAAGGAAAATGATTACAATAATAATTTCTCATTATCATTCTGATACTATTTTGAACAAATGATTCAACTGTTGTAACACAGAGTCACTAACATAGCCAGAAGTGAGGCCACCACAAAGCAGGCCAGGATTTTCACTGGCCAAACCAGAAGAGGCAGAACTGCTACCTTCAGGCTTCAGCCTGCACAGGCCTATCAATGGAGAGCTGGCCTTTAAAGTTAAAAAAATACCATAAAGTCACAAATTTTACAAAAGAAAAATACCTTGTACAGTAAAGGAGAGAAACCATAGAAACTCTGGCTTGTAACCAAAAAGGCAAAGAGAATCTTTATAAAAGGAGATCGTTAATCATAGAAGGCAGAAAATAAGCAAATGTAACAAAAAATGCTCAGAAGAGTAGAAATGAGTTGCCTAAAAGGCAATCCAAAACTGACAAGTCCCAATAGTCTTATCCAAAGGCTAAGATCAGGAGGTAGAAACAGAATAATTTAGAAAACCCAAATGAAAACCAATACTTATAGTAAACTTTAAACATACTCAATCAGCCACTGCTAAATCCTTCTCTTTGGCTGACACATAAAGCCAGTGGGAGCACTTAGTGTCGCTAGCTGGAGTTAGGAACATGGCAAAAGTGAGGCTGAGGCCTCTGAAAGACCCACATAAGCAGGTTAGGTCCTTCAATGTCCTGCCAGAAATAGCAGCAGCCCAAAGCAGGCAGCAAAATCACGAGTACTTGTAGACTATTAGTGTAATTTCTACTGATTTGGTTTGAAAGTACTTTCTGTTCTAATTACTATATGAAGCTTGATTGTAAAATTCTTTTAATTACTGCATTTTAAGTTGCTGCATTGTGTGATAGAAGTATGAAAGGTTTTTTAATGCTAGCTGTGTTACCGAATAAGTTTACAAATATTGGAAATCCCTAATGTGTGTTTTCAGTGCCTTTCCTCGGTGCCCAAATGTGTCTAAACCTCTCTTGATGAGCAGAGGCTCTCTCTATCAAGCACACTCCTGTTAAGACTGCTGCTCAGACTCAGATTTCAAGGCACATTACTTGCCTTCTGTCCTTCTTTAAACTTCTGGTTTTTGAAAATGACTCTCAGCATGGCTTTTACGCTTTAACTCCTTCTCATGTGTCTCACACTCACACTGCCCGTTTTGATCACATCATCAGATGCAAACTGACCAATCACATCAAAGTCTAACTGACCAATTAGACTGCTCTAAGGGACTGGATACACTCACAGGCCTTGGAGTTTTATTATATGGTAGATTATGATTTACCAAGTGTTTCCTCTTATATACTGTATGTCATTTGTTAATGTTGAAGTATTTTAAACAGCACTGCAACTCAGACAAACTCTTCTTTTCATTGTTTTTTTCTGTTTTGTGACAAGTTATTGTTTTAACAGTGCCATCTTTTGAGCTTGGGGCTAATTGGCAATCTATTTAGAAACAAATTCAATTACTTGCTCGAGTGCTTTAATTTCCACAAGCACAGAACTTACTTATTTAGAACATTGTACGCTCTTTCTCTAAAGTTTTGCCTGCTAATGGACTCACATCGTTCTGTGGTACAGGTTCATCTCCATTAAAGCCTCCATCTCTTGAAAACTCATCTTCTCATAGTACCCCTCCTCCTTTTCCTCTGCCATGTCTTGTTGCTTCTCTTTCTGTTTCTCCTTCACTCTCTCGTCCTCTTTCACCTCATTGGACTCATCCTTCTCAACAGATGCTTCAGCCTCTGCAGGTTGCTCTTGTTCACCACTGTGCACCTCTTGTGCAGGTGCCTTGTCTTGTACACTAGGTGTTTCCTGTTTCTGAGATGCAGGTTTTTCAGCAGATGCCTCCTTCTTGCTTGTCCCGGGTTGTTCACTGTGACCTTTCTAAAACAAGGAAACAAGGGAGAAGCTTCCTCTACCACTACAATATGTGGCTAACCATTCTAGCAGGCGCAAAAATGAGAAGGAAGAAGAAATAAAGGAATGCTTTTAGGAATCAGGCAAACTACAAAGGCACATGCAGCAACTGCCCATCCAACCATGCACTCCTTCAACTGTTTTTTTACCACTTTATCCAGCTCATGATCATGTAGAGCTACTCAGCAGCATCAGGTGTCAGCCAGCAACCAATCCAAGTTGGAGTGCCAGTCCATGACAGGGCACACTCACATATATAAACTCATACCAGGCTGATTTGAGTCACAAGTCAACAGTACTTAAACTCCATAGCTGCGAGGTAGCAATACTATGCCAAGTGCTAGGATTCTGCCCCCACCTTTAAAGAACGTTTTTATTTATTGACTTAATATTTGAAAATGTCTTGTTTACAGATGGATTAATTTCATCTGTACTTAGAAATCAGTCAGTCAATCATTTTCCAACCCGCTATACCCTAACACAGGGTCACGGGGGTCTGCTGGAGCCAATCTCAGCCAACACAGGGCGCAAGGCAGGAATAAATCCCATTTAGGGTACCAGCCCACCGCTTGACACACACAGCCACAGTAGGGACAATTTAGAATCACCAATGCACCTAACCTGCATGTCTTTGGACTGTGGGAGGAAACCCACGCAGACACAGGGAGAACATGCAAACTCCACGCAGGGAGGACCTGGGGAGCAAACCCGGGCCTCCTTACTGCAAGGCAGCAGCACTACCACTGCGCCACCATGCCACCCTTGTACTTAGAAATATGTAAAATATTAAAAATGTTTAGTTACATTATGACTTTCAGGTGAAACATGATTTGGGGTTCCTAAAGTAACACAAATCTTTCATTTTTTTCGATTATTATAATGTTCTGATAAATTGTAATCCCATAAATATCTAAATATCAACAAGGATATACTGTAAGACTATACCTGATTTTTATTTTTAGGTCTTTGTAAATTCACATATTAGAACAATTTAACAAGAATGGACCATTCAGTCCAACAAAGATTTTCAATTCTTTTCACTTAATTTCTCCAAAATATCAAGCTGAGGTCTGAAAGCCTCGGTGCTACAGATTTGTGGTGTTCCCTTCTTCTTCATGAATCCTTGCGTTACAAGGCCTACTGAGCTATTGTGAGTACCCCACCAAGATTACCCAATTATACAGGGCCCTCCATAATGTCTGGGACAAAGGCACATTTTTCCTTGATTTACTCCACTGCTCCACAGTTTAAAATTACAAATCAAATAATTCATACATAATTAAAGTGCATAATGCAGACTTTCATTTAAGGGGATTTGTATACATTTTGGTCACATCATGTGGAAATGACACCACTTTTTCTACATTGTCCCCCCATTTCAGAGCACCAGAATGTTTGGGGCAGTTGGCCTGACAGATGTTTGTGATTACTCAGACGTGTTTTGTTGCTTCATTAGTGCAGCCATAAAATACATGAGTTTGCTTCTACCCTTTGTAGTCTGTAGTTCACATTGTTCAATGTGAGGCTAAGCTGTGAAAATGAAAGTCAAAGAAGCCATTATAAGGTTGAAAATCAAGATTAAAACCATTAGAAACATCACTAAAATCTTAGGATCACCTAAACCAACTCTCTGGAATATCATTAAGAAGAAAGAACACACTAGGAAGCTCCAAAGGGACTGGTAGGCCAAGGAAGACCTCCACTGCTGAGGACAGAAGAATCTTCACTATGGTAAAGAAAAAGCAAACGCCTGACTGACAGATCAGAAACAGTCTTCAGGAGGCAGAAGTTTATGTGTCAGAGACTACAATCCGCAGAAGACTTCATGAACAGAAATAATGAGGCCACACTACACTAGCTAGCCATAAAAATGCAAGGGTCAGATTACAGTTTGAGAAAAAGGACTTAGCCTACAGAATTCTGGAAAAAGGTCTTGTGGACAGAAGAGACAGAGATGAACCTGTATCAGAGTGATGGCAAGAGCAAAGTGTGGAGATGAAAAGGAACTGCCTGAGATCCAAAGCATACCACCTCATCTGTGAAACATGGTGGTGGGGGATTTATGGCTTGGGCATGTATGGCTGTCAAAAGTACTGGCAAAGTTATCTTTATTGACAATGAAACTGCTGATGGCAGTTGCCCAATGAATTCTGAGGTGTATAGAAACATCTGTTCAGGTTCTAGTAAATGCTTCCAAACTCATTGGATGGTGCTTTGTTCTACAACAAGATAATAATCCCAAACATACTACTAAGGCAACACAGAGCTAAAAATGAAAGAATGGCCAAGCCAGTCATCCAATTTAAACCAGATAGATAGATAGATAGATAGATAGATAGATAGATAGATAGATAGATAGATAGATAGATAGATAGATAGATAGATAGATAGATAGATACTTTATTAATCCATAAGGGGAAATTCACATACTCAAGCAGCAGCATACTGATAAAAAACAGTAGTATATTAATTAAAGATCAATAAAAAAGCAGTGCAAGTTAAAAAATACAAGGTGGAGAGTGCGAGGCAGGTATAGCAGTCTATAATCTTGTATAGTGTTAACGTTTAAACCCCCCGGGTAGAATTGAAGAGTCACAAAGTGTGGGGGAGGAACGATCTCCTCAGTCTGTCAGTGGAGCAGGACAGTGACAGCAGTCTGTCGCTGAAGCTGCTCCTCTGTCTGGAGATGATCCTGTTCAGTGGATGCAGTGGATTCTCAATGATTGTCAAGAGCCTGCTCAGTGCCCGTCACAGATGTCAAACTGTCCAACTGAACATGCCTTCCATAGCCTGAACAGAAAACTTAAGGAGACAAGCCCCCAAAATAAGATGGCTACATTAGAGGCTTGGCAAATCATCATCAGAGAATATAGTCGGCACCTAGTGATGTCTATGAATCGCAGACTTCAAGCAATCATTGCATGCAAGGGATATGCAGCAAAGTGCTAAATATGAATGCTGTAATATAACTACCATTGCTATGTCCCAAATCGGGGGACCATATAAAAAAAACTGTCATTTCCTCGCGGTGTGACTGAAATGTATGCAAGAAACCCTTAAATGAAAGTCTGCAATGTGAACTTTAATAAAGCTTGAATTGTTTGATTTGTAATTTTAAACTGTGGAACAGAGGAGTAACTAAAAGAAAAATGTATTTTTGTCCCAAATAGGGTGGTCTATCAGTAATAAGGAGGGAAGCATTAAGCTTAAGTATGAATGAATTACACTGTAGTTAAAGCTTATATTTCTCCTGCAGCTGGACTAGAAAGAGGAGTGCCACCTTTAAGGATCTGTGCAAATCAAATAGTTGTATGCACTAACTGGTCTAAGTGAGAAGCTCAGGAGATCATCAGACCTGGTATGTGTAGCTAAAGTCTGTGTTGTGACTATCCAGTTGTCATTAACCTTTCATAAAGAATGTTTGAGGACTTGCACATTTATTAAAATAAAATACTTTATTTTATGCATTTATTTTTTATTGCACTTATGCCAGGTGGCCCGGTAGTGCAGTGGTAGCACTTCTGCCTCACAGTCTGGGTTTGTGTCTCTTGGTCCTCCCCGTGTCTGTGTGGGTTTCTTCTGAGTGCTCTGGTTTCCTTCCACAGTCCAAAGACATGTAGGTTAGGTGAATTGTGGGTGCTAAATTGTACTTAGTGTGTGGTTGGTGTGTGTGTGTGTGTGTGTGAGCTCGCCCTGCGATAGATTGGCACCTTGTCCAGAGTTTGTTCCTGCCTTGTGCACTGTGCTAGCTGGGATAGGCTCCAGCAGACCCCTGTGACCCTGTTCAGGACAAAGCATGTTAGGAAATGACTGACTGGACTGATGCCTTGAATATTAGAAGGTACCTATGGTCAGCTCATTTTTAATACTTCCTTTTGAATCATGTTATTTGTCATATAAAATCAATGTTTCTTCCGGCCTATCTCAAGTAGTCAGCCTTTCAAAGTAACCCAAAGGCCATAAATTTAAATATACCTTGACTAAATGCCTTCAAACTCAAAATTTCCCCACTTCAAACATAACACATTGCCAAACAATTCAAGTGTTAAGTCAACTAGAGGATCTACTTAATTTCCATAAAAGATTTTCTTCAAAATAATGATTAAGAAATAAGATTTATTTCCATTTTAATCACTATGTCATATATTTTTAGTGTGTCAAACATTTGCATGCACCAAGTTGACTGTCTCTTTAAAACAACATGGATGACTCCAGAAATTGATGTAACTACTTTTATTTAGTTGCTAATTGTCGTAACCAGTGTTTAGCTGGGACAACTGTGGCTGTGTCTGGCAGCCAGCGCCTTCCTGAGGTCAACACATTGGGGAAATGAAAAAAACTGAATCAAGACTTTAGGAGGAAAATAGTGTATCTTCACAAGTCAGGTTCCTCCTCAGGGGGCATCGCCAAAAGGTTCAAAGTACCACGGGCAACTGTACAATAAATTGTATGAAAATATAAAAAAGCTTAGGACCATAAAGACTTTATATATTGTTCAAGAAGAAGGCACAACTAATAGGCATAAGCAAACTTTATTTCAAAAGGTTCAACAGAACCCCAACTACAGAAATGGCAAAAGAGTTGGAGGCATCAGGAACAAAAGTGTCATCATCCGCAATGAAGAAAGCACTTCTTCATGGTCTGAAAGGTTACCAGCCAAGGAGGAACCCATTACTCTAAAATCAACATAAAGAAGCTAGCATACAGTTTGTAGTTACTCGCCAGGACAAAGACATGGCCTTTTTGGATAAGTGTTCTCTGGTCAGAAAAAACAATATTTTTACCGTTTAGCCATAATGGTAAGTGACATGAATGGAGGCCGAAGAATAAGGCTCTTAACACTCGTGGACTCGAGGGCATTTGGGCATTGCCCGGTGGGCCGCGGACTCTGGTCTGGTCATGGGCTGGCCTTTTCATGAAATAAATTTTATATACTGGTTACTGTTTGATATTGAAATTCATTTTCTAAACTACTAAACATTATCTGTCCAGTACTGTGATTTATATAGTCCTATATAATATACTGTATTATGTCATCAAGTTGTTTTAGTTGTCAGTGCACAACGTTGCAGTGAAAAATTTGGTCAAAACTGACTTTTGCCGATTTCTGTTTTGATACCACTACATTTTGGTTAGCATATACATTATTGCAATTTATTTTATCTCATATCTAGTACTTAAATTCTTCGGTACTAATAATTAGTTTAGATTATGTATTATGCATTTTATTGTTCTCTGATTATCGGTGTGACCGATAATTAGTGGTTTTCAGCTACGATTATTAGTATATTAGTAAATAAAGTTATAAAGCACAGGATAGGAATTTTTCATATTATGAAAAATAAAAATTTGGTAACACAGCTTACACGTCAGAGTACATGTCAAATGTCAATGTCATGTCCAAGTGCCAGTACCCTAGTAGGCTAGTAGCTGCTCATTTACAATGGAATAAAGTATAACCAAAGTTATAATGAAAATCTTACATGACTGAAATGTTCCATTAACTTAACAATAAACTATAAATGTTCCGTCATCTTCTTCTTCTTCTTTCGGCTGCTCCCGTAAGGCCGGGGTTATACTTCACGCGACGCATGCTGCAGCGGACGCTCCTGCTACGCAAGCATTGTAGTGTTTATACTTGCATGCGTACTTTACGTAAATATAGAGGAATCCACCAGGTGGCAGTGTGAGATATTATCATAGACAGAACAGGTTCGGCTTCTCTGTGTAGTGAATTGCCTAGAACAACCATTAAATTCCGATGACACCTTAGTGCAATATCTCTGAAAATGATGTTTAATGATTAAATCCATCAATCCAGGGATGTGTCCATTCCAGCAAGCATTGGGGACGAGTGAGAAAGAATCCCTGGACAGGGCCTCAGCAATCCTAAGGTGAATACAAGCACACACATACACTGGCGTCATTTTAGCGGCACCAAATCCCCAAATCTGCATATCTTTGGAAGGAAACTGGAGCACAGTGTGGAATACCAGAAGGAAATACCAGCGACGTGACTCCCTGCGAGACAGCAGTGCTACCGCTTCACCACCGTGTCACCCCCATGTGTGTAATTATTAACAGTATTCATTATTTAAACAAAATTAACGATTTATCTGTAAAATGTAATATACATACTTTAATGCATTTCATCATGAAAGTGATATCAAGTATAAATCTAAAGATTCTGAATGTGCAGAGAGTTGGAATATCATACATTTAATTTGCTCTGTGTGGCGATCTATTGCTGCTTTCCGCTGCTGTCAGGTCCAAGAAGCTCGTAGCGATTAAAAACTGGGATGACGTTTACGATGGTCTGTATTAATGATAAAGTAAACTACGAGGTTAAAGTGGACATTTCGAGATTAAAGCCAAAATTTCCACTTTAATCACAAAATACACGTTTTCACCAAGTCCTTAATTTTTTTTCTCAGTGGCTCAAATACAGCGCTGTATATTATGTTGCTGTTCTGAAGTTGCAAAAAAAAAAAAAGAAGGCATAGAAGACGGTATGTGAGACTTTTAGATAGATAGATAGATAGATAGATAGATAGATAGATAGATAGATAGATAGATAGATAGATAGATACTTTTTTAATCCCAAGGGGAAATTCACATACTCCAGCAGCAGCATAGTGATAAAAAACAATATTAAATTAAAGAGTAAAAGAAATGCATGTAAAAGCAGACAATAACTAATAATGTATCGTGCCATTACGATTGGGAATATGCGACGCTTGAATATAAAAGCACCACTAATGTATCTGTATGTTGGCATTTTGCTTCACCACATCGAACCATTCATCAAACATCGAAGCGCGCACACCGATCTTGTAGCGGCTTTCTGTCACATGTAGATAGTATACAGAGACTCTGACGTCACATTAAACTTTTAGAACACTACGCCCCCCGACGTTTTGCTGGTACTGCAACTCGCGCACACTTCGCGTTGATTTCTGAGGACCTGCTCAGAATACGCATCAAATGAATGCTGAGAACGTGTGGCAGCCATGATGCGGGCACGTACGCGTTCTGAGCGTGAAGTATAAACGAGCTCTTAGGGGTCGCCACAGCGGATCATCTTCTTCCATATCTTTCTGTCCTCTGCAGCATCATGTCATCAAATTTGAAGTTGTGTCTAAGCAGTAGTGTACAGATTAAGTTTGGCAACAGTTTAGATAGAATTCATATCATAGGCTCATAGCAAGTATCGAGCCGCGTACTCATCAGAAATTTTAAGAAAATTACAATGAAAAATGTGCTGAGTGGGTCGATCTCGACACCTCACTCGTTGAAGGATGCCCGGGCCGGTTTTGAGTCCCAGTCCGCTCCTGGCTCTTAATTCAAAGAACACCACACCAACTGTGAAGCATGGAGGGAGGCAGCATCATGTTGTTGGGGTGTTTTGCTTAGAAAATGACTGGTGTGTAACCAGTATTCACTGCATGTGCTGCACTGTTGCACTCAGGATTTGAATCTGCACTGTGGCTCGTGATGTGCCATATCCTGCAAATTGTTCATGAAGGTGCCAGCCAACAACTCCAAACTCCTTCATACCTTTTATGAACAAGCTGAAATGTTAAGATATAAAATAGAAAATATGAATTTTCAAGCTCTTGCCATACAATTCCTCCTCTCAGAGTTATGCACAATGAACACTAGGAGAGGGCCACACTGATGATGCAACATAACTTGGGGAACAGATTAAGGAAATGCAATGGGAACACAACAGGAAAACATACAATATAATGAATAATATTGGGATTTGGTGAAGCTTTAAGTGACAAAATTTACAATTTTAGACACACGTTACTGGTGCACTTAATAAAACAGATTACATTATTCATGAAGAAGGAGTATTATCTGGAAATTCTGAAAACAACACTTTAAGAAATCAGCCAGAAAATGGGTCTTCCACCAGAACAACAGCCTTCCATAGTGGTAATGAAATGGTTTGCAGATAACAATGTGAAAGTACTGGATTGGCCATCACAAAAGCCCTGACTTGAATCCCATGGAAAAATCTGTGGACTGAAGTGAAGCACCATGTCTGAACAAGAGGGCAGAGGAACTGGACTCAAATACACCAGTTCTTTGACTCACTTGAAATCTGACATAGTGAGTAAAAGCTGAGATAAATCTGTCTCTCAATCATTATTTTGAAGAAACTTGCGTTTACTTTTGGATTTTACCTGATGAACTTGTCACAGTGTACTACACCTGCATTCCTTGAAGAGCACAATACAAAAATCAAGTGAATTTAACTGAATTCCACCATGAGGCACTCATCTGCAGAGCTCTTTAAAAAGGGTAAACCACAACAGCTACCACACACTCTTAAGAATAAAGGGGTCAGATTCTTTAGAGTGATGCCATAGGGGGAACCATTTTTGATTCCCAAAAGACCCTTCCACATGAAGGTTCCAGTAAGAACCTTAATTTATTTCGATCAATAGTACTACTGTGTTATGAAAATAGTGACAAGTCATTATAGAAACTTTCAAGGTAACTCAGGCCCCTTCTTCAGAAGTTGCCTCGAAAGCTTGCATATTGTAATCTTTTTACTTAGCCAATAAAAGGTGTTATTTTACTTGAATTGTCGCTATTTCGATCCATAACAGGCTTCTTACAGTAAGTAACCGTGAATAGATGGTAACAGATTTGTGAAATAACAAAGGGTCATGATTTTAAAAGGACTCTACAATAACACAGAGTAAGTCCAGGTTTTCTTAATCTGTTAGGGTCCTGCTACTGTAGGTAGCTTACCATACATTCAAGATTTCAGGTCTGTTTCAACATATTAGGAAGTTTTTCAAAGTATAAAGAGCCAACTTCATATTCAAAGAACCCTTCCCAGAACGTAATGCTGCTTGGTCAAGCAATGGTTCTGTGAAGAACCACACAACCCAGTAAAGAACTATAAAGTGCCATTAAAGTACCAGCATTTTAAAAAATGTATTAATGAAGCACAGCTTGATATATTTAGCTTTAACTTGTTGTGCAATCCCTGAAACAAATGACACAAATCAAAACGTGTAATTAACAAAACAAAAAAAAAACATTATTGAAACAAAAACAGACAAGGACAAAGCCCTGCTGAAAACATTATGCAGTGCTACCTCATAATTACTCTGACATTTTTTTTTTTCCAAATAATTTAAAATGGCAGAATGTTCAAGCAATCCTTTCTACTATCTTCTCAAGCTTCATGCCAGTAGGACCCACAGTATAACCTACTATATTTATGTTCGGTCACTTACGTCATATTCTAACTCTTGATATTTCTTAAACAGAGGTGGACATTTCTCCAGGCAGAAATCTGCCAACAGTTTCAGGATATGAACTCTCCTTTCCAGCTCTTTTTTTTCCTTTTTTAAAGAGAGAGAGAGAAACACAAACAAAAAAAAAACACATTCATTGTTGTATTGACACATTCCCTGATGATAAACGTTGTCATGCAATGTCCTGCCTAGCTGGTGAGTTTCCTGTCCCCAGAAGAAATGCACAAACAGATGAAGATGAAGGTGTGTTTTCTTTCTATCTAGCCTGCATGGGAAACAATTAGACAGCAAAGGCCCCAGTATGTCTACATGGGGTCTGAACAGTGAGATAAGGCAATGAAAGATGAAGGGTGTAACGTTCACAGGAGCAAACAGAAACAAGCGTGTTTGCATGGCATTAAGAACATCCCTTATTAAACTAACATGTCATTCTGCTGTTACTATTGACAGAGGTATAACTGGCCACCGCTTCCTGCCAATTTGATCTGAGTCATTAGGAAACATGAATTGAAGACACGGTGACATGTGTGACTGTTAACATATCTTGTATTTATTTATTTCGGATCACATGACCCCTATTCTTGTGACTTGTGATACCAAAAAGTTAGGGGTTATCTTCTGTATTGGAATATTTCTAAAAATGTGGTTGCTTCATGCTTGTTCTGCTACTTTAGTTCCTGTTTTTTATTTTGTTTTATTTTAGCTTTACCTGCCTTTTCTCTTGCATTTTCATTTTGTTTCTCTAGGTGTTTTGGTAACTGAATTGTCGGCCATCCTTTTCTCTAAACCTTCAACTGCTGGTTGTTTTTCGACAATTCTTTTAAGAACAGATCTTTCTTCATGTCTAACAGTGAGAAAGGAAAGGTAGCTGCTATTTTATGATAGTTATTAAAGGTTCAAGGGCATACAGACATTTTTTATGTATGCTTTATTAATTTTCTCTGGGGGCCAAAGCGCAGGGAGCAATTTTCAGATTAAGGGCCTTGCTCAAGGGCACAATGGAGTAGGATCTCTTTCGGCAGTAACAGAATTTGAACTGACAACACCTCGCAGACACCAGCACAGATCTTTAGCCTCAGAGCCACCACTCTGCCCTTTTTCTTGTATCAGTCTGATTTTAAGTGTTTTAATGTATCTAATGAATACTCTTATTTTTATATTTTTGAATTACATTGATGCTAATAAGGGAATCATAACCTAATATTTGCACTGGCCGTGACGAGGATGGATACGATTAGAAATGAGTACATTAGAGGGTCAGCACAAGATGGACGGTTGGGAGACAAAGTCAGATGGGCGAGATTGCGTTGGTTTGGAGATGTGCAGAGGAGAGATGCTGGGAATATTGGGAGAAGGATGTTAAGGATAGAGCTGCCAGGGAAGAGGAAAAGAGGAAGGCCTAAGAGAAGGTTTATGGATGTGGTGAGAGAGGACATGCAGATGATGGGTGTAACAGAACAAGATGCAGAGGACAGAAAGATATGGAAGAAGATGATCCGCTGTGGCAACCCTTAACGGGAGCTGCTGAAAGAAGAAGAACCTAAAACAATGCCAGGGACCATATTGATACCATAATATCCTGATAGTTGGATCATGAAATAATAAAATCCTATTTTTTAACTTTAAAACATGTAGTGTAGTGATTCAATTTTTCAATATTTTGCAAGTTATTGTTCCCCTTTTGATTTGAACAATGTTAACAAGTTAATAAGAAGAAACTCTAATTAAATTAATCCTAGTTATATTATGTTTTAATCATGGAGGTGTATCTTAAGTAACTCAGCAGTTTACTTTCATCTAGATACATTAGCCAGAATGCCATTAGGCAAATTTTTATTAATGGTACATTTTTGTAATACTGCAGAAACAGAAACCTCACCGCAATCCTCTTATCCAGTTCTTCTTGGACATGATATTTATCAAACTTTAACTCATTCAGTTTATTCTCAGAGCAAAGAAGTGTAGACAATAATCTGAAATTACAAAGGCAAAAAACAACATTTCAAATACTCTCATTTCAGGATGTACAGTATAGCTACACTGGGAATTTAAAAAGATCCTAGGGAATCCTTAGCCCCCTCCTGCCACATTTAAAATGTAGACATTTTATTTTCTTTTATATAGAATTTGATAAATCCATGCCCAGGATACTTCAAATTCACCCATTCATGCATTTTCTGAACCTGTTTTTCCAGTACAGTGTCCCAGGAAGCTTGGGACTATACCTGCAACAAAGGGGCAAGAGAGGAAATAACCTAAGATGGGACATCAGTCCATCTTACACTCACTGTCACTAACCTGAACTCCTGATCAATGTAATGGTTCTTGTTTGTGTTGGTATGCCTTGGAAACAACAACAGCCAGCTTTATTCTATATTTAAAAAAAAAAAAACTCACACTGTTACAGTGTGGTGCTGAGGCGTCACCCTCTGCACTCGGGTCCCAATCCAGGTGGTTCATCTTGTGGTGGGTGCGGCAACGCGCTATCAGCGCATGCTCCCAACCTCTTTTTCTATAACAAACAATATGCAAAGGTCCTTTAAAAGTGTCTTGTGTATATATAGCTTAGTATTCTCAAACCCACCTAATCTTATTCAGGGTTGCAGGGAGCCAAACCAATCCAAGAAACATTGGATAAAAGACAGAAAGCAGTCCTTGAGAGGGTACCAGTCCAATGCAAGGCCGACTCATAAATACATAGGGCCTCTTTATTGTGTGATTATCGACTCAGTGAAGGTCTCACAGTGGGCCTTAAGGAAGAAACTGAAGGGTCTTGAGTTTTAGAGTCTTAAGTCAATAGGCTACAAGAAGATAACATTAAATAAATCCAAAATGAAAGTTCCCAGCTACAAATTGAACCTCTAAGACGAAAATGATTACCTCAGGTGTGAATAGTGCGTCACAAATGTAAGACTAGAACTACCACCCGAAACCACACATGTGTTTCTTTAAGAAATAAGCATACTGCAGTTGTAGGTGAACTTCATGAACTTAATTAGATCATGAATGTTAACTCGATAAGATTTCAGAAGACATACATGTATGGAAGTAAAGAAACATTTCATACATTAGGGCAGCCAAAGTATGCTTAGCACATCCAGGGTGTGTGCGTCATTTTTGTTGCTACTTGGGGTCGACGAGCCATTTAGTAAGGAACAGTTCACCAATGGGAGAGACTCTGCTGAGAAAACAGGCTGCTTGTAATGTTAATCAAGGACTATATTTGATGGACTGCTAAGGATAAAGGAGATATGACTAAATTAAATTAAAGTTAGCATGAAAAATGGTGAGGAAATGCTAACTCAATGTTCTGGAGAAAAAAATCGTCAGTTTTAAAACTGCAGGCTACTTATGATTTCATAGTTTGATTGAGCTTTTTGATTTTGCTCAATCAAACCATGATGACCTATGACAGAACTAATTTACAAAGGAATTTACAGGACCCGGTTGGCACAGTGGTAGCCCTGCTACCTCACAGTAAGGAGACCAAGCTTTGCATTCCAGGTCCTTCCTGCGTGGTGATTGCACATTCACACTGTGTCTGAGTGGGATTCTTCAAGGTGCTCCGGTTTCCTTCCACAGGTTTGGTGACTTGGCAGTGCTAAATTGGCCCGTGTGTGTGTGTGTGTGTGTGTGTGTGTGTGTGTGTGTGTGTGTGTGTGTGTGTGCTTGTTCACCCTGCAATGGACTGACTCCCTGTCCAGAGTTTGTTCTTGCTTGTGCCCTATGCTACACAACCCTGACCCTGGATTAAGTGGTTTAGAAAATGACATGACATTTACAGGACCCGTAAGGTAATTTAACTAACTAATGTACAGGGGCAAATTACATTGAAAGCATCCTCTTTTGTGGATTAATTAAATATATATTTTATAAGATGAGGGATGTAGACATGTGCAAATGGCACCATTTCACTGTAGGATAAAGTGACATACCATCTTCCCACTTGGTTAGCATTTTGGAAGAAACACAATTACTGCTGAACTGTTACTCAAACCATGCAAAAAATCTTGAAGGATTAGCTTTAATTTTGTGTGAGAATAAAGTTAAACCTAAATGTATTAATTGTATATCATTCCAAATACAGTTTAACCACAATAAAAACATTTCTAGTTGATTGGATTAAGTTTTTTTTTATTTGTATTATTAAATGAGTCAAGAGGCCAATGTTACAACACAATTCAGCTAATTCTTTTGGCATGGCTTGTCCCAGTTGTACCACTGACAGCTATCACTTTGAAGGATGTTCACGTGAAATTCTCTCTTCCTGTGTATCCCATATCATGACAAATCAGCATTATGGCATTTCCCAGTCCTCTGCATACACACAAGTCGCTCCTGTGCATGTGCAGAAGCTGTAAACCAATTAGCACTCAGCTGATTGTACAAGAACCCTTACCCAGGAGGGAGGCCAATATAATGGAAGGACTGAGTGAGACAATGTTTGGATCCTGTGCCCCCTGATACACTAGATGGCAGCATCCTTGGGTACCATGCAAAGGCATTTGTGGACCTGTAGTCCTGTGGGGCAGCCTTGCTGGGTCCCTTGGACTCTGCCTACTCCCTACTTTTCCGGGACTTCTGTCTGACCTGGAAGTGCTTCCAAAGGGCTACAACCTAGCACTGGAAGTGCCTCCAGGTCATAGATAAAAGAAGCCGCTTGACCTCATCCAGGTAAGTTGGAGTTGGGAGACAGAGAACAACGCTTGCTTAGATGAAGAGAAGAAGAGACAGAGAAAGAGGAACATCTTTATTGTATGGTGTGCTGTGATACACAGAGAATTCTAGAAGGGCCTGTGAAGGTACTGGAATGAATAAAATCATTGTATTTAAGCCTGTGACTGTGTCTGTATTAATTGTGTCCAGGGTTTGGGGCTCAGTGATGACACCTATCCTTCACACTTTTTACAAGCTAAATACAACTCTTAAGAAATTTGGAAATTAAATTCTGGTATGAATGATTGAAAAAAAAAATATATTGTCATGGATGGCCGGGGTCCCGATGCCTCTTCTCTGGGAGGAGCAAGCCTGGTCAGGATAGTACCTCCCCCAGAATGCTAGATGGCAGTGGTGCCTAGGACTCCTGCAGGGCTTCATGGGAGATGGAGTTTGGTGCTTCCTGTTGGGATCCATGGGCACTACCAAGGGGTGCTGCAGCTGCTGCTGAGCCCTACAGAGCAGCTCTTCAGCCACTCCTGGAAGTGCTGCTGGAAATGTGTCATCGAACACTTGGAGCACTTAAGGGTGGGCTATAAAAGGAGCCAGAGGCTTCCACTCCAAGAAGCTTCCCGAGGAGGAGTGGAGGAGAAAGAGAGAAAGAAGAAGAGTATTGTGTAGAGGTATATTTGTGCCTTGGGACTGTGTTGTGTACTTGTGGGAACGGGGAAGACGTTGCCCGCAAGTGAAGAAACAAAAATAAAATTTGTGTGCTTTTATAAGTGTGCCTCTGTCTGTGTTGGGTTAGGTGGCTGACATGCCCCCACAGAGTTGTCACAATATATATTCTTCATGTCGTCAGTTCACACACTTCTCGATGGCCTGGGATTTTTCGGGTGATTTTCTATGTAATAAACTTAATAAACTATAGCATAATGAAATTTGCATAATTAGATCTGGACCACCTTACATGCTAATTTTTTTACTGAAGTTTAGTTTGTATACTATGTACCTTTACAATTGAATTTAATAGTGACAATTAGTTGAGAATTTTCAGAACCATCATCTTCTCCTGAGTGAGATGCAGATAGTTGTGAGGCTCCAATTCACAGTGCACTTTAGGTTTTATTCATCTCTGTATGTCTTGGCTGTTGGTTACTGGCTTCCCAGAGGCGTCAACATAATGAGCCCACTCAATACTCTCTTAAATTTGTCAGTATTTAATCAGCTCATCT
This sequence comes from Polypterus senegalus, assembly GCF_016835505.1. NCBI lineage: Eukaryota > Metazoa > Chordata > Cladistia > Polypteriformes > Polypteridae > Polypterus > Polypterus senegalus. Next base: position 142,973,314 of record NC_053164.1, read on the forward strand.
TCTTTATGAATTTTCTTCAGTGTGCACACAGCGTCTATGTGTGTCAGCACTCTCACATACTGAAGGCGTATTCACACCTACCTCGTTTGGTGTGTTTTTTTTTTCAAACTCTGCTGCGATTTCCCTGGTAGTCCAGTTCATTTAGATTGATGTGAACATGACAATTGCACTCTGGTGTCGACCAAAACAACCGTACTGAGACCCTTTGGAAAAGGTGATTTTGGTGCAATAACCAAGTGAACCCTGGAGCAGTTTGCAGGAGGTCTGATCGAGCACAGCACCAATTTAACTAGGATTGATAAATATGGATGAATGACCCAAATGGTAAAATGTGGTTAATGAATAAGGTGGGTGTTGATCTTCAAGAGACTAATTCACCCACCTGAATAAAGTGGCCTAGAAAAGGTCTGAAGCCAGGTGTGTGAAGGGATAAAAGGCTAATTGGGTGTTAAAGTGAGGAAATAAAAACCATGTGCCTCAGATGTTCACTTTTATACGGTAGGTTTTAATTACTTAACAGGTTTTATTTTTATGGGGATTTTAAGTATTTGTGTATATACTACAGTATTTTTAAGGGTCAAGGTATTTTAACTAATTTTGTTTTGTAGAAACAATGGGGCTTGTTACATTTTTTACTCTTTTCACAATATTGTTAAGATTGATTTGCCATGCGGTATTATTGCACTGTTTGTTTATAGATTTATTTTTTTAATTTTGTTATCATTTCACTAGTCCTTGGGGGGTTTGTGGGGCTTTATTATACATTACAAAGTTCATTTGTATTCTCATTTTAATGGAAGCCTTGACAAGTCACATTGTATTTATCTGTTTGTAATACATGTTATTTATATGAGTCCATAAAGGAGTGAACATCTATTATATTAAATGCTGGACTTGTGCTCCATACATCAAATGATGTGCATTATGTGTGACATTTAGTGTGCTGCGGTAATTGGGGAATATTATTCACAGCATAATGAGTTAGGGATTCTTTTTTTTTTTTAGTTTGGTATACTTTGTTAATCCCCTGGAAGTGAAAACACACAATATTCTCATAAAGGGTCTGGCGCATCTGAAGGCAAACCCAGTATATTGAAAGGTGCGCAAAAGGTGCAAAAGAAAACGTATGGTATAGCTCAATTTCCTGGAATATCTCCATGAATTGTTCATGTCTGCCCCAAGATGGCAGTATCTCCAGCTATGATGGTTTCTTAAAAATTAATAAATATGTATAGTTAAAAATGTACTTGTTATTGGCTGGAGCAGAGCATATACAGAAGTGTCCTATAATGTTATACCATGAATACACCCGGAGCTCCCCATCAAGCATTTCAAAATTAATATTAATGTATATGTTAATATAAATATGTACAAGAGTTAAGATAAACTACTTTCAAAATAGTGAAGCAGATCAGTGTATGCCATCAGCAGAACCTATCTTCTGTTGTAAACTCAGCTATCTGAAACGTGTCCTCCAGCATATTAAAGTAGCAATGCTTACTTTTCAAGTAGTCTTTAGGCCGATAATTATGTAAAACGCATTAGTGCAAAAATACCTGCAGCCATGTTTTTATTTCCCGGAAAAAATGCTTCTGCCCAATAGAACAAGTCCCCGATACGCCCACAGGAAGTGTATGGATATGTCTAGTTAGCTTAAATGCTTACAGTGGGAAATGTCACCGAACTCACTGGAAATTGAAACAAAGTAACAAAACGTCCCAAACTCGATTCGGAACAAAGCATACGGACTACGAGCGTGACAACGCCTTTAGCATGACATCCAGGCTTAGGTCCCGCACAAAATCTTCATTCAGAAAAGGGATTTGCTTCTGCCTTTTGAAAATGGCAATGCCAGGCTCATCCTTAAAACTGACTTTCTGTCTTTGTTCCCAGATTTTTAAAGAAGCCTTGCTGACTCTCTGTGAGACAAGTAGCGACTTTCTAGGGCCACAGAAATGTGTCTAACTGAATATCTTTGTTGTATGGGTTTCTCCATGTAGGCTACTTTCTTTACCATCTGGCTTCACTGTGGAGAACCTGTAAGATTGCTAACAACCTGAAAAATGTCACCTTAAGTTGATAAACGTTGATTTTATTAGAAGCAGGGCTTGGGAGTATTAACTTGAATGGTTTGAAATCTCAGTGTTTGCTCTGCAAGCCTGCGTCCAGTGTTTGGAGTTCCATAACTAAATTGCAATGCCAGCTTAATTTTACAGAACTTACCTCCTGATTATGTGTTTTTTTAGACCTCTGCCTATACAAATCCTGTGAGGGTGGAAGTTGAGATATGCAAGTAAATCAAATACTACCTGTCAATAGTTTCATCTGTCACGAACATCATGGCCTTCATTGCCTCCAGGCTCCTGTTGGACTTTTTTGGTTTCTCCTCTTTCTTCTCTTGTTCATCGCCTTTTTCTGGCTCATCCTTACAGTAAGTGCAAAACAGGATATGACTTTTGTCAGAGTTCAGCTCACTTTCTTACATTTATTAGCAGTTAAACAGTGTTTGCCACAAGAGGGGTGAGACCAAAGTTCTAACAAAATTTGAGATGCACATTCAAAACAGTGAATTGTTTCATTAGTATTTACTGGATTAGTCAGATAAAGTAGCACAATATTTCTTTGCTATAATGCATAATGTTTTCAGGGTTTATTTCAACTAATTTCATTGAGGCTTTGTCATCTGAATAAACTGACTAGATGATGTCTTTCCGTATTATCACACATGTGCAAGTAGGAGGCAGCTAAAGGGCTTAAGTAATGGTAATACTACATCCGACCAGGGGACGACAGGGTGCACTGACTGTCTTTGTCAGTTCCCTGCAGACCTTTCCTGAGAAATCCTGGCAGGTTCTGGAACCTCTGAAGATGTCACTTCCAGTCCAGAAGATGTCACTTCCGGTTCCGGGGCCTTCAACGATGTCACTTCCGGTTCTGGGCCCTTTTGATGACGGCACTTCCTATATGGGCCTATAAAGCTGCCATTTTACCACCAATGAATCAGTTCTGTTTTGGTCTTGTGAACAACTCTGTTCTTTTCAAAAAGCCTTTTGCAGTCAGGGATATTGTACACGTGGCTGCCCCAAACCTTTTCACGATGTCTGGTCTGTGTTTCTATCACAATATGCATGGCACATAAAAGATTTAAAGACACACAAGAAGCAAACAGCAATGACAATAAATTAACAATGACTGATGCTTTCATTTACCATGGCGATTGAGGAGTGCAGGTCTTGCCTCTTTCATCCTTGCCGTGTTCCACAGATCACCCTAACCCATCGAGTTCCTCTCTGGTATGGGAATTACAATGTATCAGACCTCAAGACCATGCAATGGATAGATAAAATGGCTAAAAGCACCATTGGGTTGTCTCTCCCTACCAGGACATTTACCACAAATGCTGTTTCTCCAAAGCTTCCTATCCCTCTTATGGACTCTTTGCAATTACCACAACAATTCATTGTCTATAGGCACATTATTGTACTGGCACTGCTCTTTTTATTGCCACAGAGGGCACTGTTCAGCTGATTTTTTTTTACTTATCTACAAATATATACTGCTACTTACAATGCCAATCTGTCAGCTGCATATTCATTGCAACCTCCTTAAGTATTTATTATATTATCATATCATATTGTACTTGTCTCTTTATTTTTATATATTTTTTCTAATATACCTAAGTAGACCTAAGTACACTGGCCTTATCTTGTATGACACATACAAAGCATTCTTATGTATGAATGGGACGACAAAGTTGGTTTGACTTCACTTGAAATGTTGTGTGTCCCCTTTATTGTACTGACACAATGGAATTTTCTCAAATTAAAATGTGGTATTGTATTGACACAACTGATTTTCTTAATTTGAAATTTTGCACAATCAATAAGACTCCTTAAAAAGAGAGTAATACTTGATCTTAATACTTACATACATTTTCCAACTGAATTAATGTGTACTGGGTAATGCATCCCAGATAATCCCAGGAAAATCAACCCCACTGATATACACACCCACACAGGCTTTTCCACAATTGTCATTTAAGCTGACATGCATGTCTTTGGAAATGTGGGAGGACAAATTGGGCTCCTGCGGGGGTGACTCATAAACTATAAACATGAAGATAACACACAAAATAACTAGTCATGGCATTTCAACTGAAAAACATGGATATATGAGGCGGCAGCACTAACTGCCGTGCCACTGTTGTTCCTATAAGCTTACTAAAGGGACAGTATTTTATTCTACCTTAATTTCCTCCCTATTACCAGAGCCAGCTCTAGTTTTTTTGCTGTCCTAGGCAAAGTTGTAAATGGTTCCCCACCACCCCCTTTGCTTTAAGAGGAATCATCACTGAAAGACCTGTACATCAAGACCAAACATTGCTAGTTTGCAAAAATAATATAAAATATAATTGGACATTCACTTTGAGTCAGAGTGTGTGTAGGTCTGTATTGTTTAAAAAAAAAAATGTTGCGTCGCCCAGGGCTGTTTCTGGGCAACAGATTGTGCTGCGCTTAGTGTGGACAGTGCTGGCACTGCTGAGATGTGCAACATATACATTTCTTTGTGCTCCGATCCAGTTTGGACAAATTTTTCTAAACAAAATAAAGATAGAAATCTCTACACGTGCCTGCAGTAATGTGCCGTGACTACTAGAGGGCACCCTAGGTGCTTGCCTAGACCTTCTGTGTCCAAAGCGACCCTGCTTATTACACCCATACGTCAGATTTAGATGAAAAATGAAAGGACATCATTTGCCTGCAAGTTTGTTTTATGAAGAACTCACATTTGGACAAAAATTTTTGACATCCTTAAAGAAATCCTAAAATTGTTTATGCACAAAATGGCAAAAAATGTTACCAGTTTTATACTTTCCTTATTTACATTCTTGTGATATATCCTAACTTGGACAATGATGAACATAGCTGAAATAGACAAACTCTTATTTTCATATTTTCATTTTTCAAAATATAAAAGTCTGCTCTTATTAATATACTGTATGTGCATCTTTTACAGTACAACTATCTTCTATGTCTTCTTCTTCTTCCTGATTATTTATTCCCACTTCTATGAGGGGTTGATGTGCTTGAACAACCTTCTCCAAACATCTTGGCCCTGCACACCTTCATCAATCAAGCCCTTTTCCTTCAGATCTTCTTTTACTTCATCCAGCCACCACTTCTTTGGCCTCCGTCACCTTCTCTTCCCCTATACTTCCATTCCTATCACTCTTTTGCCCACACATTCATTGTCTGCCCTCATCACATATCCATACCAAGTCAGTATACTTTCCTGTACTTTCTCAGATTCCACTTTTGTTATACCATTGATTGTCTCATTTCTTATTGAATCCCTTTTTGTAACTCCACAAATCCACATTCTAATTTCTGCCAAATTTAACTCCTTCTCCTACTCTTGCATTACCGCCCATGTCTCAGCTCCAAACATCACTGCTGGTCTTACCACAGTCTTAAAATCCTTAATTTTAGCCTTCGCCTTCATCCTTCAATGACACAATACTGCTGATTCCTTCGTCCAATGGTTCCATCCACACTGCACTCTGTGGGTTATCTCCACATCTAGTTTTCTATCTTGAGCTAGCACTGATCCTAGATATTTATATATGTCCAAGCTTTTCAGTAGCACTCCCTGCAGACTGACTTCTGAATCGTGATCATCATTAAACCTCATATATTTCATCTTCATCCTATTTATCTTCCACTGTCTGTCTTTGAAAGTACTTCTCCATTCTTCCAACTTCCTCTCCACTTCCTCTTTTCTGGTGCTACACAACACAATATCATCAGCAAAAAGCATGCAGTAGCGGGATTGGCCATATCCCATGACTCCAACACATCCATAACCAGAAGTAAGAACTTAAAGAAGATTCCTGGTGCAGATTTACTCTAACTGGGATCTTGTCTGTTACCCCAACACTGCTCTTAATCCGAGTCCTCACTCCCTCATGCATATCCTGAACAATCCTCACATACTTCTCTGGTACTTCATTCTCCTTTCTATCATAAGTTTTCTTCAAATCAAGAACACCTTATGCAAACTTTTTGTTTTTATTGAAGCTTTATTATGAGCTGCCTGAATGCCAATACATCATCAGCTGTTCCTTCCATGGCATAAAACCAAACTGCTCCTCTCCTATAGTGGTCTTTTCCCTAAGCCTTATTTCTATACTACTTACCTAAATTTTAATTGTGAATGACATTTGCTTTATCCCTTTATAGCTTCCACAATCCTGAATATTACCCATCTCCTTATAAATGGGTACAATTACACTGTTCCTTCTCTCCTGTTCATAGATCTTCTGCATTAGATCCCACAATACATCTATTCCCTCTTCTCCTAAATTCTGACCCCTGAGCTGGTATTTCATCTGGTCCGGTTGCCTTTCCATTTTTCATTTTTATAGCACCTCCTTTACTTCCTCCCTTCTTATTGTTGGTACTAGCCCTTCATTTTGGATTTCATCACCCAATATTACTCTTGTATTTCTTCATACAACAGTTTTTTAAAGTACCTCTTCCATCCACTCATCCTTCTTTATCTGACAAAAAATCCTTTCTGGCCTTGTTCATATCTTCACTATTCTAAAAATCATTCTCTCTCTCTCTCGTCTCCAATTATTCATATTCCTCCTTGAAAGGTTGTGCCTTGGCCCTTGCTTCTGGCCTCTTCGCCTCCTTGTTTGTCTGCCTATATGTATCTCTGTCTTCCTCCCTCCCTGTCTGGTACCATTTACTTCTTTGCCTCCTTTGTCTAACTTCTACGCCAAAATATTTAAAGAAGTATTTAACTTTTTAGAGGTCATATCTTAATATTTGTAATTAACACATAGAAGGTCTTTTCAAATGTATCTATTATTTTAAAATGAAAAACCCAGCAATTATACATCTGATCCATTTTAAAGTTAAACACAAATGGGAACTACTGTTGCTTATTGTATTCCAGCATCATGTCTGATTTACCATGTGGTCAAGAAATGGCTATCATGATGGTGCACTGATTAGCTCTATTTCAAGGTTCAGAGTCAAAGGCAACTAGAACCTGTTATAACAGTAAGAGCTACAAGGTAGGAGGGAACCATTTGCCATACCGCCATCAGAGTGATCAAGATCACCAAGTAACCTAAAAGTATGTATTTGATCAAAAACAGGAAATGCAAAAAGAAATATAGAGAGAACATATGAATTCCACAAAGAAGGTACTCTAGCTAAGCACCAAGAGGCACAAAAAATAATAATTAGAGAATTAATTAACAATCCTCTATCAAAAAGATACAGTTTTTGCTCTGTTCAAAAAACTGAGCTGTCTGCTGCAGAAAATAAAAGAAACACCGAGCTCACCATTGATGTCAGTTTACATGAGAAATGCCATAGCTGATAATATGTGAGTACTTTTTTCCAGGTTCCTGTCTTATTCTGCTGCCAGTTACAGTTAGACAGAATTACCAGCTGTCCTTTGGCAGAGCATCTCATCAGGTATCTACCAATGATAATAAGGAGGGGGGGCATCTTTGGGTTACCAGAATAAAATGTCCTATGCTGTGGGAGGTTCTGCAAGTCAGTCCTTGACAGAATATTTTGAATACCTGAAAGCAAACAATACTGTAATCAAAAAATTTGATTCCTTTGTTAATTAAAATTTTCTTGACTTGCCAACATTTTTGGTCACCTTTTATATGTTTTACTGCATATTATCTTATTAACCCTTTAATCGCTTTTGATACATGAATGTTATCCACTTGTTTATGTAAATATACAGTATATATATATATATAGTCATACATGTTTACCAGAGTCACCTAAGATACTGTATGTGGTACCACCCTGGGAGAAGAGGGGGTGCTGTCACTAACAGTCTAGTCTTTTTTCCCTCAGAACCAGACCAGCCCTGACCTTCCTGGTCTGCCCAGTTTGAAAAGGAGACACTCCTGGAAGGTGGCATCTCATTTGGACCTGAGAGCTCAACTAACAGGGACAACACCAGACCAGCAGAATGCACACTAGAGTGAAATAGGAGGCGATTAGCCACCTGTTTATTGTAGTGCCATTGAGTACGTGTTTTAATTTATTTTTTTGTTTAGTTAAAATTTAGTGGGGTTTGCCCTATTTTTGGACTCACCCACTTCATCACTTGCCCTGCATTTTATAAATATATATATTGTAACAGACAGCCGAGGTCATTGCCCAGCCAGAACGCCTCTTCAGTGAGAGGACTGGGGGAGTAAGCGTGGACAGCACAGTACTTCCACCAGGGCACTAGATGGCAGCCCCCATGGGTTGCAGTGGTGATTCAGACTCCTGCAGGGCTTTATGGGAGATGGACTTATCTACAGCCCTGTTGGGATCCGGGGGTGCTGCCAGGGGGTGCTGCAGCTACTCCTGAGCGTATGTGGCTGGTTCTTCCACCACACCCGGAAAGTGCAGCCGGAAGTGGGGCAACGAGCACTTCCGGGTCACTTATATAAGGGACCAGCAGAGACTACACAGTGAGCCAGAGTCGGGAGGAGGGAGACAAAACTTTCCGAGAAGCAGTAAAGAAAAAAGAGAAGTGTGTTAAGGTGTGCTGTTTGTGCATTGGGACTGTGTTGTGAGCCTGTGGGAAACAGGGAAGATGTTGCTAACAGGTGAAGAACAAAGAAAATAAAAACATTTGTGTTTTTATAAGTGCGTCTCCTGCATCTGTCTGTGTCAGGTTAAGCACGCTGGTATAGCATCATTTTCACTATATACAGGGTGGTGCAGTTCTAATTATACGGATCCAGATTGCCTGGATGACTTTGATTTATGCAGGGATGATTCCAGTTCGGCATGCAGACAGTTCTTCATGTCGTCACTTCGCACACTTTTCGATGGTCCGGGATTTTTCGGGTGATATTCTATGTAATAAACTTAATAAGTTATAGCGTAATGAAAATTGCATAATTAGAACTGGACCACCCTATATATATATATATATATACGAGGTGTGGCAAAAAAGTAATGAGACTGATTTTTTATTTACCAAAGTTTTTGTTTTTTTCAAACATCAATGTTATCCCCTTCAAAGTAGTTCCCTTGGGCAGCTACACACCGATGAAGACGTTGTTCCCACTGTTGGTAGCAGCGCTGGAAGTCTTCAACCGGTATGGTCTTCAGCATGTCTGTTACACTCTTTTGGATGTTTTCTAAAGTCCGAAATGACGTCCTTTGAGGACATTTTTCAGTTTAGGAAAAAGTCACACGGACTGAGGTCAGGTGAATAAGGGGGCTGGGGAACCACAGGAATGCCTTTTGAGGTCAAAAATTCTGTTATGGAGAGGGCAGTTTTTCGGCACCATTTTGGCACAGACCTTTCTATGTGCAAATGTTCAGTCAAAATTTGATGAACGGTAAATCTGTTCAAATTTAATTGTTCACTCAACATTCTTAATGTTAAACGACGGTCTGATCTAACAAGAGTGTTCACACGTTCAATGTTTTCATTGGTTTTCAAAGTTGAAGTCCTCCCTGAGCGGTGTTCATCTTTAACGTGTTTTCTGCCTTCCAAAAATGATTTGTGCCAGTGAAAACTTGAGCTCGGGATAAAGAATGTTCCCCATAGGCCCGTTTTAACTTTTCAAAGCGTCACACTTGCCGTTTAATGGCACAACGTTGCTCCAAATTCCGCTGTTCCATTTTGCGTGGCGCACAACCAAAAACACAACCGCTAATAGCAGTCACAAAAATCACGTAGTTAGCGGAAGGAGTTGAAACTCGCACTGAGCTATGGGAGGATACTGATACACGTGCTCTGTCAAGGACAACAGCGCAGCTTTGCCAAATCGCTTGCAGTGTTGCCAGTCTCATTACTTTTCTGCCACACCTCGTACATATATATATATATATATATATATACAGTATTTACTGTATGCATATAAAATCGAAAATAAATATAACAGAATGAGTGTATATATATATATATATATATTGTAACGTGCAGGCAATGCTTTCTAGCCTTGTCTGAGGACAAGGGAGAACTGGTAGGGGAGGTTTCTAATTGAGATGGGCGGACACACCTTGTAAGGGGGTGTTTTCTTGTTTTTGTGGGGTTCCGGGTGTGTGCTGGGAGGAGTGGATTTTCAGATTAAACGAGATTGCTCCATTATTTTTGTATAGGACCAATTTAACTAAAATAAAACTGAAGAAGCCCAGACAGCTGCGAGTGCTCCTGTTATTATTTACCCAGATCGCCACAATATATACACACAAACATAAGTGGGATGCAAAAGTTTGGGCAACCTTGTTAATAGTCATTATTTTCCTGTATAAATCGTTGGTTGTTACGATAAAAAATGTCAGTTAAATATGTCATATAGGAGACACACACAGTGATATTTGAGAAGTGAAATGAAGTTTATTGGATTTACAGAAAGTGTGCAATAATTGTTCAAACAAAATCAGGCAGGTGCATAAATTTGGGCACCGTTGTCATTTTATTGATTCCAAAACTTTTAGAACTAATTATTGGAACTCAAATTGGCTTGGTAAGCTCAGTGACCCCTGACCTACATACACAGGTGAATCCTATAATGAGAAAGAGTATTTAAGGGGGTCAATTGTAAGTTTCCCTCCTCATTTAATTTTCTTTGAAGAGTAGCAACATGGGGGTCACAAAACAACTCTCAGATGACCTGAAGACAAAGATTGTTCACCATCATGGTTTAAGGGAAGGATACAGAAAGCTGTCCCAGAGATTTAAGCTGTCTGTTTCCACAGTTAGGAACATATTGAGGAAATGGAAGACCACAGGCTCAGTTCAAGTTAAGGCTCGAAGTGGCAGACCAAGAAAGATTTCGGATAGACAGAAGCGACGAATGGTGAGAACAGTCAGAGTCAACCCACAGACCAGCACCAAAGACCTACAACATCATCTTGCAGCAGATGGAGTCACTGTGCATCGTTCAACCATTCGCACTTTACACAAGGAGATGCTGTATGCGAGAGTGATGCAGAGGAAGCCTTTTCTCCACCACAGCACAAACAGAGCCACTTGAGGTATGCTCAAGCACATTTGGACAAGCCAGCTTCATTTTGGAATAAGGTGCTGTGGACTGATGAAACTAAAATTGAGTTATTTGGGCATAACAAGGGGTGTTATGCATGGAGGAAAAAGAACACAGCATTCCAAGAAAAACACCTGCTACCTACAGTAAAATATGGTGGTGGTTCCATCATGCTGTGGGGCTGTGTGGCCAGTGCAGGGACTGGGAATCTTGTCAAAGTTGAGGGACGCATGGATTCCACTCAGTATCAGCAGATTCTGGAGACCAATGTCCAGGAATCAGTGACAAAGCTGAAGCTGTGCCAGGGCTGGATCTTTCAACAAGACAACGACCCGAAACACTGCTCAAAATCCACTAAGGCATTCATGCAGAGGAACAAGTACAACGTTCTGGAATGGCCATCTCAGTCCCCAGACCTGAATATAATTGAAAATCTGTGGTGTGAGTTAAAGAGAGCTGTCCATGCTCGGAAGCCATCAAACCTGAATGAACTAGAGATGTTTTGTAAAGAGGAATGGTCCAAAATACCTTCAACCACAATCCAGACTCTCATTGGAACCTACAGGAAGCGTTTAGAGGCTGTAATTTCTGCAAAAGGTGGATCTACTAAATATTGATTTCATTTCTTTTTTGTGGTACCCAAATTTATGCACCTGCCTGATTTTGTTTGAACAATTATTGCACACTTTCTGTAAATCCACTAACCTTCATTTCACTTCTCAAATATCACTGTGTGTGTCTCCTATATGATATATTTAACTGAAATTTTTTATCGTAACAACCAACGATTTATACAGGAAAATAATGACTATTAACAAGGTTGCCCAAACTTTTGCATCCCACTGTATATATAGAGAGAAAGACTTATACTTTTTGCAGTTATTGGAAAGTCAATATCATTTGTGTTTTGTAGAGCAGCAGCTCTAATATTTAGTTCTAGTAGGCCACAGGGGCTGCAGGGTTTTGATCCAACCCAATTTTTATAATTTGAAGGCAATTATTGCTGCTGAAACAATGACATTTCTGTGCTTCATTTTCATTACCTCACTTATTAACTTTCTCAAAACTTGATTGATTCTTTTGTCATAAATAGCTGCATTTATTGCTTCTAATTCTGATTTTCTTAACCAGCTGCCCATTAACAATGGGATGCAAGTGACAAAAATGTCCATCAACTCACCATAAAAAGTTTTCCCAATTCATAACCATGTTTCTGTTCATCATGCTTTCCTGCAATATTAGGAAAGAAATAGAAGAGAAAAAAGTGAAGGACAGAAAACTGCTGAAGTACTCTGAGGTAGAAATCATTGAGATGATCTGCCATATTAGAATGACTTGACAACACAGAGTGAAATCACTAACAGGCTGTACAATTCAGTAACAAGTTCCTTTATCATCAAAGAATTGAGTTGGAAGAGAAATATGTAGCCACTGTGGTCCTCTGTGACTGAATCTGAGGACCCCCTTTTGTAGAGAATTGTCATTTATTTATGTAACATTTATGTAACAATTTATTTACTGTACATCCCTGAACTACATAAGCTGATTTAAAAAATGTATGGAGGGATAAATTGAATTACCAATTGAAATCTCTCTTTGTGATTTCAGATAACAAAGAAGTTCAATACTACATTGTATTATTAATACAATATTCAAAATATCTTTACTTCCCTCTCCCCGTGAATGACATGTTCAAATTTAGTAAACAAAAAGAAAACACATCATGGTTAAGGTCTACAATTGTTCTCTGTTTGAAAAGTAAAACCTACACATTTCATGAACTAGCTGGATATATCATGTGTATTAAACGTTAAACTTTACAATTTCAGATAGTGTTCCTTCCTAATATGAAGCAGATGGTTCTGTAGGCTTCTTCTATTTATAATAACTATGACAACGAGGACAACAACAACAATAATAACATTAACAACAATTATATACTGCTTTCTTAATCTACTAAAAGCACTTTACACAGGCAGCAGTGAACCACTTCAACCATCTGTATAATAAGTAGCATCCACCCGGATGATGTAACGGCAGCCATTCTTGCCCCAGTACTCTCTCCACATACTACCTATTAGATGGTGAAGGGGTCAGGCAGATAGTTAGCCAGTAAGGGAAAGAAGATGATTAGGGGTCAGAATAACCAGGCTGAGGTGGCAGATTTAGCTAGGACATCAGGAAACTCTCTATTCCTTTTTGAAAAATGCCCAGCTGGCTTTTTTGGCCACAGAGATTGAGGACCTGCTTTATATCTCATCCAAAGGATGGTGCCAATTGTAACAGCACCATGTATCGGTCACTGCACCGGGCAGTGGGTTCCACACACAGTCCACAGCGTAAGCACCTGTTTCATGAAGAATAGCCAATGAGATAGACCAACACATTTGAACAGTAATTAAGTGAGGGTTTTCTGTCTAAAGTAATTGGCAAACATATAGCTAGTGGATGAGGATCTCTTGAAATTGTAAATGGCAATGACAGCGTGCTGAAAACCAATCTGATAATGTAGGACAAAGTGAAAATAAACGACTAAGGCAGCGTTTCTCAACCTTTAAGTATTTAGTATGCGACCCAAATTTTCATAACAGTTGTAATCATGTCCCCCTAACTTTTTTTTGAAACCCAAATAAAATGTATTCCTATATTTTTTGCTGCCGATACACCGCTACAAGTTTTATTATACCTACTTAACGTTTATCGACATTTATCTTACTCTATATTTATTTTTCTAGTATCAGAATATAGTTTAAGTTAATTTGTTTTGGTTGCGATAGATGTCGTTTTCATATTTTCGATTCTTGTTTTCTTTTTTTCACATCTTTGCACCCCCTTTTTTGTTACTTCGCGCACCCCTAGGTGGGCCCACACCACAGGCTGAGAACCACCGGACTAAGGCTTAGTCCATACCAACACAGATACAGTTGAAAAATGTTTCCATCCACATTAGCATTTTCAGATAATTTGCTAAAATGGGAAACTCTTTTATATTGTGTATATGCAGTATGGTTTGTCTCCAAAGGATGATGTTTGTTTATGGAGCAAGCATAAAGTAAATCTAAATCCCAAAAGCATGTGAAAAACAAAAAACAACTTAGAAAAAACACACACATAATGGGGGTTCGTCTGGACCGATTCCATTCCATTTTTAAAGGTTAGAAATGAGCATAAGGTTGGAAAATATAGACTGGAAGCCCAGCTAAAATAAACATGGAGTAATATTCAAATGTTTCACAATGCAATATCCTCTGGCTGCTGCAGAGGAGATATGAAATGACAACCCCCATAGTAAAGAAAAGATCACAAAGTGAATTATCACAAGAAAGCCAAAGGCAATGTCTGAGCACATGACAACCACATGTTTTTTTCCCAATCTGCACTGCCACCTGAGACCCAGGGTTTACGAATGTATACACTTTGTAGAGCATTTGCAAAAAAAAAAAGAGTAGATTTCAATGATCAAAAAAGCCATTTCAGTGTGGATGGAAGTACAAAGCAAATATTTCTTTTTTAAATTTTATTTATCTGTGCCAGTGTGGACAAGATATAAGGAAGACTAGCGCTTAGTGCCACCTTTTAAAGATGGAGTCTAACAGATTTTAGAAAGTCTAGACCTACAATGATGTATACAGTATGGTGTTCAATTTTAACTTGGATATGTCCATGTCTAGCACAAATTCTAAAGGAATTAATTATTGGAAATTTAAGATCTTCCCTCTGTAACTGGTCCTGCATGAGTGAATGTGGGTGTGTGAGTAAATACTGCGCTACAGACAGTCTTAAGTAAGTCGTCAGCCAACTGCTGAACAGTTACAGGATAAGCAGTTGTTTGAAATACTGTGATAATCTGTAGTTTTAAGAAACTAGTCTTATATGAGATAGCATTGGAAACAGAACCTGTCATTTAGATATAACAAAAAGTGGAAGTCAGCCTTAAATAAAATACTCTAAGCCTCACGATCTAACACAGCTTACAATGTTACATTGCACACACCAATTTTCGCTCAAGTTATCCAAAACATATCTCAGTCAAGACCTACTTTTAAGAAATGCCCTCTGTCACCTGTTTCAATTGGTAACAATGTATGTTTTTTTGTCAATGCTTTGATCTAATTGGATTTAAAAACTTTGCCTATGAATCTTTGGTTCAGAGTGATCCCTAATATTCCTACAGCTCTGGTTGATGAAACACTTAACACTTTGAGGATTGAATATTTTCTCCAAAAAGTACAGAATGCATTAGTTTCACACATAAATCAAGACTGCTGTTGGCGCCTGTTCGGCATCCCTGGTAGCAGTGGCTGTCCAGGGTGGGGCTCGATGGCCAGCAGGAATGCATGGCGGGCTGGCTACCTCTTTGTCTTTGCACAGCAGGTGGGCAGCAGTGGCAGTCAGAGTGTGATGCAATATGGTTTGTACCTCTTGTCATCATAAGTGGTGGTCCTCCTAGGCGAACGCTGCTGTAGGGGTATCAGCTACACAAACATGTTCAGCACCACGATCAGCTGGGGACCGATAGGCTGACGCTGGTACCTCACTTTCGTTTTTGATATCCAGGTCACTTGCATCAAACTCAGAGTCCGAAAAGCCAGAGTCCGATTCAACGATAATACATAAAACGTCCATGGAGTATTTTGCTTTGCACATTTGCTTTAGTCTTCCCAGATGTCGATGCCATTTTAGAGTCTATTTGCTCTTCACTACTCCTGCATGTCAAATCAACAAAGCTAACTTTCCTTCAACCAAAGAGAGTCAAACTAAAACGTAAGGGTGAGTTTTGTCACAGTCTGTAGCCCATTACCATCCTCTACTCCTGAATTTTGACAAAAGTCAACATCAGCCCTGAAAGAGTTAAAGAGACATTAGTGCTTAATGAACAATCGATTGTGACAGAGCATTCTAGACTTGCTGTCTTATCTTCCTCAGCAAGATGCACTCATTTATGGTATTGCTGCATACATGATTTAAGGTTCTAAAAATGTATTGGTATCTGTATATTGAGTATGGTGCGTCTCGAATGAAGTTACAGCAAATAATTCATTAAGCACTAATGTCTCTTTAAGTCTTTCAGGGCTGATGTTGACTTTTGTCAAAATTCAGGGGTAGAGGATGGTAATGGGCTACAGACTGTGACAAAACTCACCCTTACGTATTAGTTTGACTCTCTTTGGTTGAAGGAAAGTTAGCTTTGTTGATTTGACATGCAGGAGTAGTGAAGAGCAAATAGACTCTAAAATGGCATCGACATCTGGGAAGACTAAAGCAAATGTGCAAAGCAAAATACTCCATGGACGTTTTATGTATTATCGTTGAATCGGACTCTGACTTTTCGGACTCTGAGTTTGATGCAAGTGACCTGGATATCAAAAACATGTTCTTGCTCTTTTGTAGATGGTCATTTCAATGAGAGTAAATATGTTTTACTTAAGGTAACAAAGAAGTAACCAGCCATGAAAAAGTTAAACACACAACAGACTTTTGGTAATACATGTTTTCAGTTATAGATAGATAGATAGATAGATAGATAGATAGATAGATAGATAGATAGATAGATAGATAGATAGATAGATAGATAGAAATTGTATTAATCAAGTGAGGAAGTTGAATCTAGTTTTTATAAGTAGATTTAGTGTGGCACAGTAGCACAGACATTGACAATGTTGCTCTGGGATCAAATTCTATCCCCGAGGCTGTCAGTGTAGAGTCTGACGGTTCACCTTGTCTCAGAAGGAGTTTAGTTCCTTGCTCTCTGCTGTTTTTCCCAAATTATAAAGACAAGGTATTTGGCAAGTCTAAATTTGACTTGTATGAGTGACTGGCATGAGCCTTTACTCCCAGTACTGCACTCCTTGTGTTGGGGACCTTGATAAAAAAAGTTACATAATGGATGAATGAATATGCATTCATAACATGTAAACAGTGTTTGACATGCGTCCCTTACACTGCAGTGATAAATTAACCTTTGCAAATAAAAATGACACTTCAACCAGGATTATTGTTTGTCTTCTTCAGCTAACTTGATAAAGTTGCTTGTGTGTGGAGCTTATAGCAGGGCTGGAAGTATGAGATGGACTAGAAACCAACGTCAATAGGGGATGAATGACAGAATGTGCTTCAGCCAAACTGTTTAAGTTACAATGGTGTCAAAACAAGGGATGGTCTTGGCTTAAAACAACACATTGCAGAAAAGAAGAGTGTTACGGTAATCTGCTGGAAGCAGTTCTGAGCTTTTTGCTGACCTAAAAAAAAAACCTGATCTCGTTCCTCAACATGGGGTATATTGGAGTTTGAGAAAGAAGAATGTAACTGAACAATATGTGTGCAAATGATCAAAGTACATGAGTACTTTAAGCTGTTCAGGTAAGTGGCATTTTGTTTGGAGTCTGAGGTGCAGTGCTTGCTGGGGAAGTTGAAACATTCAGTGGAACATTTATTTAATCTATTTAATATGTTTGCTTACTTAGCTGGGGATTTTAGAGAATTAACCTTGAGCTTTCTGATAAAAATGTCTAAAGCATTCACTGTGCTATGAGAAACAGTAAAAGATAATGTCCACCTGCTCTGGTACTGGTGTGTGTGTTTTCTACTGTTTGGGAGATATCTGTTGCTGGAGAAGCTAAGCTGCTTTTTTAAATCTTCCACAGAGTCATTGATCTCTCTTTCTCTATATATATCTTCAATTTGTTTAACACATAACAAGCAAAAAACAAGACAGAAGTGGAGTGGTCATCAGTATCTTATTACTTCTACTTGGACTGAATAAAGACTTAAAGCATTCAAGTTGCATTATTCTCTGTATCTCCATATATCTGCTGTTAATGGTTTTAATGCAAATAAATATTATTTTTAAATAAAAGGTTAAAAGTCAATGCCTTTGCCTAATTATTACTAACAAGTGTGAATTGGACACTGTATAGTGCCCGACCTAGCACAGATTCACACTGAGGCACGTGTAAAATCCATTTATTTTTCTTCACCTGTGGGGCACATCTTCCCCGTGAACCCCACAGGTATAACACAGTCCCAAAGCACTTTAAACAAATCACCACAACACTCCTCCTTGGCAATCTTGTCCTCTTCCTCCCGATTCTGGCCTCTAAGTGGTGGTCGCTGGGTACGCAGAAGTGCTCCAGGTGGTTGATTGCCGACATTTGGCTGCACTTCCGGGTAAGACGAAACCAATGCCCAAAAGGGGCCAGCCGCTTCTGTTGCAGCACCCCCTGGTGGATGGTGGATGGTGGATCTGAGCCCTTCAATAAGAACATAAGGAGACAGGTGGACATTTGTTAAGGGTTGGTTTTGCAGAAACATTGGAAAGTTTTTCTTCTTACAGATAACCATAGACACATTGAATTATCAAGCAGTGAGGTAGAGAAAGGTAATTCAAGGACTTTCAAGACTTGGCTCAATGTTTTTTGGAAAAGTAGGTGTATAGGATTGGTGAGCTTTGTTGGGCTGAATAAGCTGTTCTTACCAAAATTGTTCTAAGGTTCAGGTTAGAACTGTACAATAGCAGAGTTTTCTACAAGGTAATGGCTTGAAGGTAAATACTACTAAAACTGAAACGATCACGTATGCTAAAGAGTCGAATCAAAATAAGATCACTGATAGACAAGGAAACCAACTAAACGACTAGAACCTTCAAATTCCTTGGTTCAACTCTGGATGAAAATAATGCATCTGAAAAAGAAGGATAATTAAAAGAAGAGTAATTAAAGTAGCATGGAAAAAGTGGAAAGATATCACCCCGGTAATTTGTACACAAAAGATACTAAAGAACTTTAAAACTAATGTATAATAATATACATAATGGTAGGCTGGTTGCTTTGTGTCCCATATTAAGGCAGAACATTTAAACATTTGACCTTGTGTTCTTTATAGGGTGGTCCAGATCTAATTATGCAATTTTCATTACACTATAACTTAATAACTTTATTACATATAAAATCACCTGAAAAATCCCGGACCATCGAAAAGTGTGCGAAGTGACGACATGAAGAACTGTCTGCATGCCGAACTGGAATCATCCCTGCATAAATCAAAGTCATCTAGATGATCTGGACCACCTGTATTTCACAGCTTGTGCTCCAACTGCAAAAATAGCCTAAATAAATATCTAAATTGTAAAGTAACTTGTTCTTCTAAGCTGCCTTGGGTACACAGTAAATGTAGTATTTTTACACTGTGAGGCAATTTTATTTGAGATGGCTCAGGTTTAAGAGACTATGAACATGTGGCCCTGCTGCTCAGTATTATACATGCTGATATATTGGCTTACTAGTACTGATTTTTACCTGTTTTAAAACATTTTAGAGTGAGAGTAATGACTAGAGGTTTGATGCCCAGGTTGTTCCTCTGGAAGCCAGGATATCAATATATGTAAGCTAAAGATGGTCTGGGAAATGATGACCCACATAGCAATAGGTGGTGCAAATACTTTGACTTTTTATGGCAACAAACAATAAACTGTTCCAAAACAAAGTGCAGTGGTGTTTCTTTAATAAAAAAGTCGATAAATAATTCAATAAAAACTATCTGAGGGGTGGTTAAAAATCCACACATAGATCAAAAGCTGAGGTTAAAACAAAAGTTTGGATCTGTCCATAAAACCCAAAACAAGCCTCGGTGCATCCCTTCTAAAACAGCATCTCACCTGCTCACTCCTTAAGGGTTTCTCAGCAAGGGAAGACATTCACCGGCAAGTGTAATAATCCTTCTATCTGGCTCATGTCCCCACTGTCATCCCTAGACAATCAGTAGGGATACACTGCCATCCCTTTGGGTACAGTTGCTCTGAGCAGTTGATTGCTCCTACTTCTTGGGTGCTCAACAGGAGGGACCCTACCCCGTGACAGCCATCCACTCATTCTACCTTGGGCCACTTCTCAACCGCTTACCTCCACTCCGTTGCATGAACCAGCTCTGCCACAATCCTGCCTCTACTTTTCTTTCAGACTCTTTCTCAGTTTCATTCTTCTTGTTCTTCATCTCTGGCTATCCTGCTCAGGCTGTTATATGAATGTGAGTGTAAGTGCCTTGATTATGCTCCTGAGAGCATTAATGAGGAAACTGGCCCAGCTAACTGCATCTGCACATGAATGAGTGATCAGCCAATTTCATCATCAATAACCCAGGACTACTCAGCCATGATACATGGTACACTTACACCCTAGCCACCCCCCTAAGCCCGAACACAGAGTTTTTATTTAAAAACTCACACACTACACACTCATAAATATGCTTTATCATAGGAGGATAACTCAGTAGCCAATGATTTGTTTTAATTTTGACATATACCAATGACTGTTTGATTTTTATGGCAGTGTCTGAACTACTGTGTAGCTTCTGCAGCCTGGACTAGCACATGCTGGGATGGTGTGGTCTTCAGCTAAAAGTTCTACTTCATCCTTGAGCCTGTGACCACAAGATCTGTACAAGGAGAATCCCCGATGATAATCCATTTTGAAAAGGTCTTTTAAGAGCACACAGCCACAACTGCAGGTGTTGCATTGTGCAGCTTCATTACCTTTAGTCTGCTAATTTTATTATTACTTTTTGTTACCACACTTATTTTAACTTTACCTGCTTGTTGTCTGGTACAAATCTTGTAATCAATATTTAACCCACTTCCTATTGTCCAAATAACTTGAAAGTTTGCACACTTGCTCACTTCTGATGACAATACATGAATCAATAATCAGTTTCACAAATTGATCAATTAATCCATATTAAGAAATTAAATTTTCAAATGAAGAATAGTTAAAAATTTCACCAGTAGATGGCACTAGTAACGGATAGAAATATTAAAGGAAGTGTTAAAATATTGACTACAAAATTATAATAAAACAAACCCAAGACTAAAAAATTGAAAATAATATACTGTATATATACTGTAAGAATGGACGCTGTATAGCGCCCGACCTGCCACAGATTGGACACGGGAGACACGTGTAAAATAAACAAAAACTATTTATTTTCTTCCCCTGTGGGCTCACGTCTTCCCTGTGTCCCACAGGCAATACACAGTCCCAAATAAAGCACACCAAGCAACACTAAGCACTTTCTACACCACCACCACCACTCCTCCTCCTCCTCCCAGGCAACCCTGTCCTCCTCCACCCGACTCTGGCCGCTGAGTGGTGGTCGCTGGCTCCTTTTATAGTTCACACGGAAGTGCTCCAGGTGCTTGATCACCAAGCTCCGGCTGCACTTCTGGGTGTGATGTATACGCTGCCCACACGGGCTCAGGAGTCCCAGACACAGCACCCCCTGTGGGACCAACAACTCCAATTCTCAGGGAGCCCTGTGGGAAACTCAGGCACTGCTCCACCCCAGGAGGGTGGCCATCTAGTGTCCAGGTGGAGGTATTGCAGAGTTGAGGGCTGCTCCCCCTGAATATAGTATGCAGGGGCATCCTGGCTGGGCATGGACCCCAGTCGCCTGCCACTATATATATATATATATATATATATATATATATATATATATATATATATATATATATATATATATATATATATATATATATATATATATATATATATCTGTATATATATATATATATATATTAGCAAAATACCCATGCTTCGCAGGGGAGAAGTAGTGTGTTAAAGAAGTTATGAAAAGAAAAGGAAACATTTTAAAAATAACGTAACATGATTGTCAATGTAATTGTTTTGTGACTGTTATGAGTGTTTGATTATCATTATTTCTTTCAATCAGGTTCGTATTTGGAGGATGTGTTGCGTTCAAGTTACCTTCTGTGTTTGTCTAGTCTATCCCTGACCATCTCATCTTCGTTGTCAATCGTTGTAAAGATAACAGGTTTCATTCATCGAAGTGATCACTACATAAATCGGTACTCGTGAATCTAAGATATTTAACAGGCATTCCCGGTATTAAGTTGTGGATTTGCCTGCAAATATTTAGCGGCAGCGTGTCTATAAATGTAATTTAAACTTAAGCTTTACACCTTGCTTTCCTATTGATATGTCTACAAAGGCTTGTTCAGTGTCAGAAAGTTGTTCCTTTCCTACTGCATCAAAAAGCAGCTCATCTTCCTCTTTATCTGAGACATCACACACTGCATGCATGGTTTACCTTTCTGAGTCCTGCAAAGTCAGTTCACGTGATCCGCTCAGAGTACTTGCATCGAAGGTTCTCAGCTGTGCTTGTGCTATCTCGTGCGATCTTGCGATGTCCACACTTTATTTAATGTTAGCTATGACCCAGCACTTAAAAGTTTCTCTCGCACTTTTGCTGAGTTTGTGCCAAACACTATTCTATCCCTGACCATCTCATCTTCGTTTGCATAAGCACAGGCCTTCACCAGCAATTTTAACTCCGTTACAAAGTGATCAAAAGTCTCGTTTATACCCTGCATCCTCTCATTAAACTTGTATCTCGCGAATATCGTGTTTATCTTAGGTATGACAAACGCCAGCGGCAGCGTATCTATGAACCTAATTTAAAGTTAAGCTTTACACCTTGGTTTCCTATTAGTTTGCATAAGCACAGTCCTTCACTTATGAATATGCTTGTATGCGTCACTCGCTTCATATTCTTTTGCTGCCTTCTCAATTGTGTAATGCGTTTTTTGTTCAGCGCTCTTTGGAGCTCTTGCTTGTTCTCTGCGTACTGCGTTCACAGTCAGTTCACGTGAGACATCACACACTGCATGCATGGTTTACCTTTCCGAGTCCTGCAAAGTCAGTTCACGTGATCCGCTCAGAGTACTTGCATCGAAGGTTCTCTGCTGTGCTTGTGCTCTCTCGTGCGATCTTACGATGTCCACGGCTTAATTTAATGTTAGCTAAGACCCGGCACTTAAAAGTTTCTCTCACACTTTCGCTGAGTTTGTGCCAAACACTAGTCTATCCCTGACCATCTCATCTTTATTTTATTTGCATAAGCACAGATCTTCACCAGCGAATATTTAGCAGCAACGTGTCTATTGGATTGCTGCTGACAGACGGCCTTATATGGATAGGCACTCAATTACGTGGGAGGCGTGATGATGGGGGACGCAACTCCGCCTCTCACGACGACTGAGCGGCAGGCTATGGCCGTATATATGTACGTAAGTAGGTTCCAGTTATGACCAAAACCTGCTTAACTTTTGTAAATAAGCTGTAAGGAATGAGCCTGCCAAATTTTAGCCTTCTACCTACACGGGAAGTTGAAGAATTAGTGATGAGTGAGTGAGTGAGTCAGTCAGTGAGTGAGTGAGTCAGTCAGTCAGTCAGTGAGGGCTTTGCCTTTATTATATATATATATATATATATAAATTATTTTTTAAAAACATTCTTATATTAAGTTAAAAAGTGTACTAAAAAGTAAAAAATAAGTCTCTCATACATCACTCATAAAATAAAAGCGTGGGCGCTTTTGCTAAGATATTTAAGCAAAATGTTTTGTAAAATTTTTTTAGCTGCACCTATCACACAATTATTATTGTCATGCATGCATTCTTCCATTTTTTAAACAGGACCAACCCATATACCTGATATATGCACCACTGTTTGACCAGCTTTGCTTTTTGATAAATCTCAGATAGTTTAGGTCTGAGATATGCTAGGATGTCAAGTAGCTCTGTGTTATTCACTTCATGGACCACTGCCTTCCCAGAGTAGCTATTGAATAATGCCTAAGAGAATGCATCTAAGATACCATTTAGCTCTTGTATGGCTACACCATATGAGCAGACGCTTGGATCTTTACCAGTACTAACAAGTCTATATAAAACTCTTTCAAACAAATAAATGGCACCATATATAAACATGACAATAAATGTGGAAAGTTTCTAGGGTTTGTTCTATACAATGAATTTCATGCAAATTACGCCATTTTTTTTAAATACTATTTTTTATTGTGTCTGCCTGTAAACAAATAAATTATTTTTAACTTTTTGATAATTTCACCTGTGTCCTGAAATCAGGCTTCAAATGGATAGACACTTAGCCAAATATATTCTAGCTTTACTGTATGGTCTCATAAAATAGAATCTTGCAGTAATTCATTAGCATCTTAGCTAGGCAACTTTCTAAGTAAAATGCAGATGAAGAGAACTGCAATGAATACAGAGGCTGAATTTAAACAAAATTTGAAAAAAAAAATGTAAAAAGACTAAAACTCTGCTGGTCTAATTATACCTGTTTATTTTACAGTATGATGGAGCACCATGTCACAAGGCCAAAGTGATAATGAGGTGGCTCAGAGGTTGTAACACTGGAAGTTTGGACCCGTGGCCAGGAAACACCCTAGATCTTAATCTCATTGAGAGCATGTGGTCAATTCTCAAAAGGTGGGTGGAGAAGAAGTAGCCCACAAATTGTGATCAACTCCAAGCATTAAAAAGGCAAGAAGGGATCACCATCAGTCAGGATTTGGCTCAGAGGGTGATATCCAGAATGCCACAGCGAAATGCAGAAGTTATGAAGAAGGGTCAACCGTGTAAAAATGGACTCTTTACATAAATTTGATGTATTAGCCAATAAAAGCCATTAAAACTTATGAAATGTTTATAACTGTTCTTAAGTATACCATAGAAATATTAAAAAAAAAAAAACCAAAATCTGAAAATGCTGAAGCAGCAAAGTTGGCAAAACACAACATTTGTGTCACTGCCAAAATTCTGGCCACTACTGTACTTGTGTCCTAAATTTGCAGCACATTAATTACACTGCAGTTTGGGTTTCTTTGCCAAGTGGAGGCTTCATGATTTAGGACAGAGCAGATAGGAAAAAAGGACAGAGGAGGGAGGAAGCAACAAATAAAAGGGTCTCTACACTGAAGACAAGTGAGACTCTTAGACAGAAGGAAATAGTGGATGCCTTGAAACTCATTTTAGGTAAAAACAAACGAGAAAAATCAACATGTACGCAACACATCTCAGTAGTGAATCCACACATATAATCTCAACAATACAAAGAACTCTATTTTTCTGGCAAATGTTTTGTGTTTCAATATATTACATTTAAACATTACCTATGATTTTAAGTGTGAAATTTATTTTAAATGAAGATGTTTCAGATATAGCTAGCTGATCAAAGTATTTTGCCTTTTTGTAACTGTAGGCAGAATGGCATAGTTTTATTGTTTAAGCTTCGTGGTGTTCATGTTGCAGTAGCTGGTGATTTTCCATTCTGGTGACCCTACACCTTTCCACCAAACCCCTAACTACTGCCCCAGTGATAAAATCCTACAAGTTCAGCAACAGCTATTGCCAAAGAATTATTTAGTGTGACTGAAATGTACGAAAATTGCATGGATAGAGATAAAATATATTGTAACTACAATAATTTTATAAAACCTATTCTGAGTGTATATATCAAAAGACACAATGAAGTCTTCATTCATCTCTTCATTTCCTACAGATATTCTCCCTGTTTAGGCATTTTAATAATAGTGATACTGCAATGCATCTATTCAGTGTATTGGAAAAGCATTTACATTGAGAAAATGAGGACATACTGTATAATGATAAATGTAAAACATAAGAAAATTTATCATTATTTATAAGCAAATTCCTCACCGACAAAAAAAACAACTTTACGTAGTAAAATTGTTAAAAGTAAAAAATGAAAAACATACTGGGGCTTTCAATATTGCAATAAGGTATATATTCACAGAATATTATTTTTACATTGATAAAGACAGTTTTACATGTATGAAGACAGTTACGTTTTCAATCAAAATGTGTATTTCTCACATCATAGCCATTTAACCAGATTGAATGTTACTGGTAAAACAAGTTTATTCAAACGGAAAAAAAAGCTCAACACTGCGGTTTGAAAATTATTAATATTCCACTTCACATTGTAATGGAAAGCTTGAATTAGACATTTTTTTGTTGGGCTAATTACAACTACTACATTTATTCAATAAATATGGCACATCTAAATTTATCTTAGAATTTGGTCAAGCTGAATAAATTAAAAATAATGTTTGTGTGACTCCATTTAAATAATTCCTGTGCCTGAGATTTTAACTTATAATTTTAGTGTTTTTTTTTGTTTTTTTTTTAAACAAACAAGTCAAGAGGCACTTCATTTTTAAGACAAAGTGGGTAGAGCATGAAAACTGAAGTGTACACACATTTATAGTCATCAGCATTTAACATTATGGGCTGCGTTTAATTGTCGAAGTTCCTGCTCCAGGCTAGGTGCCTCTTTCAAGTCTTCCTTCAGAGATTCTGCAATCTCAAGCTTTTTGAAATCTGCTTCCTTGACAAGTTTCCGAATCAACATAGAACAGTAGTCTTTCAATGAATATACTGAAAGATAAAAAAAAAGTAATTCTATATTAAAATCTACTCACACAGAAAAAGTCATTGTACCATATTGCAAAATAAATACCCTTTTTCTTCTACTTACCTGGACTGGTGATGACAACCTGTCGGAAAACAGTCTCTCCATCTTCATCTACTGGTGGCTCAGGAAAGTATACATCCTCCAGATTTACAAGAAGTTTGGCATCATTTAGTGCATTTCGAAAAACCCAAGGGTGAGCTAAAATACCAAAAATGTTGAAAGTCTACAAAATTATAAAAATAATTTAGAACATAACACAGAAACAAAAAGAACATTAGCATAAAAGATTGTTTCTGACTGTTTAAGAATTAAATTCCAAAACATCTAGTCACAGGACATATGTTTAAAAAATGACAACATACTTGTTTGGAAGAAAGTTCAACGGGAATAAAAAAAAAAACCAAAAAACAATGAAGAAATCTGTTACATCTTTACACTGTGTATACTGGATATGTAAATGGAGAAATATGCCAAGCTAGATGTTTATCTGTGTTTTGAACAAAATTATTTTTAAATAGGCTGTGTGTGCAAAAGTATCAGATTTGTCTTAGTAATTTGGTGTAGAAGAAGAAAATACATAGTTCACTAAAAATATTATGGAGTGACAGGTATTTTCCTTCTATTTGTTTAAGAAGTCTATTGTTAAATAAAGGTTGCTTATAAAGGCTTGATAGTTTTTTTTTCCAAGCTTCTTTTAGAAAACAGCAACATATATTTTGGCTCCATTTGTGCTGATTAATCTATGGTACACACTATTAATTAGGGTTTGCTTCCCGGGTCCTCCCGGCGTGGAAGTTGCATGTTCTCCCCGTGTCTGTGTGGGTTTCCTCCGGGTACTCCAGTTTCCTCTCACAGTCCAAAGTCATGCAGGTTATGTGCATTGGCGATCCTAAACTGTCCGTAGTGTGTGCTTGGTGTGGGTGGGTGTGTGTGCCCTGCGGTGAGCTGGCACCCTGCCCAGGATTTATTCCTGCCTTGCGCCCTCTGCTGACTGGGATTGACTCCGGCAGACCCCCGTGACTCTGTGTTAGGATATAGCGAGTTGGAAAATGACTGACTGACACTATTAATTATAAATAATAATTTGCTTAAACTAAATGAGTGAAAAAATATTGTTAAATGAAAGACAATGCTCCATTTTAAGCAATATAAAAATGTAAATTTGACAAACAAGCGGAGACCATTCAGTCTATCAAGCTCATTTGTTTAGCTAACATCTAACTTGTCCCAATATCTCATCCAGATACTTCTTAAAAGATGTTAAGGTTTCTTCTTTAACTACATTTCCCAGTAATTTGTTCCAGATTCCCACAACTCTTTATACAGTACTAAAAAATGTGCTTCCTGATTTCATAAAAACATTTCTTTAAATTGTAATATGGGTTATACTCACAAATTACAACAGTTGTCATTATTAATGAAAAAGAAATTCTCTCATGAACCTGTCTTCCATTTTAATTTAACAGATTAAGTTATAACCCCTGCCTAAATGCCACATATCTGAATATTCCCTATCTGATTAGCTTATTGTCACTGAAATTCATAAACTATCATTAATACACAACCCTCATATTTGTATATATTTTAGCCCTGTGGTTTTTGCAAACATTGCAAATGGTAACATTCTATTGGATGCCTGCATATCTAAATCAGTATATTAACATACATTTTTAAATGATCAATCTAATCAAAGCCCCTCTATATCAGTGATTTCCAATCTCAATTCTGGAGGACATTCTGTCAGCAGGTTTTTCTTTCAATTGATTTCACAATTACCAAATCATTTCGGTGACCGTTTGATCTACCGTTTAGTCGTTATTATTTCTTTTAATTCAGTATTGTAATTCCGTGGAAAAAATGTTAAACGAATACAAAATTCAAAAAATATAGTTAATAACTTATAACTATGGGAAATATTAGGATATTTCTAACGAAAATAAATTAATCTTGAGGTAAAATGACCACTGACTGTTAAACTGGTTGAGGTAAATGCCTGCAGCCACCGTGACGACTGCAGGACTAAGGCAGGAAACCACCGCTGATAATATTTCTGCTGTCAAAGATGGTGCTCCACCCAATGATAAATTTGATTGGTTATGACTTTCATAACTAACCAATCGCGATACGTATTATGATTACCAAATAAGAAAGTTACCTGCACAATGTTAATACAAAAACACGACTACACATATTTGTAGTACGGCTTATTCAGCAACAATATAAGTCCCCGGTTTAATCGTTCAGTTAAAAGTAACGCTTATTCGCCATTATGTGCATAGTCATCATAAACTTAAAAACAAAATCTGGCTTCGTTAGCGTCTCATGCCACCTAAACATTTTTTCGTTTCCATCGATACAGCAGCTTTACTTACTCACGTAGGTGTTCATCCGAAGGTGATTTCCAGGGCTAATGTCGCCGTAACATACTGGATTGCCATTAAAATCCAGCCACCAGGCTCTAGCTACTTCTCCAGCTCGGTTGCAAAACTCAACATAAGTTGGAATGTCGGAGTGTAAAGATCTGGGAATTAGTATTTCCGCTCTTACCGCCGCCATATCGGCGACAAGCGTAGCTGAGCGCACCTCACAGCTACTCGCTTCCCTTCAACCCCAGTGTCCGCCCCGCCCACCGCGAACTGCACAGTCGCCAGGCTGCCGCCTGATGGCATGCGTTCGCCGTCGACGCCGCGCAAGGACCTCCGTGTGAAAGCAACAAGAGGTAAGCCGAGCCGCCTCGTTATAGATGCAAGAAAATGCAAGATACATTTATTGTCATTGTGCAATACAATTAAATATAGTTTGGAGCAAGCCTAAGATCTCTTAGATAAAAGTATGTAAGAGTAGATAAACTAAGTAAGCATTAAACTATGGGAAGCACAGCTACTATTAACAGTTGCAAATAGAGTAAAAGTAAAGTAAGCAAAATTAATGAATAATAAATGAAGTAACATTGACGATTACAGTCAGAGTAGTGGTCATAAGCTGCACATGGGGGATGTGTGTGTGACTGTGGGGTTGATGCAGATGATCATTTCATCAGTGGGTCTTTCTGTTATAGATAGGGGCAGTGATCACTATGGAGATGGCAGTCAAGTCAGCTCTGAGTGGCTATGGGGTTAGAAATACAAGTTCAGTATCAAGTTCAGGATGTAGTTGGTTTTAAGTAGTATTCAGAACACCCTGGATATTTTTTTTAATTCTTAAAAGCGTTTCAAAACAGTTTAAAGCAGCCGCTTTGAAAATATAGAATCCAGACTCTCTTCAAAGGATATAGGAGGCATCTAGAGGCTTTTACTTTTGCAAAAAGGAGGCTCAACTAAGTATTGATGCAATATCTCTGTTGGGGTGCCCAAATTTTTGCACCTGCCTAATTTTGTTATGATGCATATTGCATATTTTCTGTTAATCCAATAAACGTAATGTCACTGCTGAAATGCTACTGTTTCCTTAAGGCATGTCATATATTATAAGGAAGTTGCTACTTTGAAAGCTCAGCCAATGATAAATAAAAATCCAAAGAATTAAGAGGGGTTTCCGAACCTTTTCATATGACTGTATTATAATAGTCAATCCTTCTTCAAATAATTGAATTAACTACTTTTAGATATTAAGAAACTGTTCAAATTTCTCAGCATTGCTCAGGGGAAAAGAGCAGGATTTAGAAAGTATGGGAATATCTCAACATCTCAACCAAAACTTAAGTCTATGTTAAAACTGTACCGGCTTAGCAAAAAGGTAAAGGAGAGATAAAGTGTTTACTAATAAACGCCAATCCGAAAGTGTTAACAGTACAGCTGGGTCACAGCATAGGTAAGCCTACCTGCTTTTTTAACCCCATGCTTCCCTGTCACTGAAAAGCTACCAATTAAGCATCACAAAATAGATCATATATCAAAAAGTCAAGTAAATGGGCTGTAACCAGAAAATCAATAAGATAATTTTTAAATACCAAAGTTTTAAGTACCAAAAATCAACTAAGACACATGAATAAAAACTCTCTAGGAAATTTTCAGTCTTGGATGAATCAGACTCTGTTGCACTGGTTTATAAAGCAAAGCATCAATGACATCATGTGGAGTAACATCTGGGAAAATGCTCCTAAGCACTAACAGAATGGTCTATGCACTTCAGACTCCCAAAAATGTAAAAGAGAATGCAGAAAAAATATTATTCTCATAAAAATGTTAACAGCTCAGATTATTGCCTGTTTAATTAAGGATTTTCAGTATTACTTTTTTATTTACAAAATTACCACCCACTAAACTGCATTATTTCTGGATTTTATGACAAGTACTAACGCATCTATTTTAATTCCTCTACTAAAGCAGTTAATTCATTCATAGCTGAAGTATGATTTGTTTAAATTATACAGCAGAATACCTATTTATATGAGTGAAATTAATATTCTTTTGCCAAATAATTTTTCCCAATTGCAATATATAAAGAATAAAAGTCCCAGAACTGAACCTTGAGGGGCACGGTATCAAACTTCAGATTTGAAAGAGTGGGTATTTTTATCCAACCTCTATGTGTAATTAAAACAGTTTCATTAGTATGAAATAAATAAACTAAGGTCAGTCTGCCTTCCGGTCCTTTTGTGATGCTGGACTCTGCTAAATCCACGTCCAACTCAATTAATGACTGTATTCTACAGCTGAAGCCCAGCACTAGGATTCACCTTAAATTATGGGGTGCTAACCAGAAGCTGAGGACAGGCTGACTTGTTGCATATAGAGAGCAGGAAGGAAGTCCTGACCAGTATAAAATTTGGCATGATAATACTGGTAGGGCCACACAATATTCATGCAAGGGATATTTGACATGGAACAGAAAAGTGTAGTAAGCAGGAATGGATGGGAGCCCCATTCTGTTACTTCTAAATTTTTAATTTAAGCCTTTCCTCACTTCTCATACCATCTCTTTACTTTCAAACATCCAATGGTATGCCAAGAGCTGGTCACTTACAGATTTAAGAGTAATTTCTTTTACACTTTCAAAAAGGATTAAAAACCTTGTTTTGGTTCTGGGGTTTGTGTGTCTCAATGACCCTGAGAGCTATGGTAGTGGGAGATTTATGTCCTCGGATGGCCACCCATGTCAGACAGGCTGAAGGGTAGAGACCAGACCAAACTCGATCCAATGGTCCTTCAGTTTTGGGGGTTCAGCTCAGGGCCAACAACCCTGACTGGTAAAAAAAACAAATAACTTGGAAACAGAAACAAAGAAACGATCTACAGCTGTGTGTAGTGGAGTTCCTAAGTCTTCATGTGAGGCTTATGTGACTGGCATTAGCAAAAGCAATGAGGAAGTTACTGACATGTTAAAGGAAGCTCTGAACACATCAATAACCAAGACCAGGTAAGGATGTGAAATGTTCTTACAATGTATGATACTGGCAGACTTGGACAGGTAACAGCATAGATAAGTAGATACAGTCTACACCTACTTGGTGTCAGTAAAAGCAAATAGACAAGATCAGGCAAATTAAAGTAAAAAACGGTCACTGGAGAGTCTTATACTTAGGCAGAGAAGATAACGAACACCATGAAGGAGGAGCGATAATTTTGAAGAAAGGCTTGGAGAAGTATTTGATGGAATGGAAGACAGTGTACAGTAGACTGATGAGAATTAGGCTGAAAGGAAAGCAAGTGAATATGACAATAATTCAGTGTTATGCACCAACAAATTATAGTAATACTGAAGAGAAAGACCAGTTTTATGAACAACTGCAATCAGAAGTTGAGGAAATCCCATGTTATGATCTGACAATTGTCATGGGTGACTTGAAAGCTAAGGTTGGAAGTAGCAACAAATATGACACCAGACTTATAGGCACACATGGATGCGGTATAATAAATGAAAATGGTGAAAGACTTCTAGAATTTTATGCCATGAACAATCTTGTTATCGGAGGGACTGTCTTTCAACATCGCAAGATCCACAAGATGACATGGTATTCGCCAACGAATGGGATAAGAACCAGATCGACCATCTGTTAATTAACAGCATATGGATACGATTTCTACAAGATTTGAAAGTTAGGAGAGGAGAGATACAGGAAATGACCACAATCTAGTGGTAGCAGTGACAAAACTCAAGCTGAGAAGGGCAGGAACTACAATACAGCTACACAAACGCTTTGACATAGAAAAGATGAAAAACAATGATATAAGATCCACCTTTACCACACAGGTGAAGGACAGATTCCGGGCTTTACAGGACCTCAATGGCAAAGTGTCAGGAACAGAAAGAATTGACACTATATGGAAGAATATCATAACAGTCTATGCACACAGTAGCAAAGCAAGTGTGGGTGCAGAAGAGGAAAGAAGACAAAAGAATGGATATAACAAGAGACATGGTCAGCCATAGAAGAAAGGCGTAAAATCAAGAAGAGGAGATTGGATGTAAAGTCAGTACGACTGAAGGATAAACTCCAAGCACTGAAGCCAACAGAAAAGTTAAGAAACTTACAAGAAGTGACAAGAGATCCTACATAGATAGACTTGTGAAAGAGACTGAAGAAGCAGCTGAACAAGGAAATCAGGGAGGGGTTTACAAAATCACTAAACTGATAAGTGGAAAATTTCAAAGAATGGCAAGCTGTTACCAACAGGGAAAGAACAAGAGGCATGATGGACCGAACATTTTAAAGATGTCATGAACAGACCACCACCAGATGACGTTCCAGATATTAGAGAGGAAGAAGAAGACCTTAAGGTTAACACAGATCCACCAGAGAGGGATGAGATTGTACCTACCATTAAGCTACTTAAGAATAGCAAAGCTCTGGGAAATGGCAACTTGAATGCTGAATTATTGAAAAGAGGAACCAGGCATGGCAGCCAACATCCTGCAACCACTGTTCACTGAAATTTGAGAGAAGGAGGAGGTACCAAAAGAATGAACAAGATTAACACAGATCTACCAGAGAGGGATGAGATTGTAGCCACCAATAAACTACTCAAGAACGGCAAAGCTCTGGGAAATGACAACTTGAATGCTGAATTATTGAAAAGCTGAACCAGGCATCGCAGTCAAAATCCTACAATCACTGTTCATTGAAATCTGCGAGAAGGAGCAGATACCAAAAAAAATGGACAATATGAATAACTGTTGAGATTCCCAAGAAAGGTGCACTGACTGACTGCAACAATTGGCGTGGTATCACACTTTTGACAGGACCTAATAAGATTCTTACTAAGATCATCATCCAGCATATTAGAGATACTGCTGACAATTGCCTATGTAAAGAACAAACTGGCTTCAGAACAGAGGGTGCAGTGGCCAGGGGCCTCATGTATAAATGGTACGTATGCACAAAAATGTTGCGTACACCCATTTTCACACCTACTTTGAGATGTGTAAAAAAAAATAAACTTTGGTATTAAGCCATGCATATTTTCATGGTAGCCCCTCACCTTGCATACAGACTTTTCTGCTTGAGTTTGCAAACTGGTGGTGCCCAGCGTCAGAGCAGTGCTACTGTTTCTGTGTGATCTCCCAGTTTTCAGATTCATATCAAAGACACAGGATTTATCAAATATATCAAAATGAATTGCTTATCTTTTAGAAATTCAAGGCACTTGATTGTAATTATTCTGTAACAATAACACTGCACAACAAAGTTTTTGCTTCGTGAACACTCTTGGGTGTTTCTTATAGATTTTTGGGTGCTGATCACGAATATTACATCAAAATTTACCCATTACGTACCGTTTCAGAGTTTTGTCATGTTTTTTTCTTATATTTGTATCCAAACATTTTTGCTCCCGTAAGTGACTTATCAACAATGATTTGTGCAGCCTGGACATGTCCAAGCACGAAATCAGGCCAAGTTGGAAGCTGTTCTGTGGAAGTTGACATCCTGGGCAGGTCTGAAAGAGCTTGACGCTGTCTCAGCATGTTAAAGGTGGCTTGCGTACACCGATCCTGCTCATTTGGTTTATATAGATTATCAGTGTATATGTATAGTATCAGTATAGTATAGTATCCGTAGCAATATAACAGTAAGTAAGCTTGATGCTGTAGACATTTTGGTGTCGGGCGATAGGTCTCGTCAATGTAGTAACAGCCGTGATACATTCTGCTATATCTGTGGCGAATATACACTTGCGCCTCAGAGGCGATGAATGACTGCTCTTGTGAAGAAAGCTTATCATCTGT
Source organism: Polypterus senegalus (assembly GCF_016835505.1). NCBI lineage: Eukaryota > Metazoa > Chordata > Cladistia > Polypteriformes > Polypteridae > Polypterus > Polypterus senegalus. The sequence continues at coordinate 143,007,829 of NC_053164.1, forward strand.
ATTTCAGCTGCAAAATTGGTGATCAAGACAAGGAATGGGTGCCTCACATTTGCTGTGCGACATGTGCTGTCAGTCTGGCACTCAAAAGACGATGCAGTTTGCTGTTCTGATGATATGGCGAGAACAGAAAGACCATGTGACAGACTGTTACTTCTGTTTGACTAATGTGTCTGGTTTCTCTGCCAAAAACAAGAAGTCAATTGAATATCCTAATCTGCCTTCAGCAAGACCCGTGCCACATGACAACAGTCTTCCAATTCTGTAACCACCAGAGGATTGGACCTTAGACGAACCAAATGAAGAAACTGCAATGCAGGGAACAGACAGTGACATTGACCAGGATTTTGAACTGTGCTCATCAGGCGATCCATATCTGATAACACAGTCGGAATTGAACAATTTGGTCAGAGATTTGGGTCTGTCAAAAGCAAAAGCCAAGCTGCTGGGTTCGAGACTGCAGGAATGGTGTTTGCTGTCACCAGGTACAAAAATGTCTGTGTTTCGAGGTCAACATCATGAAATAACCACATTTTTTGTACAAGTCAACAGTCTCGGTTTCATTTGTGACAGTGAAGGATTGTTCTTGGCCTTGGGTTGTGATCACAACCGGGAAGAATGGAGTCTCTACATTGATTGGTCAATGTTAAGCCTGAAAGCTGTTCTGCTACACAATGGCAACATTTATCCTTCAGTACCTGTTGGCTCATCTCTCTGTTACTAGGACTGCAGCTCGGCTCTACAAAGTACTGTTGTTTCACCTGTGAATGGGACAACCGTGCCAAAGAGTCGCAGTATTCTCAACAGATCTGGCCACTCCGTAAAAAGTTAGTTCCAGGACAGAAAAATGTGGCACATGAATTGCTTGTTGACCCGGCAAAGATATTTTTGCCTCCTCTTCACATAAAACTGGGACTCATGAAGAATTTCTTGAAAGCACCGAACAAGGAAGGCGAAGGTTTTCATTATTTAAGACAGATGTTCCCAAGAATAACTGACGCCAAGATCAAAGAGGGCATTTTTGTTGGCCCCCAGATCAGACATGTTATGAGTGACAAGCGGTTTGAAGATCTGTTAGTTGGGCTGGAAAAATTGCCTGGAAAACCTTCAAAGATGTTTTTGACAATTTTCTGGGCAATTAAAAAGCCCCAAACTACATTCAGCTGGTAGACAAACTTCTCAAAGCATACAAGACAATGAAGTGCAACATGTCACTCAACATTCATTTCCTCCACTCACATTTAGACTTCTTCCCCGCAAATCTCGGTACTGTCAGTGACGAACACAGTGAAAGGTTTCACCAGGACATTGCTACGATGGAGAAACGATACCAGGGCAACTGGAATCCGTCACTGCTTGCTGACTACTGTTGGACACTGCAATGTGATGCACCAGACATTGAATACAAAAGTAAATCAGGAGCAAAATACTTTTAATTCTGTTGAATTTAATAGTTTATGCGAAACATAAACGTGACTAAATACTTTATTGTCAGTAAACATCTAAATGTCTATTTCTCCTACGTGCAATAAAACCAAAACTATATTTGTGCATACCCTGTAGGTACCTGTCACAATCAGCAAAAACTTTTCAGGAAGCAAGACTTTTCAAAAAACTTGTTGTGCAGTGTAATGGTCCATGGAATGGCCAAACTATTCCAAATACCACAGCTGCTTTAGCGTTGTTACTCTCAATGCTCCATTCAGAGTATTTTAACCTATTGCATTTGTGTGTGGAATCACATATGTACAGCAGCTGATCGGAAAGCCCTGGAGGACATTTATAGCAGACACTGCCTCAGGAAAGCCACCAGCACCTGCATGGATTCCACTTAGCCATGCCACAGTCTATCTGAACTTCTCCCATTTAGCAAACGCTTCAGAGCTTTTCCTGTACGCACCTCAAGGCTCAGATACAGTTTCATCTCAAGAGCTACGTATAAATGCACTCAATCAGTCCATCAAGTGCACCTGGAGAAACAGTTTATCTATTACAATTACCTCACTGTAAACTTGCACTACAACTGTAATATTGCACAAATTTAGCCACTTTATGATCCATTTGTGCTAACTCCACTATATTTACATGCATATTGTATTTATGCTTTCATATTGTCTATTTTTCATTGTTTTCTATTGTATTATTATTATTACTGTTATTTTATTATTTTATAGGAAAATAGGTTTATGGAGGATTTGCATATTGAATCTTATTGTACCATACGATGACAATAAAGGAATTCAATTCAATTCAATAGAAGAGTGCATGTATTTACAGTTGATGATGACTAGCTCCTAAGTTGATTTAGATTTCCAAGACTATCCTCTTGGAGCTGTGGCTGTTAGAATATTAGAATGTATACTTGATATCATTTTTATGATGAAATCCATTAACGTATGTATATTACATTTTACAGATAAATTGTTAACTTCATTTAAATAATGTATATTGTTAATAATTAAATATGTGGGGGCACAGTGGCACAGCAGTAGCAATGAGCTGGTGCACCATTCAGGGATTGTTCCTGCTTTGTGCACTATGCTTGCTGGGACTTGCGCAACCCAAGATGGACGGATGGATGGAATAATTAAACACGTATAATGAAGATTTTTCAATGTTCCTTAAAAGTTTTGAAGAATTGGCGTTCTAAACGCATAGCTGATTTTACATTTATTACAGGAAGGACAGCAATCGGGGTTGGTACGTTTGACAGACACAGTACTGGTGCAATAAATTATTTTATCTAGGATGTGCATTCCAGCAAGTATCTTGCGGGAGGCAGAAATAATCCCATGCCTGGGCGCCAGCTCATCCATACCCATGCACCACTGTGCCCCCATGTTTACTACACGCTTTAGTGCATTTCATCATGAAAATGATATCAAGTATGCATGTTAGTATTCTAAAATGTTCAGACAGCTGTAATATCATGAATGTAATATAGTCTGTGTTATGGTCACTGCCTGTGTGCTCCTGTTGGTGTAAGAGGAAGCCAGTTAAGAAGCATGTAGTGATTCACACATTTAGAACACATAGAATATGAAGCATTTAACATGCTACTTTAGTTACAATGGAATTTGAGAAACTCTAGTAAATTAAACATCAATTTGAAGATGATGTTTATGACTATGAGACTAAAGTGGACATTTCAAGATTCAGGTCAACATTTCAACCTTTTTTTCTTCACTGTGTCCCTATATTTTTTTTCCTTTCTCTGTGCCCTAATAGGCTACCGTATGACATTTAGACAGTGGGCTACTGCTTGCCTTTTCACGTCGCCACTATGCAACTTTCTGAACTTAAACTTTTGAGTGTCATTCCATCAGTTTTCATTTGTTACTCATAACACTGCCTAAGCCATCAAAAAGTATGTTTTTCCATGCCTCTACCTCACAGTAGGAACTCAACTTCACATTCGGTGAAATTCTTCTTTATTCCATGTGCTTTTGCAATTGTCATTTAACAAAACATCAAACTGAATGGGCTATTTATATTGATTTGCATATTCAAATATGTGAAATTCTTGCATTTGGGGTGCGGCTGTATGCTTGTGCATGCAATAATAATAATAATAAGTTTTATTTATGTAGTGCCTTTCATACACTCAAGGACACTTTACAATTCAATAAATACATTAACAAGACAGTAGAAATTAAATACAAGAACATGAATAATACTCATTGAAAAGATTTTACCAGGAGTTTGAAATTAATAATAGATTTTTCCTCGCGAAGGCTGAGAAGAAGAGAATTCCAAATTTAGGGACTATCACACTGAAAGCTCTTCCACCCATAGTTACTAACCTGTATTTACGTACAGTGAGTAAGTTAGCGTCCGATGATCTTAATGTACTGGCAGGAGTGTAAGGAAGCAGCAGCTCAGACAGATAATGAGGGGCTAAACCATGAAGGGCTTTAAAGGTGAGAAGAATAATTTTATATTTGATTCTTAAAGAAACTGGTAACCAATGCAAATCATAGAGGACAGGAGTGATGTGAGCAGATTTTTTAGTGTGTGTAAGTATATGAGCAGCAGAATTCTGAACATACTGTAATCTATTGATCTGTTTAGGCGGGAGGCCATAAAACAATGCATTGCAATAGTCCAGACAGGTAGTGATGAAAGCATGAATGAATGTTTCAGTATCTTTCACACTGAGGAAAGAATTCAGATGAGCAATGTTACAGAGATGAAAAAAGCTGTCTGTACTATTGAGCTAATGTGTGGTTGAAAAGTAAGAAGCTGATCAAAGATGACACCCAAATTATGGACCGATGCTGAGGATTCAACCAGGATCCCATCAACATCAATTTTCAGTCCACGAAGAGTAGAGATTAAATTAAATTTCATGTTCATTGGGATTTACAAAGGGGAAGTGTGTGGAATTTAGCGTACACAGTTTTATACATCTGGATTTTTTTGTGTGTATGCTCATTTCCGCTTTTGTCCGTATGCCATGTTTTAGTGTGAATTCTACATACGCTGTTATACATGAGGCCCCAGATCTTTACCTTGTGCAGCATCATAGAGCAATGTACAGAGTGGCAAAGGCAGTTATACTTAAAATTTGTGGACTTTGAAAAAGCCTTTGACAACATCCATAGAGAAAGCCTATGGAAGATTTTGAGACTCTGTGGAAATCCCATCAAGATTGTACATATTATCAGGATTTGTAATGCAGGACAGGAGTAAGACAAGGCTGTGTGATGTGTGCCATGTTTTTCAACATGGCCATAGAATGGGTGATGAGAAAGGTAACAGAAGATGCACAAAGCGGTATCAGATGAACTCTCTTCACTGCCTTAGAAGACCTTAACTTTGTAAATGATCTTGCCTTTGTGTCCCACACACACCAACGCGTGCAGGAAGAAACTGAATGCCCATACCTCTTTGGAGGTCAGGTGGGGGGACTGAAAATGAGCCAAATGAAAACAGAGATCCTGACTCTGAAAGTGGAATCCCATGCACCAATTGAAGTATATGGTACTGACCTATCCAGGATAGAGAAGTTCAACTTTCTAAGCAGTGTCATTCACCTGGATAGTAAAATGGGTGAATATATTCCAAATGTGTGGAAGTCATCCAAGTATACCATCCACACCAAATTAAAACTGTATAAGAGCTGTGTCCTGTTTACACTTCTTTATGGGTCAGAATGCTGATGCATGCCAACAAATGAGCTAACCAAGCTGTCAACATTTCACACCATACGATTGAGGAAGATATTGAGCTTTTTTGGCCCAGAAAGATTTCCAACTATTATAATGAAGTGGCATTGGGAGTGGTCGGGCTATGTGATGAGTAGAGATGCTAATACCATCATTAAACAGTACTTTTCTGGACACCAGAAGAATGTAGGTGTTGTGATGTGAGATTTTGCATATAACTTGATAAATATTTTGTATGTTTTTATTTGTAACTTAGGCAAAGCAATGTAATATTAGTGTTACATTATTGATAATAACAGCAATGGTTTGATGGTTTAAGAACACCTCACCCATCCCTCACAAACCACCAGGATTGAGTCTCTTTGAATTTTACGACAGGATTTTGGGGATGTGCCTTAAACCAGTTTGGCAAGTGTTTCTCTGCTAAAGTCTTTCAACCCCCATAGGGAAAGCCAGGCTGTCTAACTGCCAAGCTTTACCTTAACATATGGTCTTGGGGTGGCAGGTGTTAAGATGTTTTATTCCCCCATTGGTCTGAAGTATGGCTGTTTGGAACTGGCTTGTATCAGAAGCCTTTAAGTACCACAACATCCTATTAGCTCTAGGGGTTGGACAGAACATCTATAAATCTGCTTGCTTAACTTCAATATCTCTCTCTTACTAACATCTGATGAAGGAGCATCTCGCTCTCTTACAAAACCGATGAACTGAAAGGACAACACAATGGAGAGCACAGCTCGTCAGCTATATTGAAACAGGCAAGTGGCCTGTTCTGAAGAAAGCTGACCACAAATGATGCCTTAACTAGAGACATTTTAAGTAACTAACAAGTCTGTGTGCCGCCTGAACTACACATTACCATTTATCAGGTTGTATGGTTGTCAATATTTAAATTTACTTTGCATATTGTTATTATTATGAATATTATCAATAATACATTGTTTAAATTCTAACTTAATTCCTGTTTGTCTTTTACTACACCTAATTGCCTGAGATTATAGATGTAGGAGGGAAGGTGGAGAGAAGTTATATACTATAATACCTTATAAACAGTGGTAAGTCAGTGAGATTTGAGGCATTCCGACATAAGCTACATATCAATGATACAATAGGGGAAAGTAGAGTAATATAATGCTCTTCCAAGTCAAAACAGTAGGAAACATAGGAGACCAAAAACAACCTTACAATGAACAGTGGAGAATGAGATGAAAGCTATGAACTATACTTGGGGCACACTGGAGAGGATGGCCAAAGACAGACAGCTGTGGATGAACTTTGTTGCTGCCCTACACGCCAGAGGGTGTAAACGGAAGTAAATAAGTAAGTACAGTTTCAACAACCTGGGGTTGGGAGTGAGAGGTTGTTGTGTCCATAAATTGCAGGGTACTGTAACTTCTTTTTTTGTCAAATTCAAACACTGCTGTGGACATATACAATGAATTTAACCCGTCTCAAAAAAATATATAAACCTTAGGCTACCAGTACTGGCAATGATAGAGTGTCAGGCAAATATTGCCATCACAGATCACACAAAAAGCAAAATCTATTACCATACTCTGACTTGTCCAACCAACCATACAACCACCAAAGCAGTGTTAAAAGTTTAACATAAATGTAAGGACACTAGAAGTACAGGTAAATGATGCACCACCAATGCATACTGCTGAATTCACCAATCAATCCATATAGCATATAACAATAAATTCCCAAATGAAGTTCACTTTTTGAAGTGGAAGGTGGTGTAGTAGTCTTTCATGTGTTCAAATCTCTCTAATATTAACATTAAGTTAACTAACCATATCTTTCCATGTTTTGTAAATCATTAGTAAGATGTTCAAGTTAACACCTCATATGTGTCATAAATAATCAGTTTAAAACTGAGATGATTATAACGGCCTTATTCTTCAGATCTCACCATGAAAATAAAAGTTCAGGTTGAACATGCATACGCACACAAGTGTATACTTAGTACCTGCAGGGTCAGTAGGGCCAGTCTTATCAACTGGCAACAGGCTAGTACCACAACACAAATACACAAATTTGACATACTACAAAAGTATTATTTTACTGGATAAGAAATTGTACCAAACATATGACAGAACATTGGAAAAATGTAATTATGAAGATCAAATTGATTTTGCTATAAACATTTTAATAAATAATTGAGAGAAGTCTATGACTTGTTTTTCACAACAGTGCCATTTGATAAGTGGACATTTTACAATGTTTTTTTAGGTGTATATAATTCCAACCTTTTGACTGATATTTTTGCATCAATTTTTCTATCAAGCATAATAAACATGGGTAATGGTCAATCTGCTTGCTGTCCACTGATGCCTGAGATTCTGAGATATGCTTGCAAGAGTGTCATTTGATTGTGATTGATTTTGCCTTATCAAATGCAGAGATACAAGAGGCATACCAAGAGGCCCACTCAGTTCTGCAGAAAAACACATCTTTTAGCTTCTAAGGAATTTCAGTTTGGCTGAGGTGTTGGTGTGCGGTCAAAGTGTTTGATGTTAGTGTGAGATAAAAGATTGCAGCTCAGGTCTGAAGCTGCAGTGAAATTCTCACATGTCATGCCAGAAAAAAATAGAGCAATGCCATTTTGTCCTACATCAGAGTATTAATAAATGTTAACGTATTATGATTATTTGGTAATGGTTCTTAAATGAATGAATTTTTCAGCAAGTACAGGCAGGTCAAATGTAATCAAATAATAATCTGAAATGATATTTTGAACATTAGCATCATGGGTGATAATTAGATTTAATATATGATTATTAAAGTTGTATAGGTCTTTCACTCATTTTTAAAACCATGTAGCACAATTTACCAAGCGTTAACAAGGGTGAAGAAGATTATTGTATTATAAATAATAGTTCATTTTGATTGAAGATTGCTAAAGAACAAAGAAAATGGTTAAAAAAATCTAACAATAATAATATTGTATAACTAAAATTGATAATGTTTTAAAGTCTTAGGCCAAGGCAAAAATCAATGCAATGTCACCTAAAATTGTTATCAACACAGCTTTAAGAGGGAAATTTTATTATCAGCCAGCTTGGTCCTATCTGCTGTGTTTATACAATCAATACAAAATTGCAAACTCTATTTCAAATTGCATTCAATTAGTTGAAACTGGCTGCGGTGGGCTGGCTCCCTGCCTGGGGTTTGTTTCCTGCCTTGCACCCTGTGTTGGCTGGGATTGGCTCCAGCTGACCCCTGTGACCCTGTAGTTAGGATATAGCGGGTTGGATAATGGATGGATGGATAGTTGAAACTGGACATGCAGCATCATTCTCCTGTACAACAGAAAGCACAGAATTAATCAGTTCCTCATATAAAAACAGGAACAGATAAAGCCCAGACTAGGTATGTTTATTGTAAACCAGCAATAATGAATTCTTACCAAATTCTGAAAACATTTTCAACTTTTCCACAGAAAACAAAAACAAGTTCTGAAGGCTAGACATGTCAAACTAGGAATTTCTACTTTCAAGCACTTTAATTTAATCAACAAATAGCATTCAGAGCTTACTGTGTATCACTGCAGTGGTGTATTTTTATAGAGTAAGATTTCAAACAGTAATGATGAGAATTGCATTCTGGACCTTACAGTGTAGAATGCAGCCTGGTCATTTATATATTAACATACTGTCTGTATTTGAGTTGTAAAATTCAAATTCACAAGCCATTTCAGAATAGGGAGAATACCATTACTTGACACATGTGTGGAGACGCCCTGTGCCAAGAAGGAGATGACTGAATTACAGTTGTTGATTACACTTCTTAAATATGTAAGACTAGTGCACATTTTTCAAGTCCTTGTAAGTTACAGATAAATGGACCCTTAGAGTGAGAAGTCTGCTGTACTAGATTATACTGGTTTACTTACCAATTCTAAACCATGTGCAAAAGTAACAGTGGGACTGGGTCACAGATCAATAGGCTTTAATTAAAATGCTTTCTAAGGGCAAAAGCTAACAGTTAAAATGAATATAAGTAATTCAGTTTAATCAATATATAATCAAATAGTGGAGATCTTGTTTAACAGAAAAAAACTCTGACATAGTAAACCAGAGACAGAGCTTTATTTCATTTTTGTAATTCCCATTGTCAAGTCTTCACACAGTTAATGCGGTCTAACACTGGTGGTAGCTTCACCTTCCTTACCAATATGTTTTTTTATCCAAAGACGCAACTGAAAACTTGCACTACATTGTTAGAATATACTACTTGTTTTTTGGTAAAGTAAATGAAGTGTATTGTGTATATACGAGTTGTGTTCATATTTTAGTAAAGTTTAAGCCTAGCTTTATAGCCACCTTTTTTGCATTTCCTTTTTTGTCGAATGAAAACACTTTAATGCAGCGAGACATCGGTAGGGGTTCCACGAGAAATAGTAATGAATAGCTGTGGCAAATAAAAAAAGGTGAACAGTGGAAGAAAATAATAAACCTTCTTTTAAAGGAATACATTTGAGTTTGCGTTAGTTGTATTAACAGCCACTAGGATGCGGTCGGCAATGTTGTCCGTGCTTTACTTATCATACAGCAGCGCTTCCCGATTGGGGGTGCGGGGTGCGAGCAGCTGTTGCTGGGGGTGCCAGAATCCATCAAGGAAGAAAAATGAAAAACATTATTTGTACAAAATCTTAATCTATCTATCCATTCTTAAATAATTAAATGGGCAGGCTATTTCGTATCAGTACAATACGCTGCTTGTTAAAACGTATGACTCCCGCTCTTACGTGCACTTAGTGCTGCGTGATTGTTATGAACTTTCGTATCTGTTCAAGTTCTATTTAAATTTTTAAATATAAGTAATTTTTATTTAGTCGACAGAAATGTCTTTGGTAGGAATGTAAGTTAAATTTATTTATAATAATCATAATTGCATATTTTTTTCATCACCATAGAAATTTTAAGACTAAATTCAACTTACATTCCTACCAAAGATATTTCTGTCGACTAAATAGAACCTACTTACAGTATATCCAAATAGAACTTGAAAAGATATTTTTTCGAATCTGACCGTGCATTTACATCGACTTGACGCACACCACATCGAGCCCGCGTGCTATTGTGCTCACGCCTGCCTGCCTCAATAAGTCACTGTCGCTTCGCTCTTACTTTTTTACCGTTAATTTAATCATTGCTAGTCGCAAAAAAAAAAAAAAAACAGAAAACGGAAGGAGGATTACACTGAGTATGGCTTTACCAAAACAATTATTGATGGAGAATAAAGTATCCATTATTCATAAAGCTTCAATTGGTGATCTGTTTTTCTGCGTAAACCTCATATTTTTTCATGCTTCTTCTCAAACCAAGGGGGATGTGAAATCAGCCTCGTCAGTCGCAGGGGGTGCGTGGGTAAAATGAATCGGGAAGCGCTGTCATACAGCAACTAGCTGTAGTGTCGGTTATGAGTTTACTGGTGCTGGTTAGTGCAAGCTGGTGCAAACAAGGGACGTGAGAACTTCAGTCAGTCTCTTATCGGTGCTATGTGTTTTCTAGCGTATAGGTATGTATTCACTCATTAATATGAAAAGGTTGTATGTTTTCCCTCTTTCCCTCCCCGTTTTCCAATGTAGTTCTTTTGTTTGCTTTTATTTAGGTCGTGTTTTTAAATTACTCAACAGTTTGAACATTCGAACGTAAAATTGGCATTTTTAAATACAGTTCGAGCTAATAAGCGTGCATTTTAAAAGTGCTTGAGCAGACATTCCAACATGATTTTCATGCACCAAATCGCGAGGTGGTGCTGCTAGAGCACATATGAAACTTAACCTTGTAAATTGTTTAATCTCTGAGCAGAACCATAAAAGTGTATTATCCAACTGTGGTTTTTCGCAGTTTTTTTGATATTCCTCTAGCTATTCTATAGTAAAAATTACTGTAGTCATTTTATGTTGATGTATGGTAATGATTAAACTATTAACAATAATTATCGCAAAGTTATTAACTTGTTACTTTGTGGTTATGTGGACCAAGTTAGACGCAGTCAGGCACACATCACGCCATGCACACGCCATTTTTAAATTTCATTGTTCAAACAAGTGTTCGAGTATACTGTATTGAATTTCTGTTTGAGTACATTTCGTTCGAACAGCAAGTGCACTTTAAAAACACGACCTGCTTCAGTTTTATTAGTCTATGTTTTATTGATCTTTTTTTCATTTTTTATGTTATAGAAATTTCTAACAGTGAAAATGTGGCAATTTCTGAAGAGAAAAAAATCCAGACGATTCTGAAGCTAGTAGATAGATAGATAGATAGATAGATAGATAGATAGATAGATAGATAGATACTTTATTATCTATCTATCTGTCTATCTAGTGATGAAGAATTAGAATCACATACCACATTTCAAAGCACTAACGCAAAAACGAACACAAAAAAGGTTCGTCTTTACAATGAAAGTTACTTATCAATGGGATTTATATGGGTTGGTAATCCAAACTGTCTTCTTCCACAGTGTCCCGTCTGAGGCAAACAACTTTCAAATACAGCAATGGCTTCAGCAAAACAGAAAAGACCATTTTGCGAAAAATCACAATGACATGAAAAATAAAAGTGTTCATTATTTTAAAATGCAATTGAAGTCTCAAAAGAAAAGGAGTGCAGCTTTTATGAGTAAATTCAGTGTCAGTGAAAAGACTAAGGTATCAGAAATTATTGCACAGAAAAGGAAAAGTTGCAGAGTTTGTGAGAACCAAATAATGCCAGCATGTAAAATTATTGTGGGTAAAATGCTGGGACAAGATGCATGCAGTATGAGAAACTGAAAATATTCCACTTTCAAACAGTAAGTCGATGTATCAATGATATGTCACATGACACCGAGGAGGTTTTGTGTCATAAACTGAAAAATACCCGTTTTTCCAACCAGGTTGATGAGTTATCAGATCTTACCAATAAATGTTACATTGTAGCTTTTGTAAGATTTGTTAATGAGGGTGAAATTCAAGAAAACCTTCTCTGTTGTAAAGAATTACCTGAGACTAGCAGAGGAAAAGATATATTCAATATTTTATCCTCATATCTGGAAACAAAAGGTCTTTCTTGAATAACTGATGGTGCTCCATCCATGGTTGGCTGCATAAAAGGTTTTGTTTCTCATGTAAAACAAGAAAATGCTGATGTCTCAACACACCGTTTTATTCACAGAGAATTGTTGATGTCAAAATCTCTTGGAGATGAACTGAATAAAGTGTTTGATGATGCCACAAAAATGGTTGCTTTCATTAAACAAAGGCCAGTTCACTCCAGAATGTTTAAAAGGTTGTGTGAAAACCTGGACAAAGAGCACATAAATCTTTTGCTGTATTCAGAAATTCGGTGGCTTAGTAGAGGAAGAGTTCTGAAAAGGGTGTTTCAGCTAAAAATGAATTGCAAAGATATTTTCAAACAAACAATAAACAAGATTTTGCAAAGTACTTTAAAGATCAAAAGTGGATGTAGATGCTAGCCTATTTCGCAGAGATGTATCGTTTCATGAATCAGCTGAACAAGTCACTGCAGGCCCCTGGAGAAAATATATTAACTTCAAGTGACAAGGTTCTTGGATTTAAAAGAAGGCAGAACCTTTGGAAAAATCATGTTGCAAAATGGAATTTTGATATGTTTTCAATTACTGGTGGGGCTTAAAAGTAAAGAAGGATATCATTAAATTTCAAGTCTTATTGTAACACACCTGAAAGAACTATTGATAAAAATTGAACATTATTTTCCATCCCTTCCAACACAAATGTATGACTGGGTGAGAGATCCATACTCAGAATCTTCTGCTCATCCTGAGAACTTGACTTTAAGAAAAGAGGAAGTACTTTGTGGGCTGCAGTCTGATTGCACATTCAAGATGAGATTTACTGACCAACCCCTGGACAAGTTCTGGATTTCTGTTAAAGGAGAATATCCTACCATTTGTAGGAAAGCAGTAAATATATTGCTGCAGTTTTCAGCATCTTACAAGTGTAAGCAAGCTTTTTCTTGTTTGACAAGTATTAAGAGCAAAGTCAGAAATCATCCCGTTTCTGTTGAAGATGAAATCCGCCCCCAAATTAGGTATTTGTGTACTAAAAGACAAGCATAGGTTTCACATTAGAAAAGTACATTTTATTAATCATATACAGTATGTTTCAAGTATAACATTTCGTTGGCACATACATTTGTTTATATGAGATTTTACTTTGATTTATCTTATTCTTTTGAAAGTTACAAATAGACAATCAAGTATAGCACTTATTGTTATATTATTGTATATGTTTTCCTTATGATCTTTAAATTTATAAATAAAAAATATTCTAATACAGTAGAGTCTCGCTTATCAGACATAAACGGGCCGGCAGAACGTCGGATAAGCGGAAACGTTGGATAATGGCAGGTGTTAAGAAAAAGCCTATTAAGTGTCAAACTATGTTATAATTTTACACATTATGAACTTAATCATGTTTTACAACAAAAAACAGACTAAACTAACTGAAAAAAATGAACCTACAGTTACAGAATTGTCTGGAGTTAAGTACAGTATGTATTGCACTTAAAAAATTCAGTCCTGTGATGATTTAAAGACATTTTTGATTGTAGTCTGCTTTCCTTACGAGTGCCGTTAATTCGCTGTCAAGTCTCGCCATCTTTGCAGCATCATTATGTCAATTCCTGTAGCTTCTTCTTGTTGCTCAATGTAATTAACTGCAGTTTCTAGAGCCTTAACTCCGTCACTTATATAGTCAACATCCGTACGAGCAGATACTGTTTACTACAGCATTGTGAATGTGTGTGTTTGTGCTGTGATGTGCGAGTCCCCGTCTTGCACCCGAAAACTCGAAACTGAGCCTCAGTACTTTTAGCAACACCAACTTTATTCAGCTTGAAACAGCAGCAGCGTGGTTATTTATTTTAGCGGGATCTGCCATTCTCCTATACACAGACAGAGCAGTCAGGCAGGGTAGGGGGGAAAGTAACACTGTGCCCTGCGCATTTATAATGTTCTTTGTTCCTTGTATGACCCATCGCTTATAGTATGTCCGCGATCTTTTCGGATTGGTCTTTATGGCGAACTGCTACAGCACTGGGAGACTGCGATTGCTTTGGGACGCTCTTCCGCTTGTCGTCCAGTTGGGTGGAATCCCACAAGAGTTTAGAAACTCACTCACACCAGCCATTTTTCTTTTCAAAGGTAAAGTGCAGGTTAATTTGCTTTATTTATTTTTACTTTATTATGTATTAATCATTTTTATATGAATAGTTTTGGGTTGTGCAACGAATCCTCTGAGTTTCCATTATTTCTTATGGGGAAATTCGCATTGATATACTGTACGAGTGCTTTGGACTGCATGCACATTTCCAGAAAGAACTATGCTCGCAAACCGAGGTTCCACTTTAATTTGCTGCGGTAGAGTTGGGAGCAACAAAAAAATAGACTACGCTCACAACTCGCAGTTCTTGTTGCCGATTGATGCCTTTTTTTTTTTTGCGGTGGGACGTCGGATAATACAGAATGTTGGATAAGAGAAGGTAGAATAAGCGAGACTCTACTGTAATGATGTCATTATTATGTAGGAGTTTCCTAGAATATGAATATTATTTCAAGGGTTCTGCAAGGGCAGAAAGGTTGAGAAACGCTGCTTTAATCCACTGCAGCCCCTAGAGATGTGTTTTGCAATAGTCAAACATTTCCATAAAACTTGTTCTTTCACTTGTATCCAGATCTAGCATCTGTAACCTGGAAAAATAAAACACTTGAATACTAGAGAAAAATATACCTTGTTATGACATTTAGTTTTGGTTTAACTTTAAATGCTCAGTCAGCAGAAGAGACAGGATACACACCATCATCAGAAGAAGAAGAGACTGAAGGCAAATCTCTGGATGGCTGTTTATCATGAAAAATGTCCATTAGCTGGATGGTTGGCTGATTCACAGAATGGCATCAGATGTTAAGCAGCAGCAGCAATCTAGGCCAAGGGAGCTGTTTTTATCAACTTTTGAAAATTCATTTGCAGAATGAGGTCATTTAAAGTTGTTCAAAAAATAAAGTATATTTTTCTTTTCCCTCTCATTCCTACTGTTTAAATATAGTCCATTCAAAATATAAACTTCCTTCAAAGAAACATTGTGGACAGGTTTTTTTAACAATATTGTGGCTGTTCTATCATTACTGCAATCTGTCTTGGTAATGCCTGAAAGCATTGGTAAGTATGAAATTTGTTTTCCTGTCACAAACTAAATTCTTTTACATATGTGAGTATAGAAGAAAATTGGATTTATGTGTATAAATCTTAATAGAAATACATTGATTACTCAGTATTGATTATTTTCACTACTTGCTGTGGGCATTTTACCTTGACTACTGGTATGGCAACAGCATGACTTCTTACAGCCTTCTCTGTCACACTTTCTCATGGTATTTAAACCGTAGCATGAAGCATTTCATCATTCTTATTCAACCTTTGACTAAGGGTTTACCAGTAATACACATAGCAAGATTAATTATAAATATATCATTAAAAGATAATGTGAAGCACATGAACTAAGTTGCTAGAACATTGTATGGCCGTGAAGTAACCCTGTACATAAGGAAGAGCAAACATTGAGATGAAAGCCTAATTCCCAGGACAATGATACAAAACATAAAGTAACATACTGCATGAACTACATAATGAAAATAATCCATCATCAACTGAGTGGATAATTGCTTGGCAACTGCTGGTAAAGCACAGGTTGGTTTTTTTATAGTTGAGAATTATATGAGATTGTTTTAAATTAAGGGGGATCCCGCAAACCCTCAGGATGTGCCACGGGGCAGCTCAATCAACTGAGTCGAATGCTTTGCGAAAATCGACAAAAGCTACAAAGAAACACTGCTGATATTCACATTTGCGCTCCATGAGAACCCTCAGTGCCAGGATGCGGTCGATGGTAGACTTTTTAGGTGTAAAACCAGACTGTTCCGGTCGCTGGTAGGTAAGCAAGTGATCACGGATCCTATTGAGGATGACCCTAGCAAGGACCTTACCCGGCACAGAGAGCAGTGTTATCCCCCTGTAAATGCTGCATTCCGGGCCATCACCCTTCCCTTTCTAGATAGGGACAACAAGTCCCATTTTCCAGTCAGTTGGGATGATGCCAGTCTCCCAAATGAAAGCAAAGATTGCTTGCAATGCCAGGAGGACAGTCTTAACCACAAGCCTGGAGAGGTTCACCCCTGACACCACAGATCCCTGCAGCCTTCCCCCCCCTCAACTGGTTCACCACCTGTGCAATCTTAGTGAGATTGGGTGGTTCACACTTAATCATAGGATCAGCCTCAAGAACTGTGGACCCAGAGATATCCAACGTCCTAGCTGGAGGATCAAGGTATCGAGGTTGCTGGATATCATGGCCGGCCTGTACACTGGTACTGTGAGTGCTGTGCAGAGTGGAGGCAGGACCTCTGCGTTTCTCCCAGTTGATTCTGGGGTTCGTCAGGGGTGTGTTCTTGCTCCTACTCTGTTCAATGCTTGTATGGACTGGGTGTTGGGCAAGGACGTGGGGTCCAGCAGCTGTGGGACATCTGTTGGTGAAGAAAGATTCACAGATCTTGACTTTGCTGACGATGCTGTGATCTTCACGGCGTCAATGGAGGCTCTGATCGGGGCACTCGAGAGACTGAGTAAGGAGTCTGAGTCTCTGGGCTTGCGAGTGTTCTGCATAAAAACCAAGATCCAGGACTTTAATGACCTCTTAGGCACAGCCATCAGCAGTGTGTCTGTTTGCGGACAGAGTGTTGACCTGGTCGAGAGGTTTACTTACCTTGGCGGTGACATTCATGTCTCTGGTAACTCTTTCTGTGAAGTCAGTAGACGGATTGGGAGAGCATGGGGGGTCATGAGGTCGCTGGAAAGGGGTGTGTGGCGCTTCAGATATCTATGCAAAAGGACAAAGGTCCAAGTCTTTAGAGTCCTGGTGCTTCCTGTCTTGCTATATGGTTGCGAGAAATGGACGCTATCCAGTGATCTGAGACAAAGACTGGGCTCCTTTGGTACTGTGTCGCTCCGGATAATCCTTGGGTACCGTTGGTTTGACTTTGTGTCCAATAAGCGGTTGCTCATGGAGTCCTGAATGAGGCACATTACCTGCATTGTGAGGGAGCATCAGTTACGGCACAACAGCCATATGGCGCATTTCCCTGAGGGTGATCCGGCTCATAAGATTCTCATTGCTGGGGACCCGGCCAAGGGGTCACCCATGTAACACCTGGCTACAGCAGATAGAGGGTCATTTCCGGAGGGTGGGACTGGACCATGTGTCTGCCTAGGGGGTAGCAAACCGGGATCACAGGTTGTTTTGTCATGTAGTGGGTGCGGCAACACACTGTACCAGTGCATGCTCCCCAACTTGACTTGTTTTAAATTAACTGTCTAAATCATCTTTTAAAAACATGTATTGACAATGAATAATTATTGACACTATGAACAGTTATTTATCTTTCTGCAAGAATGCTGTAATCCTGGTTAAAGCTATCAACAAGTATCCCTACCACAAGCTGCAGATTGGAAAAAATGTAAAGCCACTGCTAAACAGGAAGAACAGGGCAATTCAGCAAGGAACTATAGCTTTTGAAACTTGAAATCAAGTATGCAAAGCTAAATATAAGGACATGATTGACAGCCAACAGAAGACTAACACATTGAGTTACGCAATACTATGAAACTGATAGCATGCATTGATAGTAAAAACAGTAATCAAGTTTAACTGAGGGATGTTAGAATTGATTATCAGCAGGATCAAAAAAGTAATGAATTCTATTTAATGTTTTAGCCATAAAACTGTATTGCAATAGGTTATAGAACAAAAAACATTTCTTTTAGAGCTAGAAGTCAGCCTTTCTTTGATCGAAGTAATAATAAGAAGTCTTTACCAAATTAATATTTAAAAAGCACTGGACCAGACAAAATCAGTGGACAATAAGTATGCAGGCTCTCTGTTCTCATATGGGGAATAATTTTAAGGATGCACCAGGGAAGAATTTGAAGGGGACACAGCAACTTACACATCTTTGTTTTCATGCTTAGTCAACAAGACTCCAACCCAGAAGAAAAACCATGACCATCAACCCTCCAGTTCTACTTCTGATAACTTAAAAGCCCACACTATCAGTGTGACCCAACATTTGCGCGATAGACATATGAGGGCCGACAAAATAGCGGCGATTAAAACGCAGTGTCAAAATCACCCCGACAAACTCGCGAAGGTTTCATTAAATATGAATTACTAGTTTAAAGCATATATAATAATGTTTATTTTAGAAGTCAATATTATGAGACGCGGCATGCCATCAGCACGGCACGCAGATAGTCCTTAAGATCACGCCCTGCATATGTAGGAAGAATTGCAGCAAGACGTCTTGATAGTTGAGCGTATTTAGACTTGCTGGTTGCCTGACTGCTGGTAATTCCGCTTTGTATACGACGCGTTATGCCAACCCTCGACTGAGTTATTTGTTCGTGGCATGCCATCAGCAGTTATAACAGTTATAACCTAGCACATAATGTGTACATAATGCGCACGTACACGTCCCACTCTCTTGGCTTCTCTCGCGATTTTGTCGGCACGCATTTGACGAAAACCAGTTAGCGGATTTGTCGGCGCTCATTTGTCCGTTGCAGTTTTGTCGGGGCTCATATGTCTATCGCGTCGCGTCGGTGAACCTACTATCAAGAAATAGTTGTCATTTGAGGACAAGCAGCTGAGAGAGCTGAATTTATCAAGACTGTTTATATTTTTTCCTTAAACCTTACATTAGCCAATTATTGGCTAATTAACGAGGTTACTATTTCAATACCCCTATTCTTCCTGATAATTTACAGTATGTTATTTTCATTGTGTTTAAATGACTGATCTGATGAGCCTGCAAAATTTGCACGAATCTGTGCAGCAGTTGATGAGCAAGCAAGTAGAACAACTCAATATCTATGTGAAAAACCAGCAAAATATGTAGGCAGAGGCAAGGAAGACTGTGGTAGGTGCACTCAGGAGCAAGAGAGAAGTTTTTCTAGGAAAGGTACTGCTAAAACTTCACCACAAAGAAATGGAAGCAGATCTGTAAGTATTCAAGTATACTGACATCAGCTATCACTGGTCACCTGCAGAATGAGGCCACATGCTGTCCCTGTACCTTACATGGAAAGCTCTGCATGCTTATTGTGATTTGGGGAATACATTGTTCATAATTATCAAATTTAACATGGGAAATATTAACACAATGAGTAGTCACTCATACTGCTTCTGCCAGAGGGTACCATAAGTGGAAATAAATATCTCCAAACCTTTGACAGCTCAAACTTTTAAATTGTGGGGCCATGCAGAAAAGTGGTTAAAGCTCAAAGAATGTTTCAGTGATCCAGTTGTTGAGACTGTAGCCACTGATCTTCTAGTACATTATCTATCAGTTTCTATTGACAGGTTGGTGCAATGACATTCCAGGAAGACAATGGCAGAGCTCATTGAAATTACTCACTTCACCCCACGAAGAATGACATTTGGTCAAGATGGAGGAAAAAAGCACTGCCAAGAAGCCCTCTCGTACCACCTCAGAGAGGCCTGCCACACCATTACCAAGTGCCTTTACCTTGACAAACAGGGGGAATGCACCTTGAGTAAGGAATGATGCTATTGCATGCTAGTTATGTTTTCCTCTTTATCTATCCCCTACTGTTAGGGTGATGGTAGTTAAGAAGCATAAAGTCATTACTGTGGTGGATTCAGGGGCTAGCATTTGTATGGTTAACTCTCGTCTGGTTTTATTGTAATAGTATTTAATATAAAATGCCTCATTTATCTGTTTTCATTGCAAGAGCCTATCATATCCTTGGTGGATATTCTCTGCGGAATCGCTCAGATGACTAGTTCTCCCTAAACCTCCCCATGAAGTCATTATGTGGTATTATTGGTAAGAAATAAACAGCAGTATTCTATATCTTTCTCGAAACCTATTTGTACTTAATTCTTACCTACCAACTGCTGAATTGTCATGAAAGAAAAAGACTTACTCGCATCAGATATGCTGTGCATCCAAGTGTGCAGAGAATGTTACAGTGTTGTTGCTGACACCTCACTGCGCCCTCCTCATCTCTGATGGAGCAGTATGAAAATAGGAAGACATTGACTGGGGTTATTAGGGAAACCAAGCCATTAGGGGTCTTCCTCTCACAATTTACATTTCACTATTTAAAATGGAACAGTTGCATGATACAGTAACTCCCCCAAGCATACCAGAAACGCTAGAGACTCAGTAAACCAACACCATGCTGCAGATTGTATTTTAATAATTTATTTTATTAGGTAAGTAGTCAACAAGGTAAAGAATGCTGTTTGCTATTACTCCTTTGCCCATATCACCGTGAAAAATAGAGGCCAATACATAACCATATAATAGAATACCTCAGTGGAGATATAGCATTACAAAGAATAAAACAAAGATTTTAGTGGCCTACAATTTAAAGAAAGAGATGTTTTGTGCTACATGTCCTAAAGTGTCAGTTAAATAAAATCCCTAGAAAACAGAGGGCAGCATTGGTTCTTTTCTCATTAATTGTTATTCATTTTGAATGCTTCACCATAGATATTGTCGGTTTGCTGGATCCAGCATCTCACAATCACAAATGTATTCTACTTAGTATCCTGAAGCAAAACCTCTTTCAATATTACATATTCCAAAACAATTGCCTTGGAGCAAGTTGGGGGTGTTGTTGGCATGCATGGGAGGTCCTCATGAATCAAAGGACCTCATTCATGTCTGAGACATTTAAACAAACAGACAAATGTTTCAGAATTAAAACACCTTAAAACATCTGTGGGTCATCTACAAATAGATGGTTTGGTTGAATGAGTTAACCAAACACTAAAACAGATGCAGAGGAAGCTTGGCAAAGGAGAGGGGAAGGATTGGAATCAACTATTACTGCTCAAATTGTTTACATATAAGGAGGGGCCCCAGGTGTTCATTGGATTTTCTACTCTTGTTATATGGTAGACAACCCTGATGGATCCTTAACACAGATAGGAAGATAGGGAACTGCAGCCTTATGCCCAAAAATATACTGGAATCATTGGAAGGTTTGAATGATTGTTTCTCAATGTGCAAAGGGGCTCCCTCCGCAGGTTTCAGCTTGGGGTAGGGTCATGGTTCTCATATCCATCACCCACTCTCAGTGGTTAGCACACTGGCAGAAGCAGTTTGAGATTAAGGAATGGAAGGATCTGTTGAATTATGTGGTAAGTCAGCACAAGAGATGCCCTAAAAAGCAAACCTGCTGCATTAATTTGCCTCAGCACTGGGGAACAACTGTTCTTCCACCAGAATAGCTAGTTGGTGTATGTTTTAAAATCTGCAAAGGATACTGTGAACAAAAAGCTTGGTCTTACTTACTAAATCGCATATGATATCCTCAGCAACCCCAGTGCGATGACTGGTGTTTTTAATTAATCTTTTGTGCTGTTTCTGGGGAGTTTTTGGGACTTCTACAGTATATGTGGTGTTTGGGGTTTATTTGATCCAGGGAATTTTATTATGGTGTTTTGAGAAAGTTACAGATTTTTATTTTCTATCCCATTACATCATTTTATTTATTTATGGGCACCACCATTTTAAAGCAATCCTACCCATACCCATAAGAGTGTATGACGCTTAATGTCATTGTTGCAACTGGATTGGTGTTCGACTTTTTTGCTTGTAAGAATTTCCTTGTTAACAAATTTGTTTTTAAAATGTTTTTTAATTGTTGATTTACATTCTAAACTTGATGTCAGATTGATTTGATTTTTTGGTAACTACTTTGGCTTGAATTATTAACAATTTTTCTTCTCCTGATCGTTTCTTATAAAATTCTCTCATCTCATTCTGAGTCAGAACACCCCAAAGTCATAGTTTCTATTATTATTATTATTATAGCACATTATTGTCTCTTCAATGCGCCATGCACATTTTTTTAAAATTATTTTGGGCTTTATTGTATGATTATGATAATATTTTGCAGTCATGTTTTTGATGTTGCTAAGACCCCTTTTTTGTTTTGTGTTTTGAATAGCAGTCACTGCCATTTTGTGTGTTTGTACATGACCATGAACATGTTGCTTACAGTTGCTATGTATGACTGTTCCTAGTCTTGGGCATCATGTGAGATATTACGTCATGTATATATTTTTGCTGTCATCACACTATTTTCTGTGTCTAAGTTTCCAGATACATTCTTAAATTGCTGTTGATAGTTTCCAAGTCTTCTCTGGAATAAGGACTTCTCATATTTTTTTTTTACTTTGGTTTTAGTTTAAATATTGGACAAAAAAGTTTTGGTTTTCTTTTGAACTTTCTAGTTTTGACCCTTTCTGGCTACGATTTACAGTTTTTTTTTTCCACTTCATCTCCCAGTCAATTGCACTATTGAGTTTCATGTTACAATGGACGAACGTTACAGTGTTAGAGGAATTTGCATTTACTGCACATGTCCATATGGATGTTTTCTGGGGACTCCAGTTTTCTCTCAAGGTCCACAGATAAGCCCTAACACATATTGATGCCAACTAAAAACACAGAGCTAGAAAAGGTTGGTATTTAATATAAGAAAAACACTAATTATTCCGTACTAGCCATTCCCCACGGCTTCATCCGCATAGTAGTGAAACAGAAACAGAACTTTAAAAATCAATCAACAAAAAGGTATCACTAGCTAAGCGGAGGCAAGTTACGCTCCAAAACACAGAGGTAGACCGACTGCCCACTCCTGACGTCACACTTCCCCCTCCCCTTGGCCTGCAACCTTTGTCTCGGATTGGCGCGAATATATGGCTCCTTCAAGCAAACTATGATTTTTAGCGCAGTGAGATAAGTTGTAAAATCAACTGGAATGTTCAAGGAATTTATAGAAAAAAACCTGATCTAAATCCGTTAAGTAGTTCTCTCATGAAAGGTGGACAGACATACAGACAGATGCTGGATTTTATATATATATATAGAGATGTGATCAAATACATATTTTAGATAGATAGATAGATAGATAGATAGATAGATAGATAGATAGATAGATAGATAGATAGATAGATAGATAGATAGATAGATAGATAGAAGTTTATCAAGCTTTCTTAGGGAGAGCTAATCTATCTAACCCTTTATTGTTTGAATTCATTTATGCAAATGAGGTAGCTTAATCTAACTATTTTGTTTTCCTTTGCTGTATACTGAATTCACAGATAAATTTAATCACAATCTTGTTTTAAGCTGTCATTGTGCTGGTTTTTTGGAGCAGGTAAAGCAGATTAGGGCTTCTCAAATAAAACAGTTGTGGACAATCTGTTTTAATAAGAATTGAATGTTTTTTCTATCTTTTACAATACATTATCCATATACTATAAAAAAGAGAACACAGAGCATTATTAACAAGTCATTCAGTATCTAGCCTCCATTCAGGCATGTTGCAGTACTAGGGATTTACATTATTTGCTTTTCTGGTCTGTGCAAAACATATTACTTTTTAGAGTAAAGTTGTACTCTTAGTTCCTTGTAAATAGTATCATCTTTGGATGGCTAGATTCATTGTATAGACAAAGTCCGTAAGCTGAGCTATTGCTTAGGAGCAGGTGCTGTGCAATTTATTCACCCTTTAGGATCTGTGTAGATCAGGCCCTTTTGAGTTACCTTGTTGAAGGCCTTGGGCACATCCAGAAAGATAGCGCTAATTGGTTTCTTTTATTGAAACCTAATATGATGTATTCAATAACTCATAAGAGTTTTTGGGCAGTGGAGCAGCCAAGTCTGAATTCATATTATACTGTACATCACTGATGATGCCTTTCTACAAAGTATGATAGAGTTTAAGCTACTAAATAAAGGTACTGCTAGAAGGCCACCATTTGAATGAAGGCAGGGTGCGCATTAATGTAGTAATCAGGACACACATACTCTCTGTCATTTTCTGTTACCCAATGTGGTCTTGATGCACGGGCTGCTATCTTCTCCAAATGCTGTCATACTGTGCAGGTTGTGTGTGTGTGTGTTGGTTATGAATTTATAGAGGACAGCAATTCAAAACTTCTAGGTATTGAGGATTGGGGTTAGGAAAATGGTGAAAAGGAGCTGAAGCCTTGAAAAATACTAACGAACAGGCCAAAGCTTTTATAGTTCAAAATATACAGAAATGTTCAAATATACATCAAAAATACCCCACATTAAAAAATCCTGGCTTTCAAAGAACAAGGAAACAATGGTCCTTATTATAAGGAGAACATATTAGCAAAAATAGAAAAATAGCAAAATACTCAAATGATCAAAAAGAAAGCAAAAAAGATTTGTACGGTGGCCGAGAAGGGCGGATCAAGAAATCAAAAACCAAACACTGAACCAAAGTTCAAATCAGGCAAAGCAAAAGATATGCAATTAGATATATAATAAATGGACAGAACGGAACTTCATCACCCCTTTTGTTAGAAATCTCTGAAAATAAACTACCTTAGTATGGCCCAATAATACTCTCTCACAGAATTATATAGCACAATAGTTGAAAACAAACAGTAGATAATGAATAATAAAAGTGGAAAAGCAAGTATTGTAACAGTGTAGAAATATATATGTATTTGTGATAAAATAATATTTAGGTTATTTATATGTAAGTTTAAAGCTTACATAAATACACAGATCACAATGACACATTGAATATTACTGATCCTTAGTGATGTTTACAGTCAGTACCATTTCTGACTGATTTTTATTTTGAGTTCATTCTCAGTGGTTTGCATGCATTGTGCTTTGTCTACTGTACATTCATAATATATCTTCAATGATTTTAATGATATATCTAATATGATTTACTGGCTATACAGGATGTTGGTGAAAGACATATGTGCAGTTGTTGTGAAAATCGGACATTGTCAATCGAAAATCAGAAACGTCAATAAATATACTGCATGAATCTTTCCACCACTGATGAACAAAGCAATATTTTTAGTTTGCAGTAGGGAGTGAGACTCCTCTTGCTGTGTTTGCAGACAGGAATAAGTCTGCTTCTTGAAGGAATGGAACAAGACGTTTTCAGAATATGGGTGGCAAAGCTCTTAAAAGTTAAGTTCGAGCTGAACTCTAATGGGAGGCACATCAATCAGTTTTGATTTTTCTGACATGGAGAGTACATGATCTGGTAATGTTTTTAGAAAACCAGTATATGTGTTTGCTTACTGGTTTGCTGTCTGTTTTTTTATCCTAATAAACTGATATTGTCTTGAGTTTTACAATACTATAATGTCTGGATCTGATAAACAGTAGCACAGGCAACAGATACAGAGTGCTAGATAGGAGCAGAGCCATGGAGTGTAAGCAGTATAAAATGAGTCATGTGGAAGGATGAGGCGGTTTGCATTGAATTAAGAAATTGTTTAAGAATCGAAGCATTACGCACATCTAAATCTGTTCCTCAGAGAGTGGCAATCAGGGCGGCTGATGGAACAGTCCTTACGGATGACACTGCAGTTGTGACCTGCTGGACTGGCTGCTTTAAGCAGTTGTTCAAAGTTCATCCTCTGGCTAGGGTGTTGGATATCTCTGGGCTCACGGTTCTTGAGGCTGCAGGGCTCTATGGTATCTGGGGTGAACTTCTCCAGGCTGGTGGTAAGGCTGTCCTCCTGGGATTGCAAGCAATTTTGCTTCCATTTGGGAGACTGGCATCATCCCAACTGACTGGAAAACGGGACTTGTCATTCCTACCTGGAAAGGGAAGGGTGATCGCCTGGACTGCAGCAACTACAGGGGGATAACACTGCTCTCTGTGATGGGTATGGTCCTTGCTAGGGTCGTCCTCAATAGGATCCGTGATCACTTGTCCCCCCTGCTAGTGACCAGAACAGTCTGGTTTTACACCTAAGAAGTCTACCATTGACCACATCCTGGCACTGAGGGTTCTCATGGAGCGTAAACATGAATATCGGCAGAGTTTCTTTGCAGCCTTTGTCAGTTTTCGCAAAGTGTTCGACTCAGTTGATCGAGCTGCCCTGTGGGATATCCTGAGGGTTCGCGGGATCCCCTCAAAGTTGCTGGATATCATGGCTGGACTGTATACTGGTAATGTGAGTGTTGTGCAGAGTGGAGGCAGGACCTCTGTGTTTTTCTCAGTTGATTGTGAGGTTCATCAGGTGTGTGTTCTTGCTCCTACTCTGTTCAGTGCTTGTATGGACTGGGTGTTGGGCAAGATCGTGGGGTCCATCAGCTGTGGGGCATCTGTTGGTGAAGTAAGGTTCATGGATCTTGACTTTGCTGACAATGCTGTGACCTTCTCGGAGTCAATGGAGGCTCTGATTGGGGCACTCGAGAGAGTGAGTGAGGAGTCTGAGTCTCTGGGCTTGCAAAAGTCCTGGATAAAAACCAAAATCCAGGTCTTTAATGACCTCTTGGGGACAGCCATCAGTAGTGTGTCTGTCTGCGGAGAGAGTGTTGACCTTGTCGAGAGGTTTACTTACCTTGGCAGTGACATTCATGTCTCTGGTGACTCTTCCTATGAGGTCAGTAGACGGATTGGGAGAGCATGGGGGGTCATGAGGTCACTGGAAAGGGATGTGTGGCGCTCCTGATATCTATGCAAAAGGACGAAGGTCCAAGTCTTTAGAGTCCTGGTGCTTCCTGTCTTGCTATATAGTTGCGAGACATGGACGTTATCCAGTGACCTCAGATGAAGATTGGATTCCTTTGGTACTGTCTCTCTCCGGAAAATCCTTGGGTACCGTTGGTTTGACTTTGTGTCGAATGAGTGGTTGCTCACGCAGTCCTGAATGAGGCACATTACCTGCATTGTGAGGGAGCGTCAGTTATGTTACTACGGCCATGTGGTGCATTTCCCTGAGGTTGATCTGGCGCGTAAGATCCTCATTGCTGGGGACCCAAGTGGCTGGACCAGGCCAAGGGGTCACTCATTTAACACCTGGCTGCGGCAGATAGAGGGTCATTTCTGGAGGGTGGGACTGGACTGCGTGTCTGCCTTGGGGGTTGCAAACTGGGATCCTGAGTTGTTTCATTGTGTAGTGGGTGCAGCAATGCACTGTATGTACCAGTGCATGCTCCCCAACTTGACTTGACTTGTATTTATGATCAACTTATATGCATGAGTGGCATTCACCAAGGAACTTAATGTGTGCTGAGAAGGAGTAACATGGGCAAATGATAGAGTCTCCAGTTGCTATAACTGGGAGTTGCGCATCAGGTGGGTATCTCCTAGGGCCAAACAGCAGGTGCTTGGTTAAGGCTTGGGCTGTAAACTCAGTCCTCATTTGCACTACTGCAAAATGTTTACTCATCTCAATCCATAATTAGAAATAAATGCTCTTATTTTATGAAAATGTACAGTATAAATAATATGGAAAGAAGTGTTTTGTACACATTGAAAAATGTTATGTACGAATTCATTGAATGTGTCTTTTCATTTTGTGAAATTGTTTGTAAGGAGTTGTTGTATAATTGGTGGTACAAATGGACAAACAGCACAACATTAAAATTCTTCTTTCTTTTCTACAGCAAGTACATCCACTAAAACACAAAGTTTTACAACTCATTGGATGGAATGTGAGCTGCCTTTTACCAAAGATAATTTTTTTTCTATTAGAGGAAAGCATGTGCCCCGACTGTGTTTATAAAAAAATGCAAACTAGGACCATGTGAAGAGAATTTGGATTTTACTTTTCATATCTTTGTTTACGTGCCAGTTCCCACTACAGAAGTCAGCTATATATTTTTTTTACATCTTCATCAGTTTCCATTCAACATTAAGATTTACTATGTATTCCTATGCTGCCACGTTGCCATTTCTTGACTTTAATCTTTCCACTCATTTTCAAAGTCTGAATCTTATGTTCATTACCAAAGCACTGATCTAAGCAAACAAGCATTTCCAACGACCACCCATTATCTCCTTCTGACAACCACTTAATCTGAACAGGTCCATTTATGATTCACAACCACTATTCACAGCACAGCACTCGTCATTTGAGATATAACATACTCTACCACAAGTAATCCTTTCTACAACAATTTGGCCATACCTTTACCCGTTCAACTTATTAAAGCCACTTATGCTAGAATGATAACCTTATTTACAGATTTCTTGTAGAGAGTGTTAAGAACAACAGGTAGATGGGTAAAATAAAGGCATTTAAATTAAAGACCTCAGCAGTCTCATTGTGGACGAATCAATGATCTTTTTGTATACATTTTGCTAAAAGTACTTAAAAACATATATCAAACTAAACCAGCAGAATCAAAATTCATTGTGACATGCTGTTAGACCTAAATGACTAACTAATTTCCTAATCCTATTCTTAATCTTCTCTTCTTGCGTTTGTCTTTATTTTCTCCCCGTTCCCCACCCCATGTTGGATGTATATATGTTGTCTGTGTTCTCCATATCTCTACAGCAGAAATTATACCAAATGTTTTCTCTATTTTGTTATCAATTTTCATTGTGAAATTAACTTTTTTGTTTCCTTTTTGCAAATGCTCGCTAATGCTCCCACACTGAAACTCTGTAAAAAACTTTAATACTTAGTCTTCTCTCTAATATTATTTGCATTTGTGGTTAGTACAATATCTGGATAGCTGTTAGTATTATTAAAACATTGTTAATTTTATATCCTAAGTTTTGCATTTTCCAATGTACAATATGCTGAATTTTTTTCACAAAAATTAAAAGCAACCTATACTGACAAAATATACAATAGTATATATACTATATATAGTATAGTTTAGCTAGTTGCTAAAGGTTTTTAAAACACATCCGAACGTTCCTTCCAGACTGGATGTGTGTAGCTGTACATGCCCAAACAATCTTAGTCTTTTTCTTCTCAGCATAATACCTTTTGCCTCCACACAAGCTGTTTATCTTAGCTCGGCTTTCATCTTCCTCTCACACTCCATACAGTATATTCACATGATCATTCTCTTCTTTGCTCTCTCTAGCTTTGTTTCATATTCTGCCTTTACCAGCCAGATTTCAGTCACATGTGGGAGTCAGTCTTCTTAGCCTTAACACACCAAAAACCCGATCTCTATTCCAAACTCACCCTAGCTGTCTGACCTTCTCTTCAGGATGTATATGTTTATTAATGTTACTTGAGCATATGGTTGTTTAAGAAATGTTTGACCCTGATGCCATGCCTCCTAAGAACTACACAATAATTATTCAAACAGAGGAGCTGAAGCAGATGCTCTTGTATTTCATGAATATGACTGAATCAAAGAACTTTGTAAAAAATTAAGAAACTGGCAAAGGACATAATGGCAATCATATTGCACATATATTAAGTGCAAAACTAGGTATGTCTTGATAACAAAAGCCTTCAATATTTAGTTATCGACTCCGCCAGTGCAGTAGACGCTTGTAAAGTTTCAAAAGTAAACAAAATTTTATCTACCCTTTGCTGTTATATAATACCACAGTGATCTTTAACTTGTCGACTGTGTGTAATTTGTTATGGTACCCTGAATTAGATAACATCAATGGGCGCATAGAGGAATCATCCAGATATGCATGAAGAATCTCTTTAAATTCATCCCATTTCTTCTCAGTTGTCTGTACAGTTTATTCCTGTAAGACCTTCTTGCATACATTCAAAATTTATTTGAAATCTGTTTTAGATTGA
This sequence comes from Polypterus senegalus, assembly GCF_016835505.1. NCBI lineage: Eukaryota > Metazoa > Chordata > Cladistia > Polypteriformes > Polypteridae > Polypterus > Polypterus senegalus. The sequence continues at coordinate 143,037,647 of NC_053164.1, forward strand.
ATCCTGTTCCACAACACAGTGAAATTTAATATTTTGTGTTAAGTGCATCCTATAATTACAATAATTTCTGTATTCTGAATTCTCTTTTTATTATTACAGTCTATCAAGTCATAATATACATCCCCTCTCTTGGTACTTTAACATAGTGAGTTAAAAAACAATTATTCATTGCTTTTATGAGTTCCTGCTGTGGTGACCCACAATTTATTGGAAATTTCCAGTATATATTTCAGTAATTAAAATCACCCATGACATTGACATCCTCATCTAAACTTCATCCAGTTTATGAATCCTTTTCCTCTTTTTTAATTACAGGGTTGTAAGGCCATACCAGACACAAGGCAAGAACCAGCTTTAAAAGAGATGTACTGTATATAACCATGTAAATCTACATTTCCCTTCAGTCTACAATATAGATGTTTAGACCCAGGAGTTAAATTAAATCTGAAAAGGTGAGTCTTCAGTACGTTTTTAAAATTAGAGATGCATACATCTGTTAAATCACATATAATACTGTGTAGTCCGTGATTCTAAAATACTGGTAAGGGATGGCTGGTTGCTCAACCCCTTCCGGAGAATGACAACCCTTATGGGACAGGCTGCTTCACCCCACAGTGTTCAGCTGAGGGAGGGGCAATGTAAGTGATGGCTGGCAGCTCAACCCAGTCGGGACGCCCCAAGAATGGACAGATGGGGGAAGGCAGCTACTTTTAGTCACTGCTTTCCCCCAAGACACTAGATGGCAACTTTCCTGCAGCATAACAGTGCCCTGGATTCCTGCAGGGTACCATGGGATCTGGAGGGAGGTGGCCGTGCTATGAATGCTGCCGGCCGGGTCACCTGTGGAGAAGATGCCTGTACAGATCCAATGAGGATATTAAGGGACGACGACAGAGTAGTATCTCCCCGCAGTTCTCTTGGTTATGTTTCGCAGGGCAAAGCCACAGACAGGCCAATGCAGACAACCACTTCCAGAGAACAACAGCCCTCATGGGAACCCAGGGCACCATTATGCTGCAGGGAAGTTGCTATCTAGTGTCTTGGGGAAAGCAGTGTCTAAATGTAGCTGCCATCCCCCATCCTTTCATTCTCGAGGTGTCCTGGCTGGGTTGAGTTACTGGCCATCCCTTACATTGTCTATTCTGCTAAAGAAACCTCCCTGTTAGCAGCTGAGATATTCTGACCTTCCTACTCTACCACAACTCTCAGTGGTTGTTTATTTAGGTATGTTGTTCCTACTGCCTGGAGCAAACAGAAGAGTTTTATTCAGTTTTTAAATGCACTTCCATTTAATTAGCTCATGCCACTTTACAATAACAACAAATGTACTGTGCAACATTATGTTGAAACATTAACAGGGAATCATTTACTGTGTAAAAAGATATTCAGATGTACACAGGGTGTTATTTTTAAATCAATATTTCAAATGTTCTAGTTCATACGGCTTTTGTAATATCAGTAGGTAGAGAGTTCCAGAGTTTGGGTTCCCTATAGCTAAAGGTTTGCCTTGTACACTAGCTTCTTATCCTTGCAATTTTTACATACCTTCATGCGTTATGTATCTGGACTGCAGTGTACATAACGGAGTAATGCATTTATAAGTTCTGTAAGATAGGGAGGGCTAAACTGTTTACAAATTTATATGTGAGATAGAGGATTTTCAAGTCTGTCGTAAACTTTTAAACATAGAGTTATGTGTTTTTTAGCTTTGTTGGTATGATGTAATTTAACTGTAGTGTAGTAAGTGGATCATTTCATTTGGTTTTCTTATTATTTTATATTTCATTTAAAATGTTCATGGATACCACAGTATTGCAGTGGTCAGTGATGCCGTCATGAATCTGTGTCTTGAGTTTAAATCTTGTACCCTGTCATTATCGGTGTGGAGCTTATATATTCTCATAGTGGCAGCGTAGCTTTTCCTCCACATACTCCAGTTTCCCTCACACATATCTAAAGACATTTATGTTAGGTTAACTGCCAATCCCATATGGACTCTTTGTCAGGGTCAATGTGTGCTTATTTGAACTCTGTGATGGACTGACACCTTAGAAATGTCAGGCTGCAATCAGTGTTATCAGAATAGGCCCTAACCACCTGCAACCCTAACTTGAATTAAGCAGGTTTGAGAGATATCTTCTGTTCTGTAAACAGTGTCAGACTGCTTTTGATTTTTGTATCACCTTTTTAAAATTTGTCATGCTGAAAAAAAACAACAAAGCTATTTTTATAAACTGTGATATAGTTTGTTTGACAGAGTAGAGAAGTAGGTAACATAATTTGTAGGTGCCTGAAAGAAGGTTTGGATGGTTTGACAAGAGAAAGTAAAAAAAATAAACCCCCACTAGCAGAACCTACCATAAATTGTGTCAGCTACTGTTCACTTGTAATTGTTATTTAATTTAATGTGTTATTTAATCGGGCAGAATAATCAACTGTACTTTGAGTGAAATCAGTGTAATAGAACAAAAAGTATAAGAAAGGAATGTTCAAGTTCAGTCCTGTAGGGCCACAGTGGCTGCAGGGACTTTGTTGCAACTCACCCTCCTAAATAAGATGCCAATTATTGCTGCTGAAGCAACTATAGCTCATCCAACATTTTTGTACTTTTATTTTGTTAACTCACTTATTAAGATTTCCAACCCTTAATTGCATCTTCTAGTCATAAACAGTTGCATACTCTGTTTTCATTTGCTTCTTGTTTTCTTAACTAACTAGAAACTAACAATGAGCTGCAAATGTCAAAGAAACCTGCAGCTCACCATCTAATCTGGTGCCTTTTACAACTGCGTGCTCATCATCAGATATCTGTTTTAAGAAGATATTGGAAAGAGATGAAAACTTGGTTAGGGCCACAAATCATTAGATGATATTCTCAGAAAGGAAAAATGTACAATATGGAAGTGACCTGATATTGTTATGATTTATGTTCATTTTAAAATACTTACTTATGTCTTGGAGCTCTTTATATACTATATGTTACTTTACATTAATACATTCTCTAAGGAAGAGATATGGCATTAATCAATTTACTTTATATCTTTAAGTACATTTTAGTTGTGTTAGCGAATTAAAGGAGTGGATGAATGAGAACTACTTGTCTTTAAACACAGATAAAACAGATGTTAATTGTTGGAGGGAATGACGCTGATCACAACAATATTCTGTCATCATTTAACTCAGTTGGAATCCCAATTAATTTTACTGAATCAGCCCGCAATCTAGGAGTTATCTTTGACTCTAGTATGTCATTTAAAGCACATATTACAAAGTCGTCCAAATTATGTTTCTTCCATCTTAAAAATGTTAGGAAATTAAGGCGCTTTCTAAATAAACAGGATTCTGAGAAATTAATTCATGCATTTATCTCTAGTAGGATTGACTACTGCAATGCGGTGTTCACTGGCTGTTCAAACTGTTCTTTATACAGCCTCCAGTTAATCCAAAATTTGGCTGCAAGAATTATTACAAGAACAAGAAAATCCGAACACATAACTCCAGTTCTTAAATCCTTACACTGGTTCCCAGTTAAGTTTAGGGCGGATTTCAAAATCCTTCTTTTAACATATAAAGCATTATATGGCCAAAGTCTGGCTTACTTGTCTGAACTTATCATGACTTACAAACCTGAGCGCACAATAAGATCTCAAGATGCCGGTCTGCTTAGGATTCCAAGGATTTATAAAATAACAGTGGGAGGTCGAGCTTTTAGTTACAGGGCCCCTAAACTGTGGAATGGTCTTCCTGCTACTATAAGAGATGCCCCTTCAGTCTCAGCCTTTAAATCCCGGCTGAAGACTCACTACTCCAGTTTAGCATATCCTGACTAGAGCTGCTGATTAACTATACAGACTGCATCTCTGTTGTTAGTCATTAGCCCTAAAACATAAGTAAAACGATAGTTATAATTGAATACTAACCCTCACATATTCTGTTTCTCTTCTCGGTACTCAAATGTGGTACTTGGTGCCACAGCCCACTTGCCAAGTTGTTTTGCCTGCCTAAGGTAAAGTCATTCCTGATGGAGGATCACATGAATCATGGGAAAGAGGGATCCTTTCATCGGATTGGCTGACCCAGCACTGTTTCAGCTGTGGAATGGCCAAATGGGGGAGGCAGCTTGATGGATGAGGTCTCCAGGACTCTAAAAATATCCAAATCTTATTATGTCATATCATCTACTGTTAAATTCTGCTCCGTACTTGTAAAATTTTTATTATTATGCTGTCTTAAGGAATTGTTCTGTTCTGTATATTGTATTGTATTGACCCCCTACTGTTGACACCCACTGCACGCCCAACCTACCTGGAAAGGGGTCTCTCTTTGAACTGCCTTTCCCAAGGTTTCTTCCATTTTTCCCTACAAGGTTTTTATTGGGAGTTTTTCCTTGTCTTCTCAGAGAGTCAAGGCTGGGGGGCTGTCAAGAGGCAGGGCCTGTTAAAGCCCATTGCGGCACTTCCTATGTGATTTTGGGCTATACAAAAAATAAATTGTATCGTATTGTATTGTATTGTATATGCAAGTTAGAGGATTTTTAAATATGTGCTAAATTTAGCATAATCATTTAAGAACTGGAATTATATGGGTTTTTTTTTTAGATTGGTTGGCAGATTTGCTTAGACATTGTTTTCTAATGGTTCTATGTGTTTTATATCTTTTTCTGGTGCCACCTTTTCATTTTGAGCATTAATTGTTATGGTGTTATGCAGTGACATTTGGAGATGTCCTGTGTTCACATTTTTGCTATGATGGGATAAAGGATCGACACCATGCACTTCCTGGTCAACTGAGTTTGTGTAAAAATCAAAAGAAATCTCTGTGCATAGTTCTTAGTGTTACAGACAGCTTTTCTGCCTTCAAGCTTGATTTTTGTTTTAACACTTTGGTTTAGACAAAAAATAAACCAGATTCTCGTTTTTTGTTTTTTTTTCTGGATTTCTGATGTTTCTCCTTCTTCTCACCTCCATTGTTTCTAGTCTTCTCTTCTTTCTTTTAGCAAACATGACAGGCATAGCACACTGAAAACACTAACAAGCCATAAAATTGCCTATATTCTCTTATTGGTAAGGATTGACTTCTAATTAAGTAATTGGGTTACAACAAAAATCTGTAGAGAGTTTACCCGCAAGGATAAAACAGAAGTTGTTCTCAATTTCTGTCATGGGGCCCCACTGAGGATGCAGGTTTCTGTTTCAATCAGTTTCACTTTATGTCCAATGGATTTTTCCTTCTGTTACTCTGCATTTATAAGAAACTGAAAACCATCTGTATTTTTGCCATACTGTAGCTTTACATGCTTAACTGTGTAATTTTTTATAAATTCACCTTTTTTCTCTCATAGTTGTTTCCTATGATAATTAGTGACAGGCACACTAGGCAGTGGTGTAAACAACACTGAACATTAAAGGCTGCAACTACTTCAGTGTTACAGCCGTTGTCATACTCACTAGTAAATAAAGCTTTAAGAACCTAGAAAACCAGGAGGAGTGGAAAGAAAATCATAATGATGATAATGAAAACTTTAAAAACCAAGATAAAAAAACACTAAACTATTTATCCAAATGAAGCAATAGTTACTTTGGAGAAAAAACTTCAGCAACAACTGGCCCCAGGACTGAACTTAAGAATCACTACGTCTATAGGGTACTATCAGAATGCAGCAGTAAAGGTATTGTCTATGACATATATATACAATACAATTATATACAATAAAGAACTGCCAATAATTACAGTTTACGGCTCAAGTAATTACAAATCAAGTCAAGCTTATTGTCATGTGTAATACAAAGAAATTTTTACTTGCATTTCTTCTCAGAACCGTTGACAATAAAACTATACCAACAAAACGCATGCATGGTGTTTGTATGTCGTCGAGCTGGTGAAAGGATGGTTCCTTAGTGTGTGATACCAACTGTCAAACATGGAGGAGAAAGTATGATGGTCTGGGGTTCTTTTGCTAGAGGCAGAGTTGGTTGGTTTACTACAGATTTTGCAGCACCACACAATACCTTCTATGTCTGCATCTCCAGTAGGTCAGGGGTTCATCCTAAATCAAGACAATGACCCAAAACATACCTCCAGGCTATGTCAGCACTATGCTAAAAGAAAAGAACAAGAAGGTACACTTTAAAACATGGAATGGCCAGCACAGGCTCCATACTTAAACCCCACTGAGTTAGTGTGAGATGAACTTGACAGAAGGAAGCAATACATTTGTGGGAACTTTTGAAATAGTGTTGGCAAGATCTTTGTGACCAATATTTGATTATTTCCTTTATAGAAAGAATGTCACATATGTGTTTGGCTGTTAGTTATATCAGCTAAAAATGTGAATAGAATTTTGTACACTTAATGATTCCTTGACTTATTTTTTTGCCATTGTTATTGGCTCTATGCCTTGATTTATGAAACATTAAGTTATTAAACTGCATGCATTCCCAGAAAAACTGAAAAAAACTGAGGTGTTCTAAAACTTTTCATTGGTTGTGTATACCGTATGTGTGTGTGTGTCTATATAGCCATCCATCCATCCATTATCCAACCCACTATATCCTAACCACAGGGTCACGGGGGTCTGCTTTAGCTAATCCCAGCCAACACAGGGCGCAAGGCAGGAAACAAATCTCGGGCAGGGCACCAGACCACTGCAGGTTTCCACATATATATATCAAAATCAATAGAAAATCAATTATAAAAAAAAACTTACGACGAGACATGATCTTTTGAAGTGAGACAAGGAGACAGAGACACTTTCATATCCCGCGAGAAGGTTCCGTGATACACCTTCAGCGCAGGTTTGAGATAATGGAAGTAGGAAAATCTGAAAGTCTCTAAAAAAAGTAAGTAAAGATCACATTAACACAAACAAATGGAAAATATTACTCGGTGAAATAACAGAACAGCAAAAACAGATAGAATAGTGTTTGAGGATGTCTGGGGGAGAAGAGAGAAGAAATGCCGATCGCACGGCATGGCAGCAGCAGCAAGCCAGCAGCCGATCAAACAAAGAGGAAGTAAAAAAAATGTATTTGTTTCCACTGCATCACTGCTTAAGAGGAGTTTCGGAAGAGCGGCTGTGTCTCCTTGGGGTGCGTTCAGGTGTGAGGGGGCAAAGGGGTTGACGAGTGAAGAGAGCAGGGGGCTTGAGAGCATGTGCTTGGGAGACGCTTGAGGGCTTATCTAATAGTAATTCCATCTCGACAACATGACAACATCCACCTCGAGTTGACAGTTGGTGCTGTTGCCTCATGCTTCTCTTCCTCTCTCCCATACAAATCATATGATACCAGACTAATGCAAGCATCAGTGACTGCTCTTCCTTGTCACAGTTTCCTGGCTTCTTCTGTTTTTATTTTCCATCAGTTATACAGGGTTCGCCTGCATGGTGCCACATCTCTTCATCTTGTTTCTGTGTTTTGTTTTACAATATACTGTATATAGTCACAAATGCATGCCTGGGCATTACCCCGAGGCAAGAGGGTGAACTAATAGCTAATGTATTGTCTCCAAGCTCCAAGAAAATGCCTAATGAGGGCAAGTTACTCCCCCCCTTCCGATTGGGGAAGTATAAATTTGAGGTGCTCCCAGATGGTACCATCTCGTTTGGTTTTAAACTTAGCCCAGAATGGATTTCTACCCCAGACCTCACCCATTGACTAAGAAGGCACTGAATCCTCATATTTTATTTGATTTGCACCAATGAAAGCCATTTCCAGTATTGATGGCACCTATATTTAAAAGGGTGACCCGGCTGGCCCCCCAACAATTGTTTTGGGTCCTATGTCATACCTCACTTTACCACAATATACATACATACATATACATATATATACAGTATACACTGTTTGTTATGTTGCAATATTTATATATGTGTTTTTAGTGTACTATTCTTATTCTCTTCAGAGTGTATGAATGCTAGCACAGACTTTTTTGAACAGTTAATTAAAACGCATTTATTCTCAAATACTTTTCCTTGGGGTTTAATTAAGTATCATTTTGCAATCTCTTTTAAAGGCTGGATAAGGCTGTTGCCAAACCACTGTTTTACTTCTGCCTGAAACCGCACTGCATACGCTAACTATTAAAACATGCTTTGTAGCCTGCACCTCATTAAGCTTTACAGTCTCAAACTTCCTACATTTTTTTCCTTTATTTTTCCGGATTTTTTTTCTTCATTTCCTTTATCCCTTCTGTGTTTTTTTTTTTTAAATTTGGAAGTCAGACATCTGAAAGGGTATCCATATTGATTTATTCTCAGAAACTGTGTTTGCTCATGTCAACAGTATTGTCATAAATGGGTTTATGATTTCAAACTAATGTTTAGAATGAAAATTATTGAAATATCTTTTCTGTCTGAAAAAGTAATTGATTACTTCATAGTGTTAAACTTAAATTCAAGTGAGAGCATGTACAGTAGGAGCCTCACTGCTGAGTAGGTTATAAATTTAAGCAGCAGAGCTTCTGGAATAGCTTCACACAAAGTATTTGAAAACTAGCCAGCTTGTGATCAAGGTCAGCTAATAAATTCGGACTGAGATGATGGATCCTCTTCGGGTCAGATCTGCTTTGGTTCAGGGATCTCTCATATGAGTGTTTTTAGAGAAGCTTTTTTAGTAAAATGTACTTTTTTTACAAGCACTACATATTATTAATAGATTTGTATGAAATATCTTCATGCCCCAAAACTATGCTTTTTTTGAGACACTGAACTGCTAAACTATTTTTGTTTTTAATTTTATGAAATTAATACCTTAGAATTGTTGTAACATCTCACTGCAAATTTAAAATATGGAAAAACCTTATGTCTTCAACAGCCAAATAGGTTTAGTGTATGTAGAATACATTGGTTAATTACTTTTTAAAATATATTTAAGTAATCATTTACATTTACAGTATTTTGTGTTATCATTTTAAAAAAGTGATATATATATATATATATCCATCCATCCATCCATCCATCCTCTTCCGCTTATCCGAAGTTGGGTCGCGGGGGCAGTAGGTTGAGCAGAGAGGCCCAGACTTCCCTCTCCCCAGCCACTTCTTCCAGCTCTTCCGGGAGAATCCCAAGGCGTTCCCAGGCTAGCCAGGAGACATAGTCCCTCCAGCGTGTCCTAGGTCTTCCCCGGGGCCTCCTCCCGATTGGACGTGCCCGGAACACCTCACCAGGGAGGCGTCCAGGAGGCATCCTGATCAGATGCCCGAGCTACCTCATCTGACTCCTCTCGATGCGGAGGAGCAGCGGCTCTACTCCGAGCCCCTCCCGGATGACTGAGCTCCTCACCCTATCTTTAAGGGAAAGCCCAGACACCCTGCGGAGGAAACTCATTTCAGCCGCTTGTATTTGCGATCTCATTCTTTCAGTCACTACCCATAGCTCATGACCATAGGTGAGGGTAGGAACGTAGATCGACTGGTAAATTGAGAGCTTTGCCTTACAGCTCAGCTCCTTTTTCACCACGACAGACCGATGCAGAGCCCGCATCACTGCAGACGCCGCACCGATCCGCCTGTCTATCTCAAGGTCCATTCTTCCCTCACTCGTGAACAAGACCCCAAGATACTTGAACTCCTCTACTTGGGGCAGGATCTCACCCCCAACCCTGAGAGGGCACTCCACCCTTTTCCGGCTGAGGACCATGGTCTCGGATTTGGAGGTGCTGATTCTCATCCCAACCACTTCACACTCAGCTGCGAACCGATCCAGAGAGAGCTGAAGATCACGGCCTGATGAAGCAAACAGGACAACATCATCTGCAAAAAGCAGTGACCCAATCCTGAGTCCACCAAAACTGGACCCCTTCAACACCCTGGCTGTGCCTAGAAATTCTGTCCATAAAAGTTATGAACAGAATCGGTGACAAAGGGCAGCCCTGGCGGAGTCCAACTCTCACTGGAAACGGGCTCGACTTACTGCCGGCAATGTGGACCAGGCTCTGACACTGGTTGTACAGAGACCGAACAGTTCTTATCAGGGGGTCCGGTACCCCATACTCCCGGAGCACCCCCCACAGGATTTCCCGAGAGACATGGTCAAACTCCTTTTCCAAGTCCACAAAACACATGTAGACCGGTCGAGCAAACTCCCATGCACCCTCCAGGATTCTGCTAAGGGTGTAGAGCTGGTCCACGAAAACCACACTGTTCCTCCTGAATCTGAGGTTCGACTATCTGACGGACCCTCCTCTCCAGAACCCCCGAATAGACTTTTCCAGGGAGACTGAGTATATTAATATATATATATATATATATATATATATATATATATATATATATACTGTATATATACAGTGTGTCCAGAAAGTATTCACAGCGCATCACTTTTTCCACATTTTGTTATGATACAGCCTTATACCAAAATGGATTAAATTCATTTTTTTCCTCAGAATTCTACACACAACACCCCATAATTATAACGTGAAAAAAGTTTACTTGAGGTTTTTGCAAATTTATTAAAAATAAAAAAAACTGAGAAAGGACATGTACATAAGTATTTACAGCCTTTGCCATGGAGCTCAAAATTGAGCTCAAGTGCATCCTGTTTCCCCTGATCATCCTTGAGATGTTTCTGCAGCTTAATTGGAGTCCACCTGTGGTAAATTCAGTTGATTGGACATGATTTGGAAAGGCACACACCTGTCTATATAAGGTCCCACAGTTGACAGTTCATGTCAGAGCACAAACCAAGCATGAAGTCAAAGGAATTGTCTGTAGACCTCCGAGACATGATTGTCTTGAGGCACATATCTGGGGAAGGTTACAGAAAAATTTCTGCTGCTTTGAAGGTCCCAATGAGCACAGTGGCCTACATCATCCGTAAGTGGAAGAAGTTCAAAACCACCAGGACTCTTCCTAGAGCTGGCCGGCCATCTAAACTGAGCGATCGGCGGAGAAGGGCATTAGTCAGGGAGGTGACCAAGAACCCGATGGTCACTCTGTCAGAGCTCCAGAGGTTCTTTGTGAAGAGAGGAGAACTTTCCAAAAGGACAACCATCTCTGCAGCAATCCACCAATCAGGCCTGTATGATAGAGTGGCCAGACGGAAGACACTCCTTTGTAAAAGGCACATGGCAGCCCACCTGGAGTTTGCCAAAAGGCACCTGAAGGACTCTCAGACCATGAGAAACAAAATTCTCTGCTCTGATGAGACAAAGATTGAACTTTTTGGTGTGAATGCCAGGCGTCACATTTGGAGGAAACCAGGCACCGCTCATCACCAGGCCAATACCATTCCTACAGTGAAGCATGGTGGTGGCAGCATCATGCTGTGGGGATTTTTTTCAGCGGCAGGAACTGGGAGACTACTTTGGATAAAAGGAAAGATGACTGCAGCAATGTACAGAGACATCCTGGATGAAAACCTGCTCCAGAGTGCTCTTCACCTCAGACTGGGGCGACGGTTCATATTTCTCCAGGACAACGACCCTAAGAACACAGCCAAGATATCAAAGGAGTGACTTCAGGACAACTCTGTGAATGTCCTTGAGTGGCCCAGCCAGAGCCCAGACTTGAATCTGGTTGAACATCTCCGGAGAGATCTTAAAATGGCTGTGCACCGACACTTCCCATTCAACCTGATGGATCTTGAGAGGTGCTGCAAAGAGGAATGGGCGAAACTGGCCAAGGATAGGTGTGCCAAGCTTGTGGCATCATATTATCTCAGTCTTGTGTCTCTCGATTGCAGTTAGTCCAAAATGCAGCAGCCCGGCTTCTCACAGGAAAGTGCAAATACGAGAATATTACGCCGGTTTTAATTTCACTTCATTGGCTGCCAGTTAAATATAGAATTGATTACAAAATCCTAATGTTTGTTTTTAAATCTTTACATAGTCTGGCCCCACAGTACTTAACTGATTTGTTACAGCCTTACATTCCATCAAGATCACTCAGATCTACTAATCTTAATTTGTTGCAAGTGCCTAGGTCAAGACTAAAAACCAGAGGTGACCGTGCCTTTTCTGTTGTTGGTCCAAAGTTATGGAATAATCTCCCGTTTCACATTAGAACTGCTCCAACCTTGTCTGTTTTTAAGTCCACTCTTAAAACGTATCTATTTTCCTTGGCGTTCAACATCTCTTGAACTATTGTTCTGTGTTTTTGGCCTTAGGAACTTCGCCTGTGTTTACAGCTTGTGTGATATCATGTTTTATAATTTGTGTCTGTTTTATTGTGTATTTATTAATAGTGTTGTAAAGCACTTTGGTCAACCTCGGTTGTTTTTAAATTGTGCTCTATAAATAAAAATTGTATTGTATTGTATATTCAAAAAGACTTGAGGCTGTAATTGCTGCCAAAGGTGCATCGACAAAGTTATTGAACAAAGGCTGTGAATACTTATGTACATGTGATTTCTCAGTTTTTTTATCTTTAATAAATTTGCAAAAACCTCAAGTAAACTTTTTTCACGTTGTCGTTATGGGGTGTTGTGTGTAGAATTCTGAGGGAAAGAAATGAATTTAATCCATTTTGGAATAAGGCTGTAACATAACAAAATGTGGAAAAATACTGCGCTGTGAATACTTTCCGCATGCACTGTATATATATATATATATATATATATATATATATATATATATATATATATATATATACTATACATGCTATGACTCTGCAGTGCAGGTCACAGAAGCACACAATGCAGTAATAACAGCTGTTTATGTAATTGTCCATTTTTTCACAGCTATCTGGAAATTTCTGATTTCCACCAACACCGAACCATCCAGCTAACAAAGAGATCCACATCTACTCTTTGAACATCTTTTGTTATTATGCATATTTCTATGGAAGTATTTTGTTATAGACCTTGGAATAAATTCCACCCTTTAAACATAATTCTTTTATCCATTTTCTGAAAATCATTATTTCAGAAAGTGAGAACCTGAAACTTGAAGGAGTGGTTGGAAAGAGTGTTTGGAAAACAGAAAACAAACCCGTCTGCAGGGTCATTTCATTAAAAGGCTCACTCATTTGCACTCTGAATTATACTGGGCCAAAATAGAGTCACTAGTCACCCTAACATACATCTCTGTAGGCATTGGAAGGAAATCAGGGTGAATGAGTAAACTACACACAAATGGTGCTTGGGCTTTGAGCTGTGAGGCACCTGTGCCAAGGGGGTAATGTCATCCGGGGGACACAAGAGGGCAGCAATGTCTGATGAACAGAGGAAACAAGAAGCCCCAAGTAAGTGCTGGCATATCCAGGAACAGTGGTTCCTAAATGCATAACACAAATGAAACAGATGGGCTTACTTTTGTACCATTGTTCCCATTTTAACAATCTGGCATTTTACTATGCTTGTTTCATAATGAAAGCTGGGTTTGCTGCGTTAGGTTTATCTTCTTTCTCAATGCTGTCATCCCATCAAATGTAAGTTACAGTTATTGTAGGGGTAAAATCTGCAAAATGTCCTATGCCTGCACTACGGTGTAATACCTAAGATGATGGGCATGATACCAATGGGTTATGTAATAGACTAACTAATCTTTCTGAAGAAATACACTTAACTTTCTTGGTTTCTTGTATAATGAATATGCGTTTGAGTAGTTGATAAGTTGCATTTAAAACACTTTGGACACCAATGACCATGATAACGTTTAATAAACAGTAGTTAAAAGACAACTTTTCTGACAGGACAATTAGTCTTGCATCAGTCTGTAGTGGGTATACTTGTATTGATGACCAAAATTGTAATCTTTATTTTAATGTGCATGTGTTAAAACCCTAATTATTTGAAGAACTTTCACCTTTTTGAATTGTTCTCTTGAATGTTTCAGTACTGGTATACTTTATAGATCTGGTAGCCTGCTTGCAAGAAGCAATTGAGCACACTCAGGAGAGCTGCACTGAAAACTTGTAGCTACTACAGATACCCTACTCTCTGTTTGTGTTGTGGAACTGATTTCATGCGGTGGCGCTTACACTGGCAAATGTTGAAAGGACTCATGGTCTCTTGCCAAACCCTTCTGACAACACAGGAGAAGATGACTCATTTTTACAATATTCAGCTTTAAGGATGAAGGACTGATATAATTACAAAGAAAACTATTTTCACCACAGAGAAAAGAAAAAAAATGTGGTATTGGCTAATATTCACAAATTTGAAATTGGTCAATGATTGGAATCATTCCCGTCCGGATAACTCCTAAAAGGGTAATTAGTGCATGAGAGTCTTTTAAAATTTCAAAGGCTTCCCCCAGTAAATACATCCAGAGAATCGGAGTTTAGGACAAAGTCAAAACATAAGACTAATGCTCAGTTGTAACTATTACAGATTGAATCTATTGCTGAGATGATTTTAGAGAGTAGTACAGGAGTAATAGTGCCTGTTTTTCTGTTTTTAAGTTTTGGCCTTGTGCCTCACTCCTAACTTCACTGCCTTGAAGTTTTTTTTCCTCTGTACCCCAATATCCTTTCCCATTATTTGTTAAATGCTTTTTGGCAAATGCACAGCCAGTAGGAATTCAATTGGTTAAGAGTCCTCTGGTGTTTAGGCCTTCTGGGTTGCAATTACCTGTGGAGAATGTAAGTTACCTGTGCACCACTGGAGGGGCATTAGTTTAGCTTGGTGAGGGCTAATTCCCATCACGATGCTTTACAGCCTTACCCCTGATATGTTGGTAAAGGTTTATTATTGTATCTGATTAACATGCAACTTCAATTCCTCAAATAAATGAGAATTTGAAGTGGTGAAGAACATCAATATAATAATCAACTTGAACACAGATACACTATATACAGGGGGTTGTACATAGAAATTGTGAAATAAATGGCTGGATGCACAATGAAGGTTCAGGGCAGCCACCCATATGGTTTCCCTGGCTGCAAAAGGGCTTAAGTTTTAGTACAATGTGTACAGGTTCGAGTACAAAGTAAAACTGCTCAAGTAAGGAGGATGAGGGGTTTTTATTGTCGGTTCCCAAGAAGTGATGTCCTCGGCAGCCGGGACAGGCATGATTTCTCGTATTTGGTCTATGGAGAGAAAGAGAGAGGTTTAGCGCAACCTGCTGCACCCTTGCCTGCAGTTTAAATGCTGTTTTCTGGTCCCTTTGGTTGACTCCCAAGCACACATGTGTGTCAATATTTTCATGGGTGGCAAAGAGAAGGAGCTGCTTATACTGCTTATGTGTTTGTCCAGTCCAGAAATTAAAGGAAATGGAAAATGTAGGCAAAGGTGGTATAATGTAGAAGCCCTAAGCGAAAGAAATGTTTCACTGAAAAAACAAAAAGAGCTTGGAAAATACAAAGGCGAAAAAATGCAAGAATATAATAAAACAAAGCAAAAGACTGAAGAAGTAAGAATTTTAACAGTGTTTGTCTTGTTTGAAAGCAGGGAGGAAGTGCCTTGTGAGTTGTGGAAGATGAATGATGTTTGTCTGTGCTGGGAATTGTTCAACTTGCGATATATTTGTAAAGGCCTGGGCACAAGGGCTGGTAGTGTTAATGAAATCTTGTCATTTTCTAAGCAAAGAAGGAGAGATGTCAGCATTTTTAGGACATGAAAGAGTTTGGTTATGCCCTTCACCTGAATGAGTACGTACATGTAGTGCTTAAAAGTGGCAGTTCTGAGCAGCGCAACGGTGCTCAAAGTCAAGGGGAATTAGAAAAGCCAACTAGTTGAACAGTGTGTTAATTTTGTATTACATTTTTTTCTTTTGTTAAAAAACTGCACGTTTCACTAAATCCTAGGACCATGGACCTTAAGGAAACTGACCAGAAACACAGTCAAATTTGATCATTTTGTTATGTTTTATAAAACATGTAGCCCTTCATGTGCTATGAAGTAAATAACATCAATTCACTTTTTACATTCCCAGCATGAGCACCCGAAGATTCGAGATATGAACACTGGAAACTGCAGCACCCATCACACAGTTTCAACATATCTGTATATAACAGATCTAAGTATATCTATGTATAACAGATAGCTGGATTAAAACTAATATGAGACTTTATTAATATATTTCGCTTACAGGACACATTATTAACATGTTTCTTTTACCAGATTGTACACAGCACACTTTCTTTTTGCTTGGCGTTGAGATGGAGACTTGCAAAGGAGCAGCATGCTGGTACTTTTGCTTCAAGCCTTATAAGCAGTGCTGCCAGGATACTAATAATGCAAGTATTTTAACTAATATAAAATAAGTATTGCTTTCTGCACAAATTCTGCACATAGATAGATAGATAGATAGATAGATAGATAGATAGATAGATAGATAGATAGATAGATAGATAGATAGATAGATAGATAGATAGATAGTGTGAACCCAGCCCGGACACAGACAGGCAGACATCGTATTCAGCTCACCACCACACGGGTTTATTTACACTATATACAAGGTAAATGTCACTAAGACACAGTCCGTGCACAAAGACAAACCCTACACACAGTCCTGGCCACTCAATGCCTTCTTCTCCAGGCCGCCTCCACTCTCCTCTCGTGCCTCGTCCTTCTTCCACCCGACTCCAGCCTCAACTGACGGGAGACGGCCCCTTTTATTCATGTCCCTGAGGAACTCCAGGTGTTTCCGACACTCCCCCGTTGGCCACGCCCCAGCGTGGCGGAAGTGCTGGCTGTTCTTCCGGCAGCTCACCGGGTGTCCTCTTTAATCTTCATCCCCAGCACCTCCGGGTGTGGCGGAAGTGCTGAGGTAACAGGTCCCCAAGGCATTGGGGCGCCTCCTGGCGGTGACCACGGGCCCCTGCAGGTCCAGGGTGGGCGCAGACCCACATCCGGTCCCTCACGGCGTCCCGGCCAGGTCATTGCCCCTGGCATCCCTGACAATAGATAGATAGATAGATAGATAGATAGATAGATAGATAGATATAGATAGATTGATTACTTTGAATTTTATACTTATAATTTAGTTTAGGTAGTTTTTAGGCTGCCCTTTGGTTTTGGGACCATTTGTCTGATTTAGGGCTGCATTTGTTTTGACTTTTTTACTTTATCCTTTTTCTCTGTTCCTTGTTAATTTAATTAACTTATCATAATTCTATCTGTCTATTTATGATTACTAGTGACCTATGTTGTGGGTATATGGTTTTGTTTGTACTGTATTAGTAAGGGATTTACTATTTAGTTTCTTTCTTAGTTCATTATGAAATTAATGAAGGCTTATTGAAGAGGAAGGGAGATGATGTTCATACCAGATCAGACTGCAACTGTGTGTTTGCTATTGGTAGTATATGCATTTACTGAACAGTAAAAATAGCAAAACTTGAGGAATCCTAGTGCAGGATTCATAACACATTTTTCTCTGCTTCACAGTAATGTGGCTGAAGCCAAACATATTTTGATGCAGACACTGCTTATCAGCACTGTATCTAGATAGGAAGAAGATAAAGAAACTGAAACATCAGGAAGTACCGCCAGTTCTTTTTTCCCACTTAAGCAACTGGATAATGAGCTCATCCGTTGGCCATCAGTGAAAAAGGTGATGTGTAAGCTTCATGACCAACAGTCTCTGCCATACAGTCATTGATATTCTCTTGGAATCACTCATAAGTAAACTTTTGGCATTATGGTAGCCTTTCACATGGAGATGAGGTTAATGTAAAAGCATTTTGGGTAAAAATGAGAACAAGCACTCAAAGGCTGTTTTAATTTTGACAGGAGGCTTCATTGCAATCTAAAATAAACTAGTCTTTGCCACAAGCACACCCTGTTTTCAGAAGAAAACAAAGCTATTATGTTGGTTAAAGAGACTGAGCAACTACTGGTGGTCTTCTCTGAAACAAGAGGATGGAGTTTATCCAAAGCCACCTTCATTGCTCAAAACAGGATCAGTCACATCTGATATTAACAATGCCAATCAGAAGGATTTAGTTATGGAGAACTATGCAAAAATTCACACATAACCATAAGTAGGTTATGAAACAGAAAGGTACACACCAAGTAGATATCGACTTTGAAGGCATGTGTGACATGTCCTGCACTCAAACTCCAACTCTAAAATGAATGCTGATGAATGAACCAACACTAACACACTGCGCCCAGATGAGCAGAGTACATTCTACCCCACATTTTGAAGCTCAAAACACATTCTTGCATGAAGACATTCAGTGAACCAAGGGATTTTGTGCTACAATTCAGTGAGCATCATGTGCACAGGATCTCTAAAATGGAAAAATCTGTAAAGCAGCTGCCCCAGATGGTGTTTGACCCCTTAAATGAGTCCACCCCGTGCTACTAGGCCCATTCCCCTATTCAGTGTCCCTGTTGGTTGTACCTGCCTTTAGTAACAGAACCACTGCACTAGAAAAACACCCTGAATACTCATCACCCAAGGCACACAATCCTGTGACTCATATGACCCACTACATCTGACAGAAGTGGACAGCTCCTTCTCACCAGCCCTATACAGAACAGGTGGACACCTAAGGAAGCTGCATGCTTTTTCTTCTACCTTTTTCAGAAAAAATATCCCCATAAACTGGACTTGAAACATTGAAATCTGGGTCTTTGATGTCCCATAACATAGCAACCACAAATGGTAAACACTCATAAAAGCTCACCCAAGGATTTCTCATGGGTGCTGCTTCTGCCACATCCGACCATGTCAATTTGCTTTTGACCAAACAGTGATTTGGCTGATCAACAATGAAGCTAAATATAGGAATCTAACAATAGACAAAATTGTGGTGTTGGGATAAAACCCTGGCCCCTGAATGTTACCAAGGCACATGTACTCCTGAAATTAAGAGAACTCACAGAGGGAGTCACATGCTGGTTAGCAGCAAAGCAGCTTCAACTGGACAGACTGGAAAAGGCCTTCTATACCTTCTGAAGTGATGTAGCATGACTAAGACAGTGCACCTAAACTTTTATGGCTGTATAATACAAAGTATATTGATAGATATTATTTGTTTATAGGGTCTTTATAGGTTTAAAGAGACTTAGAGAGTACAGTGAATTTCTTACTTAAATGTGGTAATCCACATGCACACATTGCCATCATAAATTTCTTTGAAACAAGCAGTTGCAGAAAGGCTGTTAATTTGAAAAATGGGCAGGAGATGAACAGAGCGAAAGTGCGAAACAAAGGTCAAAAGATGTTGCAAAAGTTCATTAAAAAGTCATAATGATCAGAGATCAAACACATAATAGAAACCAAAAATCTATGAAAAACAGGGCCTAGCTCAAAAAAACAGTATCAGAAAACCAGTAAAGAAGTGAAAGCTCAAAAAAATCATGTTGCAATGGTATATGATTTATCTCCGTACTGGCATAAGTGTGAAACAGCATCATCATGTTTGATACTAATTATGCAATGATGCCACCTTCCACACTATGCAGGTCACGTGCCTACCAACCTGCCTAAAACCCGAGAAACCAAAGGTACAAAAATAGTGGCACTCATTAAAAATTCAAAATTGTGTATTTGAGTATTAATAATAATAAAATGTTAAGTGAAGCTTAACTATTAGAGAAATTCACAGAATCATAACACCATATAACTTGATCGCATTTGCACCTTGGTATCCATCGTACAATATATCTTTTAATAATTTTTTTAAAAACAAAAGAATGAAAGTCTGAGAAATAGTAACCTGTCATGATCCACAAATTGCTTTAATTGTGCTTTGAGTAAAAGGAAAATTAACAGTTCTGGAAACGTCTAACAGGCCACAGAATTAGTCGTGTGTTTTCCTAACAGTAAGAAGTGGGCTATGATGAAGAAATTGGTTAGAGAGAAATGGTGGCCTTCTAGAAACTGAGGCTGAGACCTCTGGGTTAGCTGGTTATGTGTTGATTTTAATTGCATCTTGTTATTGTTTGGCTGCTGGTTAAGAAAAAAGAAACAGTTATGTTTAATGAATTTTAAAAAGCAGTTTGATTAAAATGAAGGCAAAATAGGTCGGCTCCTGCAGTTATCAGCTACTAATGAAGAAAGAGGCTAAAAAAAACTAAGGCCACCATGGCTGGGGTGTGAAATGTGTCTGTCTAGGGGGGTGAGATGGAGTCTGCAAGCCTCCAGTTAGCCCTGTAGACGTCAGAATGTGGGAGGTCCATTAAGATCTATTATGAAAACATGCTGATTTTTTTTTCTGCATTCGTTAAATTTTGTTGATTTTCAGCATGGCCCTCTACGTATTGTCACCTAAGGATTCAAAATATTGGATTGCACTGGATGACACCACGAAAATGAATTATGATTTATTTTGATTGTTCCATTATGCCATTTTATCTTTGATGTTACCATCTTGGTCAGGTACGCATTCCTGGATTGCTAGGTGACAACTCCTGGAAGTCACACCAATTGATGTCATTGGAGCGCCAACATATAAGCTGAACAGAGCTTTCAGCATCCAAGTTTACTGCATTGTTTAGTAGTGTTTTGATTATTGATTAACTGCTTACAAAGCTACATTTGCTTTTCTAGCAACGTTTGGTTTATGTTCTGAATTGGTGAAAGATAGGCGTGAATTTCTGATTCTGACTAAGGCATGTTTATGACACACTTCTTCTGACCCATCTTTTTCTGCCCCTGTGGCACGCCACATTTCACCTTTAGGCAAAATAGTTTAGGGTGTTGTAAATCACTCAATACCCTTGTTACTGAGTTTATGAAAAATTATTGCAGCAGCTGACAGAGCGTTCTTCACAGGCAGGATGTTGCTACCGTAGTACATGCTTTAAATGTTAGCAGCCAGCCGACAGGAAAGGAGATTGAATCTTTTTATTGAGGAGGATTCTAGAAAGAGGACGGAAACTTTCATATGAAATTAATAATGCCTGTGTGGGACATCATCTTGGTGATAATTAAGAGTGCAATGGTGGTTGCTGATGCCATGATACTGATAGTGTTAGGGTTTGGGACAGAGTGATTCTAGCCATGCCTTGTTCCAAATTTGTACTGTATTTCTTGTTCTCGAGGACTGTTTCTTGTTTTCCTATGGCTTGTAAAAAGAGGAAAATAAAACAGTCAGTGTTCTTAGGCTATTAAAGTATTAGAGTATGTCTATTTTTTATTGCTGTTCAATAAATAATACTGCAGTACCTCAGGGAACTGTCCTGTCACCCTTCCTGTTTAGACTCTACACAACAGACTTCCAGCACAACAGCAGCACTTGCCATCTACAGAAATTTTCAGATGACTCCTCCATCATAGGCTGCATTAATAATGGAGATGAGTCAGAATACTCAAAAGTCATGGGGGACTTTGTCTTGTGGTGCAGGGACAACAACTTGCTGGTCTGGTGGTGGATTTGTAATAAGCCAAGAAGCCTCTGAGGCTAGTCATCATTCATAGGGGGATGTGAAAGTGGCACCAAACTACAAGTACCTGGGGATTCACATGAGTAACACTTTAGACTGGTTTGACAACAGAGTTGCTCTGTACAAGAAGGGTCAGAGCAGACTGAACTTGTTAATTGACTCAGGTCTTTTGATGTATGCTACAATTGCTGCTGGGAAATGTTCTGTCAGTCCATAGTAGCCAGTATGGTTCCCCGCTATGGTCTCCTGGGGAAGCAGCTTCGGTCAGAAGAAGCACAATGCCTGAAACAAACATATGAAGAAAGCCTGCAACATCACAAGGCAAACCCTGGACACACTGGAAGCTGTTGTGGAAAAGAGGATGATGGCAAAATTTAATTGAATCATGAAAAAAAACTTCCACCTCCTGCAGGAGACACTCTTTTGGAACACTTCTAGCCATAGGTTTATTCTACCAGTGTGCTAAGAAGCACCCTATGGGTTTTTTTTTCTGCTCACTGCTATCAGGCTTCCATGCAATGCACTCATTAAATTTATTTTTATTTATGTATTTACTGATTTATTGATTGGCTGTATTATCTGTCCTGTGAGTCTGTATCAGTGTTTTTATGTTTCTACTTCTGTATACTCTGAATTTCCCCATGGGATTAGCAACATTAATCTAATCTAATCTAATCCAATCTAATCTAAGCAAGACTTCAGTTCCCATCAGTCAGCAGGTATGAGTAGGAGCTGAAGGGAGGAAGCCGTGATCATCCTACACTTTAAAGAGTCAACATGCTGAGAGAAAAGATCCAAGTACAGTGGAACTTTGGTTCACGTACAACTCGGTTCACGACCAAAAAGTTCAACAAACTTTTGCCTCGGTTCACGACCACACACTCGGTATACGAACAAGCCAGTTTCCCTTTAGGTTTGTGCGCGCCGATGATTTCCGCACGTGTTGCATTGTTCTCGGTCAGACGTACCTGCCTGCTGCTGGGGGGGTGGGGGGTGCGTGTACATGCGTGCCTATCTGCTCCTGAGAGATAGAGAGAGCCTGCACATGCCTGCCTGGCTGGTTCATACGCGCCGATTACTGTATTTAAGCAGAGCCGCTCCCTGTTCATTGTTCTCAGTCAGATGTGCGTGCTTTACTTGAGCTCTCTTTGTGCTCTACAGTATTTTGTGTGCTTTTGCAGTTAACTATGGCTTCTAAGCAAGTGAAGAGTGGTGAGAAGAAAGTTTTGAAGAAAATTGAAATCGAAGTAAAGAAAGAAATTATTGAAAAGTCTGAGCGTGGCATAAGTGTTACTGATCTTGCCGCTAAGTACAAGAAGTCAAAATCTATGACTATTCTAAAGCAGAAAGAATCTATTAAAGCAGCTGATATTGCTAAAGAAGTTACAGCATTTTCAAAAGTTAATTTTTCAGTTCGTAGCGTGAATTGTTGCAATGTTACTTTTCTCTTTTTTCAAATGTTCCTTTTTTTCCGCTGTGCTTAAAACTCATTTTAAAAAAAGTGTTTACAGCGATCGGGCTGTAAGGCTATTAGCATGAACTCCTGCAATGTTACTTTTTTGGTTGCTTGTGGTTGGTTTTTAAATTAAAGTTCGGATTTGTTCAAATGTTCCCCTCTGTTCAGAGAGAGAGAGAAAGAGAGAGCGCGAGCAGGGATCCTGGGTGTTTTGTCTCAGTGTTATTCAATGTTTTTACATTAGTTTACTATTACACTGTGCATTCTGTGGTGTAATTAACTATATTTGTGCTTAATCTTTACATATATTTACATATTTACATACATATTTACATACAGTTTGACAGTCTGAAACAGATTAATTGTATTTACATACAATCCTATGGGGGAAGTTGCTTCGGTTCACGGCCAACTTGGTTTACGACCAGAGTTTTTCAACGAATTATGGTCGTGAACCGAGGTTGCACTGTATCTAAGCATGCATGTGTCACAAAATAGTTGAGTTTGACATCCCTGTGTTAGAACAAAATAGCCAGATCCAACTGTAAACTTATCCTTCAGCTATTCCTGCTCATCATGCATTGCTTAGTCCTCTGCTTTCATGTACTGCCTTACCGTCAAACAGACCAAAGAGGGAATGAAGCAGAATGGCTTACAGTAGAGCCTGACAGATAGTAGGCAGCTGACAAAAATACTGGACTATTAGGGAAGCATTCTTCACTTGCCAGTGTCTCCTGATCTACAGCAGAACTTGGCCCTGGATTTCCTACTGTACATTGTTTTATTGCTGACTAGTGGCATAGTTCAGTTTGGTGTGATTAAATTTGTATTGTACCATGAGTAAAATTTGCATATTAATGACAGACATGATATTGTGTAAACTGTAATCAAACATATTCTCATATGTAACTAATAAAAAAATGTAGCGAACATGGATATATACTGCATGATTCATTATTAATATAATAAATGCAGCATAAATATGCTATAGATCATTATCATTATTATCCCTTTATTCTAGAATGATATTTATGCATAAGGCTTGCAGCTGTCTAATAAAGTAAACAAAACAGAGAAGTTTGGAATGAAAGAAGTTTCAAATCAGTTACTTTTTATTACCGCCTTTCTTTTAACTTCACCTACTTGTTGTCTGGTGCAAATCTTGTAATCGATATTTAGCCCACTTCCTATTGACCAAATGACTTGAAATTTTGCACAATTCTGATGACAATACATGAATCAATAATCTGTTTCATTAATTGATCAATTAATCCATGTTAATTAAAACAATTAATTTTCATATGAAGAATAGTTCAAGATTTCACCAATAGATGGCGCTAGTAACAGATAGAAATATTAAAGGAAGTGTTGAAATATTGATTACAAAATTATACTAAAACAAATCCAAGGCTAAAAGCTTGAAAATAATGCAGTATATGTCAGTCGTTGTCCAACCTATTATATCTTAACACAGGGTCACAAGGAAAATAATATATATTTATAAAAATAAAACCACTCTTATATTAAGTTAAAAAGTGTACTAAAAAGTAAAAAATAAGTCTCTCATACATCGCTCATAAAATAAAAGCATGGGCGCTTTTCATTAATCAGCATTCAAAAAACACTTCCTAAAATCTTAGCAAAAGCACCCACCTTTTATTTTATGAGTGATGTATTACAGACTTATTTTTTACTTTTTAGTACACTTTTTAACTTAATATAAGAGTGTTTTTTAAAAAGTATTTATATATATATCAAGCTTCTGTTGTTTCAGGAATATAATTACTTTCAACCAATCAGCTTTTAGCTCAGCCTCTGACATTATAAACCAGGAACCAGGAATGCATGCAATTGATGCCTGAAAAAACCCGGAAATGTTTATACAAAAATGCATGCAAAATCAATTGAACCTGCACATAAAAAAGCTGTCATAATTTAAACCTCTAGAGTATCTAAGTTTTTAAACTTGTTATTAGGAATGTGAAACTGTATACCTTCAAGAATAAAGTCCCTTCTTTAATTAGGCTGAGTTAAAATTGGTTGACGATTAATGGCTGTCCTGGAACAACAGAAACCTAAATATATCGAATCTGCTGAATAAAAATAACACAATAACATAATATGTCTTGGTTCAGCATTAAATATTTGTCTTTCAAAACTTTTTATTGTAGGAAATGCAGAAGCATGCAGAATCTGGCCTTTCAGGAAAAGAAGTTCCTACAGCTGTTCTTCAGCCAGAGGCTGATGGCTCAGTTACAAAGGTGCACCTTACTATTACATAGTTCCTGTTGGTCAAGAGCTGTAAATGCTTCATTATTCCCCGCTAGTCAGCATTGGCGTGTAAAATAATTGCACCTGAGACTCTTAATTAACATACTCTACATTATGTTATAGAGGCTTCGTGATACAGTACATTCTCAAACCACGAGCAAAAAAAAATAATGTGGGTCAGCGGTTTAAGAAAATAAGAAAATGAATGGATGGATGACATATTATTTTAGGAAAAATGTAAAACAATGTGTAGATGCCACATGGGCTGGACGGGCATCCCGGCCAGAAGAGGGGATGGTTCCTTACCCAGACAGGGAGGCTCCCAATAGGCATATAGGCATCCCAGCCTGGGAGGATGGAGAGATCAGACCCTGAAGGAACAACCAAAAGGGATGGACAGACAGCCCACTGGAAAAGAAAGATTTCACTGGAGGTTTTTATTCCCCCAGCACGCTAGATGGCAGCAGCCCTGGAGGACAGTGCGCATCACGAAACCAGCAGGGCATGCCAATATATGTAGTCTGGCAGAGCAGCCCTGCTGGGGTCACTGGGTGCCATAAGGGGGCGCTGTAGGGAGATAAGCTCCCTATTATAATGGACTTCCATGTGACCCGGAATCGTTTTCATCAGGCAGTCACTCCTGGGTCTGTAATAAAAGGGACTGCACTCCCTTATCCCGGCTAGTCGGAGCTGGGAGGTAGTGGAGCAATGCTTGAGTGGAGGAGGGTAGTGCGGTAGGAAGGAAGAAAGTATTGTGGAGAGGAAGACTTATGTTTATGTTTGTGTCACATTTGGAGGTATTTATAATAAAATCCTTCCATTATTTGCACCTGGGACTGTACAAGTGTGTTCATGTTGGGCTTTGGGGCTCGCTGACGCCCTGGGTTTTTCACAAATGAAACAATAACAATAAAACACAAAATAAACTTCAAAAACAATTCAAATTTATAATATAAAACTAAATGTGAAATGACAAACTCAGCTGTATTGCTTCTCCTCCCCACTTCTCAAAAATACTTTGGTAGTTTAAACTCTGTCCTGCAAGCCAAAAGGAGCCTGCTCTTTCAACTAGCATGCTCAATGCAAACTTTAGAGAATTTGTAACAGACATTGTGACTGACACATTATTAAACAGATTCCAGAAATTAGCAACAGTTTACAAAATTACTCTATTAATTTTTTATACATTTAGACAGGCCCAGATGCTGACCCATAATAAAAATTGTGCGGAAGGGGGAAAAAATGATGGAATTTAATACAAATAAAAATACAGCAGCAATAATAATAATAATAATCCTAAAACTGGGATAACATAGGAGACGCAGATGTGGCAAAGTAAAATTAAACGATAAACATGGCAACAGGACTGCAACAGTGGACTTTGAATGCATTGCGAAAGACTGATTTAATTCACAATATAAGCATCTCACAACTGAGTTTACATTAAAACTTACGTGAAAACTCCACAAATACTGTCCTCTGTTGTTCACCACCATCAACGACTTGATGATTATACTCTTCATATTCGCTCCTGACACACTAAAAACATTCTGTATAAGGCCTCACCCTGTAAAAACTGATGCCATGCCCTGATTGCATTGGTAATATTATGCTCTTTGCATACATTAATGAGGATATGATAAACACGAATCATAGATAAATGTGTAGAGTTAATCATTTTACTTTAATTCCCTTGAATTCTGTTATTATACGAGGGACGTTCAATTATAAACAGGAATTTTCATGCTCTGTTCTTATAAATAGTGCAAGGTAGACCTGACTCATTGGACAAACACACACATACATGAACTTGTCATTAGCAGTGCTCGCTGCTCTTTCCTCCCTTCCTGTCAGTTGTAATCAACATTTCGGAGCAGGAGGTACACAGTAGTGTTGCGCAACAAATTATTTTAAAAGTTTTGACAAATGAAGGAGTCATTCCATGACAGATTTATTTAAAACTTAAAAATTAGTTTGGGGGTGTCTCACTCTCTCCCTCGGCCTAAAGTGTATGATTGGTGCAAATCATTCAGAGAGGAACTATCATCTCTTCGGCCCGCTTAAGGAATTTTTAGAAGGGAAGAAACAAGGAGGTTACTGACACTGTGCATGAATGGGAAAACATGCAGTCAAAAAACTTCAACTCTTCTGGGATTAAGAAACTTCCTGAGTGCTGGAACAAGTGTATTGCAGTGGCAAGAGACCACATAGAAAACCAGTGTGTAACTCGTTTCATTGTATTCAATAAATAAAATGCATTTTATAAATTCCTGTTTATATCTGAACGCCCCTCATATTTGGCTAGTCCGTTTAAAGACCCTAACTATAATCTGCTGTATATGGTTCTAGCCTATGGGGCTGCACAGTAAAATTAAAGTTGTGGTTTAACCATTACCATAAATCTGTAAGCACTGGTATGCTGGCAAGTTAAATAAAGAGCAATTCTAATCAAAACTTGTTTTATAAGTACTGAGTTATGTTGCAAAAATATGCCTTCTTGGGTAGATAATAACTGCGCATGCAGGTGCTCCAGCTATTTGGTGACAGGTACTGAGAGAACAAAAGCATAACATGCAATCAAATCACAAGAACTGACCAGATGTTATATTCATATACATTTAATCTAGCATGTGTTGAGGGATACATTTAAACCACCCAGTTTAGGGTCCTAGGGAGCCAGTGATTACTGCAGCAGCACTGGGTGTATGGCAAGAAGCAAATGTGGTGACTGGCATGGTGATCCTTTGCATGGGACAAGCAGCTAATCAGAAAAGAGTGTGCTCTGTGCAATCCAGTACCAGAAACCTATAAATAAAGTATCTGTTGTAATAAGTAGGCAGACTACTCAAGAAGATTTGGGGTGGTAGCCCCATATAATGTCAAGAGGACAACAAAAAAAAAGAGTTTAGATGTTCGTATAAATGATCAAAAAACAATTGACAACTTAAGAGGTTACACCGCGGGTATTTATAGGGAAACAAAGATGGTGGTGTTGATTGAAGCGGAAAGAGCGTCACCAACGGGGGATGGAAGTGACGCCAAAAGACTGAAGCCGGAAGTGACATCTTCGGCGGAGAGTGGAGACTGATGTCTTTGTTGTGGAACTGGATGTGGAATAGCCATTTTTGGAGCCTGGATATGGAGAAGGTAAGTGAGTTGGTTTATTATTTGTCTTCCTTGGATCTGGAGATAGAGAGAGAGAGAGACGTTAGAACCCCATACAAACCCTTTGTCTCGCGGGGTTTCACCCACCTCTGGGCTTATTGACTGTCTCCTAAACACATGTGGGTGACACTGTTTAGTTTTAATCCTGTTATTTGCAAATAGATAAACTGAAATAGTGTGATATGGTAGGACAGAATCTACTGTTCGGACCTTCAATCTTTGGGAATTCTGGTTGGGGATGGAAAAAGAGAATGGATGTTATTTACTTCAAAACACTTGAGGGATTACATGTATTTTCTTAATTGAGAAGGATCACTGACACATTTCCAGTATTCAGTGTTTAAACAAGTAATCAAACACAGTTAAGGACACTCACCAATACACAATATATGCACAAATTTGAGGGGAGAACATGCAAACCCTAGCTCTGCACTATCACTCTGCCTATGCCAAAACATCTGCACTAAACTTACTAGATTTTAAAGTGATTTAAACTAAATATATCCCTATACCGTTTTTTCGTTCTTGTCACTTGTTTGCAATCTACTCACATGCTTAATCTCTTTGCCAATAGTTGTCACTAGACGAAAAAACACATGTGTATGATGATAACGGCAGCAGCAGCCAAGATCTTTGCAAAATAGTGCAATACTTTTGCAAAATGATGCAATAATATTTGATTTATAATGCAATACTTTGCATTACTTTACTTTTGTGAAACAATGCAATATATATATATATATATATATATATATATATATATATATATACAGTATATATACTGCTCAAAAGAATTAAAGGAACTCTTTTTAATCAGAGTATAGCATAAAGTTAATGAAACTTATGGGATATTAATCTGGTCAGTTTCAGCTGCTGTGGTGTTAATGAAATTAACAGCAGATGCACTAGAGGGGCAACAATGAGATGACCCCCAAAACAGGAATGGTTTAACAGGTCGAGGCCACTGACATTTTCCCTCCTCTCCCTCTTTTCTGACTGTTTCTAGCTAGCTAGTTTTGCATTTGGCTACAGTCAGTGTCACTACTGGTAGCATGAGGCGATACCTGGACCCTACAGAGGTTGCACAGGTAGTCCAACTTCTCCAGGATGGCACATCAATACGTGTCATTGCCAGAAGGTTTGCTGTATCTCCCTGCACAGTCTCAAGGGCATGGAGGAGATTCTAGGAGACAAGCAGTTACTCTAGGAGAGCTGGAGAGGGCCATAGAAGGTCCATAACCCATCAGCAGGACCAGTATCTGCTCCTTTGGGCAAGGAGGAACAGGATGAGCACTGCCAGAGCCCTACAAAATGACCTCCAACAGGCCACTGGTGTGAATGTCTCTGACCAAACAACCAGAAAGACTTCATGAGGGTGACCCAACTGCAGCATGCAGCTCGATTGGCATTCGCCATAGAATACCAGAATTGGCAGATGCACCACTGGTGCCCTGTGCTTTTTACAGATGAGAGCAGGTTCTCCCTGAGCATGTGACAGAAGTGAAAGGGTCTGGAGAAGCCATGGAGAACATTATGCTGCCTGTAACATCATTCAGCATGAGCAGTTTGGTGGTGGGTTAATGATTGTCTGGGGAGGCATATCCATGGAGGGTCACACAGACCGCTACAGGCTTGACAAAGGCACCTTGGCTGCCATTAGGTATCAGGATGAAATCCTTGGACCCATTGTCAGACCCTATGCTGGTACAGTGGCTCCTGGTGCACAACAATTCCTGGCCTCATGTGGTGAGAGTATGCAGGCAGTTCCTGGAGGATGAAGGAATTGATACCATTGACTGGCCACAACACTTTCCTGACCTAAATCCAATAGAACACCTCTGGGACATTATGTTTTGGTCCATCCAATGCCACCAGGTTGCACCTCAGACTGTCCAGGAGCTCAGTGATGCCCTGGTCCAGATTTGGGAGGAGATCCCCCACAACACCATCTGTCATCTCATTAGAAGCATGCACCGATGTTGTCAGGCATGTATACAAGAACACGGGCCATACAAAGTGCTGCGTACAATTTTGAGTTGCTGCAATTAAATTTTGGCAAAATGGACTAGCCTGCCACATAATTTTTTCACTCTGATTTTTGGGGCGTCTTTGAATTCAGGGCTCTGTAGGTTGATCATTTTCATTTCCATCAAACGATGTGGCATCCTTTCGTTCCTAACACATTACCCAGTTTATACCAGTATAGATATCCAGGAGGATTTCTTTTTCCCATTGAGATCTGATGTGTTTTCAAAGTGTTCCTTTAATTTTTTTGAGCAGTTTAAATTGGGGTGGTGCAGTGGTACCGCTGCTGCCTCGCAGTTAGGAGATCCGGGTTCTCTTCCCGGGTCCTCCCTGCGTGGAGTTTGCATGTTCTCCCCGTGTCTGCGTGGGTTTCCTCCGGGCACTCCGGTTTCCTCCCACAGTCCAAAGACATGGTGGATTGGCAATTCTAAATCGGCCCTAGTGTGTGTTTGTGTGTGTCCTGCGGTGGGTTGGCACTCTGCCCGGGATTGGTTCCTGCCTTGTGCCCTGTGTTGGCAGGGATTGGCTCCAGCAGACCCCCTTAACCCTGTGTTCGGATTCAGCGGGTTGGAAAATGGATGGATGGATGGATATATATTGGGTTGATGGAAATAAAATTCTGTAGAAACACATATATTTATAATTTGGCAGTGATTATTCAACTTAAAGCGTCTTTCTCCACTTGCCATCATGAGCTGACCAACTTGCAGATATCCCTTTGGGTGACAACTCAAAGCCCGTCATTTTTGGGTTTAATAGGATAGCAGTGGGACTATGTTGCAGTCATGAATATAATATAATACCACCGAATGGTAGCACCCATGAGAAATAACATGACAGTGTAAAAACAGATAAAGTGAATGCTAACAATGAACATTAACAGAAGGGCTTTCAAATAACTGCAGGAATGTAAAAAAGATAAATAAATAAAGTGTTTAAGACCCTGAAATCATTACCTTAGTCATTCTCCCAACTCTGTTCTATATAAGAGCGCAGCCTAAAAACCAAATAAACTGATCCAGGGTGGAACTAGAGTCGTTTCCCTAAAGTGGTCTCATCTGGCTATATATTATGAATAGAATTAAATTAAAGAAAATAACATATATGTTTTTGCATTTTGTTTAAGTTACATACCCAAAAATTCCCTGGAATAATTTAGAAAGTTTTCAATTTAATTGCTCTGTTTATGAATCTAATATCTGATAATTATTTGCACACATACAATATAAATATAATATATACAGTATTTATATGTCCAAAAAGATATGAAAATGGGTTGAAGAACACTAATGCAACCTATAGATAGATAGATAGATAGATAGATAGATAGATAGATAGATAGATAGATAGATAGATAGATAGATAGATAGATATTTTAAATATAAATACCAGCCTAAATAGATTCATGGGTCTGCTTTACAGATTTTCATCTAGCATGTGGCACATTAAGTGTTGTATGAGCTGTAGGCAGTAAACAGCTTGCGATTACTCCTTTGAAGTCAATGTAAACAGGAAAATCTGATTTAACACAAACACTAAGGTCTTTTTATTGCTTTGGAAGGGCTTCATTCAAACCGTATAGCATAACCTGACATTAATTTGCAAAATTAGAAAAAAGTACACAGAACAGGGACCAAACAGTGGAAAATGTATATTCCTTTTTCCTACCTCCATCTTCCTAGCAGAGTCCCATGGGTTCTGCGTCATTTATTTGCCACTGATTCTAGTTGGGGTGCCTGTCACTTGTGGCCTCACTAGTGACATTACAGAACATGTCTTTGTACTTTATCCTTCATCCCTTTAATGCACACATCCCAGCAGCTCAAATCTTTCACCAACAGTCTTTAATCTCCTCACTTTGATGTAGTTCCAGCTACTTCAAACACTGAGTCAGACCCAACTTTGCAGACTCGAAATGACTGAGATTCCAGTGTCAGGTTGAAGAGAAGGTGGTGGGAGGAAAAGTGATTTCTGTTGGGAAACACAATTTCCATGGGTCTTCAAGGGCAATGCTTTTTCCAAAGTTAGATTTTTGACATTCCACTATAACACACAATTTGCAATATCCAAAAGGCATAATGAATACATCATACTCTGTTACCAGAGCTCTATTAATGTTTTAATTTTCATGTCCACTACTATGTCTGCAAGCAGAGTGTCTGTTTGATTCTGTTTACTGCTGTTCTTTGTCATAAATAGGCTATGGGAAGTCAAGCAAAATGGTACCTTCTCACAAAAAAGATTACAATATGCAAGCTTTCGAGGCAGCTCAGGCCCCCTTCTTCAGGCAAGATGTAATGAAGAAGAGGCCAGAGTTGCCTTGGAAGCTATATTTTGTAATCTTTTTAGTTAGCAACTAAAAGGTGTCATTTTGTCATTTTGCTTGGCTTCTCATTGCTTCCATAATGGCTAACACGGTACAACACCCTACTACTACTCATAAATATGCTGAAAAATAAAATTAATTACAGAAACAACAACACAAGGATAAATGAAAATTATATTGCATAGTCTTGTATGAAATGAGAAAAAAAAGATTTATTGGCTAAAAGCAAGTGGTACAGTGCAGTGTTTAATGCTGTTGCTTCACAGCTGCTAAATTCTGGGTTCATATCTCAGTATATGCACCATCTATGTGAGTTTTCTCCAGGTAGTCCACCGGTACCTCTTTGGAGATGTGTGTCATCATAAAGGGTAAATTACTTGATTTTAAATTGGCTAGACATCACTGAGTGAAATGTCTGTCCCACCTTGCACTTAATTCTTTCACTATAGATTCGTATCCCCCACAGAAAGTTTACAAATGCATCGGCTAACGTTTTAACTTTTGTTTTTTGACAGGTTCAATGTTTTGAAGAATTTTTGCATTTGTGTGGCTCCATAATTTATATTTGTACATTTTCGAAAATGACAAAAACAGCTTTCAATCTGATATTAACAAAAATAACTGGGCTCCATGCCCACAAGAATTTATACAAATTCACAACTCTACTTATGAAATACTATTTCCAGGTTACTTATCAAAAGTAAGCCACATAAATGTTTTTGTTATCCATTTATATTGCAAAAAGACTAAAACAGGAAAATGAAAAAGAGGATATGGGTACACTGTATCTAAAATCCAAATGCTGGAATGTTCTAGAGTCATGCTCATCACAAACATCCCCTGATTGTGATCAGTGTGGTAATGAACATGAACACCATCCAATAAATAAACTGCCATTATCGAAAATAGGAGGTCAAGAATGTCATTTTTGTGTCACGCCAAATTCTGTCCAAGGTAACAGACTGAACTCATATATAATACAATTGAATAAAATTGACCTGTTTTTAGTTTCATTTTAGTAAACTGATGACTTTTTAGACTATGTGGAGCTAAGTGAACAGTCATGTTTGAAGTTTAATTCATGATGGAGGGGCAGAAGACCAGACAATTCAAGTCATTATTTCACAGGGTAAATTTGAAAATCTAACAAAACGCAGACGAAGTAGGGTTGCCCTGTTGCTGGTCAAATGAATATCGTGACTGTAAGATTTTTTTTTCCAATCCCAAATAAATTACATTTTTAAATTTGATTCAGTAAAATCAACCCATTTCAGTACATTGCAGGCAGGGGAAGAAGTACCATTATAATAATATTAAAATAAGGTAGTACAGTATATTTATTTTAACTGCAGCTAAATGCAACTGATTGGACATATTTGACTTATACCACCCCATTATGAACTTCTTCACATCCAGTAGTAAACAACAGGAATTTAGATTGCCAGTCAAGTTAGAGAATAAACCCGTCTCAACTCCAAGGTTTTTGAATATATTGGAAACTGGGATAGTAGCAAGTAAAATGACAGACTGACTCTTCTTTTCAAAATTGACAGAGAAGAAATATTAATGTTTGTGATAACAATCGAGTCAGCAATTGTCCCAAGTCAAGGAAAGTGCAGAGACATAGATACAAAATATATACAGATTAAGACTTTGGATATAGTTTGCATTGTTGACCTTGAATTGGATACAAGCAGCGGATTTTAGAGTGTGTCAGAGATTACCTAATACAGTGGTACCTTGGTATATGTCCGCTTTGGAATAATTCCAACTTGGTAGAACACCGCGCGCTACTCATGTTTACTTCTCTCGAGACAAAGCAACGACTGCCCACGATCGTCAGTACGCGCTATAACTCTCTGTGAATTTTCACGTGATTTGGTGTTTTTTTGCATGAATTTGAATTGATTGTTGAAAAGTATTAAGGTGGCATGCGTATCCAGGACTTGGCTGCTGCATACCGTGTGCCAAGAACGACGGTATCTACGATTGTGAAAAACAAAGACGTTATTAAAAAGTAAAGTAAGGTTAAATTTTCATTTATTTCATCTAATTGCTTTTGTATTTATGTATTTTAGCATTAAGCAGTGTTTAAATTATTTTATACAACCCCATCAATGTATAATATGCCAATAACAATAGGATTTTTTTTCATGGGAACGGATTAATCATTTTCCCTTTAATTTCTTATGGGAAAAGTTTGTTTGGTATACATCCTGTTTGGTATAAATCAAATGATCTGGAATGGATTAAGCAGGTACCACTGTATATTGTTACAAGGATATGACAAAGGCAGTGTCAGTTGGGGTGTGTTACACATGAAGCCACCAAGAAACAACAGAAGATCATGGTGGTGGATGAAGTCACCAGGCTGGAGCAGGCTCCCTTTCTCCATCAGTGCTGCTGAGCTCCTGCTGAGCATTTCCATGTGAAAGCAATATTCCAGGGCAGCCAAGGAGCTTGGATGAGATGGGGCGCTACCATTAACCACCACATCACATAGGCAGAGACCGGGAGGACACTACAATCTAGACTCAGTTTCCTGGTGAGGACAACCTACGACACCCTCCCATGGCCTCAGAACCTCACACAGTGGTATGGTGAGGAGGTAGGCTGTTCCCTCTGTGGATGCATCATGGCGAGCCTCCAGCACATATTGTCAGGTTGTAAGGTGTCTTTGACCCAGGGTCGCTGCAGGTGGCGCCGTGATCAAGTCCTGGCAAAGCTGGCTGTGATCCTGGAGAACAGCAAACTGCACACAAGCAATAGCTAAGCATGCCCTAGCCGGATTTGTAAAGTCCGGCAGTACTTATCAACCTCCTGCATTGAACAGGGTTAGCATGCGTACACCTGGCAAAGAATGGAAGATGTTGGCAGAACTCAGGAAACAACTGGTCTTCCCAAGAGAGGTTGCAATAACTACTCTCTGGCCAGATATTGTCATGTGGTCTGCGGTGGAGAACAGGGTCCTGCTCATCAAACTAACCATCCCTTGGGAGGGGGTTATGATAGCAGCCCATGAAAGGAAGCACTTCAGGTATACCGAGCTGGAAGCAGAGTGCCAAGAGGATGGCTGGAAAGTCGGAGTACACCCCATGGAGTTTGGTTGCCGTTGGCAAAGCAACAGTCCAATTGTTACATGGTGTTTGAGTGGCAGGCTCGAGCTCGAGGAAAGCCTTAAAGGATAAGAAATGGAGAAAGGGAGCTTCTGGCTTTGGCTGCAGAGGAAAGACATTTGTTGGGGGTCAGCACCCCAGTGATGACATCCCCAGGATGCCATTGGCCTGGAATCATGCCAGGAGATGTACTGGTTTAGAGGATGAAACATCTGTGACTGGCAGTTTCCAGCTGATGACCCTACAGCCCTACAGCTGACCTAACAGCACCGATGGCGGTGCAACAGTCTAGAGAGCCGAAGCAGGATATACCCTCTTAACTGTACAATGAACTGAAGTTAAATGATCTTTCATTTACACCAAATGGCAAACTAGTAAACAATTTCAGAAAATCAAAACAGGAGTCAAAATCCCCTAAGAAATTTTGTTTTAAACATAAACTGTTTAAATGTGTTTCACAATTCATGGGTATCTTTAAAATGAAGTGTCACAAACTCGAAACAGAGTCATACAAAGGTTTGGGGCAACCACCCGTATAATTGGTTTCCTGGCTGCAGAGTTGCTCAAATAGACACAGCACTGATGTGAACAAAACCGAGTCTAAAACAAAACTAAGAGAATGAATAGATAGATAGATAGATAGATAGATAGATAGATAGATAGATAGATAGATAGATAGATAGATAGATAGATAGATAGATAGATAGATAGATAGGGAAAAGGGGAGGCTTTTAAAGGAGAAGACAGGAAGTGAACTCAAAGGGGTCGGGCACATGAAGGTCTTCAGTCATTGGTTTGTGCCCGGATGTGACATCACAGGGGCCGGAGCTGGCAAGGTCTCCTTCCATTGGCTCAGTCCCAGAAGTGACGTCAAGAGGACCAGGTGGAATCTCCCGTGAATGGTATGCAGGCAAGGGAGAAGAAGAGTCAGTGCACTCTGCCACATCCCGGTATGTCTTAGAACTGCCCTTACTCAAGCCCTTAGCTGCCTCCCATGTGCGCGTGTGTGACAGAAGATAAAAACAATCTTTAAAATGCAAAATAAACTGAAAGAGACTGAAGTCTTCATTGCTAACATAAAGTAATTTCTGACATGCAATTTAACCCTCCTGGACCAAATGTCCCACAAGCATACCCATGAAATGCTTAACAAGATAAATAACTCCCAGTATGACAATTAGATAACTCACCTTTTTCTACATTCACTACTCCTACCAGATAACTTAAAGAACTAATAACGACAAAGTACAGAAATATCTGAATGTAATGTAAAAATTAAAAGGTAGCACAAAGATGAAGATTTAAACACTAGATAATCTGAGAACATTTCCATAATGTGCATAATTTTTTGGACAAGTATAAAAAACTTAAAAGTCTGCTGAGGAAAAGGAAGGCAAACTAAATTAATGGAGGTGACCAGGAGAAGAAACATTAAAGGAATACCAGTAAAACATTTAATACCTTGACTCAGTTTTATTTTTTATCAAACCTTAATGTTAAGCCAGGCATGAAAACTGAAGCCAGAAAAAATGGCCTGAAATGCTAAATAAGAACATGAAAATCAACACAGAGATTTTTTTTGTTAACTATCTGCAGACTTGGATAACTGGGATGCGCATGGTGTTGACATTTTATGTCACTGCAGCAAAACATCAGCTCTGTGCACCTTTGAGGGTTGCTGCATAGCAGCACCATAACAAATGATGCTTAAAATGGTGATGCTCAAAAAAACAAAGATGGTGTCAGTAAAATATGTTATTGTTGAAAAATAATCTCTAATCGAAAAACTGATGTCTAAACAGGGTTCTGCCACCCCAGAAAACCTATAACTAGATGTATAATGTCATAAACACAGCTTTGAAAGATTTGAAAATAAATTAAGATGAACACAAAAAAGCAGTAACACCTTTAAATGATAATTCTGTTCCACAACAATTCCATCACAGCTAGGAAGATAGAAAAACACAATGCTTAATCAGTAGATTGACAAGTCCAAAACTAACTTATTCAAGCAATGTAAAAACATATTGTTTAAATATTCCAGTTGTGCTAAAGTCATCTACTACTTTGTTTGCCTGCTTGACCAGAGTGTGTGGAGATAATTCCGCACAGACATGAGGAGAATGTGCAAACACCACACAGCTACGTAAGACAGTTACACTTCCAAATTCCTTCTGGTGTCTTCCAGTGAGCCCTTTATTGTGCTTGCTTTATTTATTTTTACTAATCCATCCATCCATCCATTATCCAACCTACAGGGTCACGGGGGTCTGACAGAGCCAATCCCAGCCAACACAGGGCGCAAGGCAGGAAACAAACCCCGGGCAGGTTGCCAGCCCATATTTTTACTAATCTGTTTTTGTATTTGATAATGTTTAGTAACTTTCTTTTTCCTGTGAAGTGCCTTGTGATGATGCATGCCATCGATATTGCTATACAAAATATATAGGTTTAAAAGTTTTTTTAGAGTTTAATTTGTATGACCTGATTATTGTCTGATAACCTAATTCCTTCATTTGAAAAATACCTTAAGCATCTTGTCTCCATTTTTTTTTAACTGTTAAGATAAAGCATAATTTTTTTATACCTTTTATTAATCCTGCGCATCACTTTTTCCTGTATTATATTCTATTATTGGAATGTTACCAGATTCGAAGAAATACACACAGGCAAAGAAGCCTTGGAAAGGTCCTCATGCATACAGCCACACACATGAAAGATAGAAAACATTTACATTTTATTGGTATGAGCATAAAAATTGCTAAAGTTTTTGCACATGCAAGATTTGGAGCTAGAAAATATTTGGAAAGCATCTGATTCTGCTAAACTAGATCACAATAAGCTTGTCCTGGCAGTGGGAGTAGAGATTTCACCAGGCAGCACATAACAGCAAATAAAATTGCACTTTTACATTTAACTTTTAGCTCTGTCTTTTTGAAGGGTTAGAAAATGTGTGTTCTACCACCTAGCCTTACATTGGACTGGCACTGACAGACAATTCTATATTTAAGATTATAATTCTCTTAATTATATAGCTATCTTATGAGAGTGTTCATTATTTATTTTCTAACTTATTTTTTCTTTTCTTGTTACTGTTTCTTTGACATCTTGTAAAGCACTTTGAGCTGCCATGTCCATTCTACTGCCAAAGTGTTCATTCCCTAAATACAAGCTGGAACATTCTAAAAGAAGTCACCACGTGAGGATGCCTGTTATTCTTGTGTGCAGAGCACAGTGCTGTCCAGTTTTCATGATAACATGAAGACTATACTACAGTATACAGTATATATATATATACAGTAGACTATACTGAAAAACGTTTTTAAAGCTTCATTCGCTTTACCCATCAATTCATTCATTTCGAACACTTCCTGAGTCCCTTTGTCTTTATTATCCAATCAGCATTTCAACTCTACCACTGAAACTCAACCCAGCTCAATTCCTTTTGTACATAAGGAGAGTCAGCATAAAAAGTCTATTACTGACAAAAGAGTTGAAGTTTAAAATGAATAAATCACATCCTTATAACACGTAGTAGAACTTCAGACTTCCTATAGAGGATTTTTATGTTCTCCAGCAACCAAAACCTGATAATGGCTAAAAAATGTGAAAAATTCTAAAAAATAGTCTGGCCCATATTTTATTGTTCTGCCAAATATAAATCATTTTGAATAATAATAATTTCCATAAATAAAAAATAATATAACATTATAAAATTATTGGAGACCAGCACCTTCAGTGTGAGAGCCTCAATCTCTCCTTCTCACCCTTCTGCAATGTAAAAGGCTTTGGTTTTATAAATTTATCAGGGAATAGCAAATAACTAAAGAAATACATGACCCAAGATTTTGTTATACTAATCAGATCAATCAGATTAACATTAATTTAAAATGTGAAGTGGGTCTATCATCTCTCTGAACCCATATTTTTCTGCCAAACATCTAATTTTTGGGCATGTCATTGTATTATAGTACCTTAGTTTTCTACTACAATAAAAAAACCGACACCACCTTGTTACAACCACATTCCTAAAAAACACAGCCTGGCTCAGGACGTCTGCTTTCTGCGGCTGTTCACTTCTTTTATTTTAGCAGCCACATCAGCCACCTCCTTTGACTGCACCTGAACTTCCTTACTAAATTATGATGCTTCTGACTTCTCTTTATTCTCCTTTTGCTCTGCAAGTTGTTTCCTCTTTAGAAGCTCAGTCCCTAAGAAGCTCACTAATCCTCCTGGATATTAACTTTATATAGCT
Source organism: Polypterus senegalus (assembly GCF_016835505.1). NCBI lineage: Eukaryota > Metazoa > Chordata > Cladistia > Polypteriformes > Polypteridae > Polypterus > Polypterus senegalus. Next base: position 143,077,481 of record NC_053164.1, read on the forward strand.
GACGGACTGAGTACATAATATTTACAGCAGTTCTAACGGGGTGGGGGGTCTGATCCTTCATTATGAATTTATCATGCAAAACTGTTAGTTTGGGATGAGCCTATGTGGAATTTCTTATAGTCTATATATGAAATTTGTATCTCTTATTTTGACTTGAATGTATGTGCCCTGTAGCCTCTAGTGCAGCTAGTGGCAGATCACATATCAGTTACTGAGAATGATTAGCTGGACTTTACAGTCACCTTGAGTGACTTTAACCTTCGCAGCTTGAGATGTGAACTCCTCAAATGTAAGCAGTTGTGGTGCAGTGTGATGCTAGATGACTGTTACAGCAGAAAGTAAAATACTCACCAAGCAGCCCCACAGGCCGCTCAGGCTATATTATGAATTTTTAGTCCCTTAAGAAATTAAAATCAGCTCAGAGAAAATAAAAAACACAAGTGTACACAAATGATTGATTATTTTCTTGTTGCAATCATAAAAAATACAAAAGGGGAAAGCAGAGTAACATAGAATTCTACCAAGACAAAACACACATTATTCCTCAAATGTTTTTCTTGACTACTCACAAGTTTTTACATTTTGTGTTTTATTATTTATTGTTTATTAACAGGTTTTCTTTAATCATATGAAATAATTGAAATTTTATTGTTCTTCTGACAAGGTACTCTCTGCCTCCCTCCCTCACTTGTCATTTCTGATTCGTGGGTCTTCAGACTGACACTAAATAGTTTGGAGTCATATTGTAAATACTTTGAAGTATAGGGTTCATTTTCTATGGCTTTGTCTATAATAGGAAGATAACCAAATTCATTATTGTGATATACAGGGACTGGATTACCCTTCATTTGTTCCTGAGTAGTAATCACTTTATATCCAAGGCAATTGAACTCAGAAGCCTTGTCAAGCATCTTGGGGTCACACAAGATCCCTTGGTAAATGTTGAGACAGTGTTTCCATAAATTGTTGTGAGATGCAGGGAGACTGAGAGATGTTACACCAGGAAGGCATGTAATGAGAGATGGGCAATAGTCAGAACCTAAAAGAAAGAGATAACCAGCATACAAAGCAAGAGGGAGACTTGAGAAACGAGTCAAGGAAAGAAACAAACCAAAACCTAAATGAAACCTAGTGCTAGGCCTACTTGGAGTACTTGAAGATAAACTAACTACAGTATGCTCTGGTTTTATTTGAAGGAATGTATCCACCGAGGGATGACAATATGCTGTGAAGCCTCTGTATTTATAGCAGATTTTCAGCCTATGGCATTGATACACCCCTCACAATTACAAGATACAAGCTGCATGTCACACACACACAAAAGATGGTAACAACCAAAATACAGAATTAAACTTTGTCCAAATGATTAAAAAATCCTTAAAATCTCTGAATTTTCCATAATATAAAAACGACCGTCCAGCACAAAAAATAATGTTCATTTATTACATAAACTTCCCATTTTCCCTCAAACACCCATCCACTAGATGTGAAAAATGTTTTTCGGTGACCAGAGCCAATAATAAAACCCAATGGTGACCAATGTGTTTCTAACAGCAAATATCCTTTGTTCACAGGTGATTTTGTTCACTGAATATTTTACTACAAACTTGCAATGAAGCTAGCTTAGATGTATATTTTTCCCAGCACCCCATGATGCATTGCAAGGGCAACATGACGTCACAAAGCTGTAGCAACAGAATTTTTATGCCTGCATATTATAGGATAGCTGCCTGATCTACTTCAGACATTCGTGATATCTCAGCCCAGTTTGCACCTCCATGTGTTTAAAGGAAAAAAATTAAAAACTTGCAGTATTTCTGAGGGGTTACTTTACCATAATGATAATATTATGTATATTGCTGCCATATATACAGTATAACGCCGACCTTGGTCACTCACTTGCGCAAAACAACACTGTGTAATTAGCCATGTGCCACGGCTATGAGTAAGAGCAAGCCTTAAAGGAGCCCTCCTACTCCTCCTTCTCATGTCAGAAAACACAACAAAACATAACAAAATATTTATTACTGTTTGTGAGGTGTTTCTATTTTCTTGAAATTATTAATGTGTCTGTAGGGCTTGTATATTTAAGCAAACATTTCTGAGTTGTACTACTTCCATTAAATATCTACAGAAAATGGTTTATTTTAACTTTGGGAATGTCTTGTTACAGCATAAGAGTTCACATTAAAATAATGAATGGATAAATATGTGTACAAATATTTTGTCATGCAGAAAATTATAATGACTTTCAAGGGGATTGAATACTTTTGGACGCCACTCTAAAGAGTTTAACTTGGTCACTAGAGCTGACACCACCTAGAACGATTTTTCATTTTGGCCAAACCATACAAAAAGTGTATTGGGTCAGATATGAACTGGAAACACTCAGATAATAAATAACTGGCTTGTAAAAACATGTCTGCCAGTTTAGAGACATTGAAGTTTAAATAATGAAGTGAACACAAGAACGGCAATAGCACAGTCTTGGCCAATCAGTTAATCAGTTTCCCTATTTAGACCTAAACCAAGGAATTTTGTAACTTCTCTTAATAAATAACCTGAAAAACTTCAACTAAATGGCTTTTCAGTTTCTTTTGTGCCATTGGAGAAAAAATAAACTGTTTTATTACTCAGATATCATACTTTAAATATTAGATTATAAATCTTGTTTAAAGAAAGTGAGTGTGAAGCTTCAGATACCTATAATTAGAAATAAGTAAATATTAATTATGCAAAGGCATATACACTTTAATAGTGTTTTATGGGTTATTAGATATAAAAAAGAAATTGTTTATTTCAAATACCACCCCAGAAGGGAAAGTCCAGGGTGGAACAAAAAGGTAAGTGAGAAAGAGGAGGATCAGAACAATATTGTGCAGTTTTTTCTCATAAAAACTTAATGAAATTTGTTAGATCATCTTGAACATAGATAGGAAGGTCTGAATCTGTGCCATCACAGGATCATTGTAGGAATACAAATTGTATTATTTCTTATATATTGCATGTGATATATCTTTGTATTAACCTTTTCATACCATAATAAATACGCTAAGTTCTTTAAATGCTAATTTGGTCTAGATTTCTATATTTTCTGGTCTGAAAGATACAGGAGTTGGGGGGGTGTCACTTTAGGGGTTTCATTGAAGGGCTGAGCAAAACTGTTAAAGATTCAACACCAGGCGGTAGGACTAGACATCTGGAACAGCAGACTAACTCTTAAGGGTCCTAAGGTCACAATTACCTTAGCATTTCTCACCCCTTATATTGGGAAAGAGAAACGGATAACCTAGGCATCCCTGCAGGCCCAGATCTTGACATGTGTAATCCAAAATTAACCCACTGTCAGAGGTGGCTGGGGTGGCGACCTGGCCGGGACACCTAGGAGGACCGGAGGAGGGCTTGCGCCTTCCCCAGACCATCTGGGGGCGACCGCCCTGGTTCCTTTGGGGGCCACGGGTACAGAGCTTTGAAGCTCCACCCTGTAGAGGTCTGTGGTCACCGCTAGGGGGCGCCCCCATGCCTTTGGAGCCCTGGACCTCAGCACCTCCGCCACACCAGGAAGTGCTGGAGGGAAGAAGAGCAGGGACATGCGGAGTGCTTCTGGGGACGCAGCCGACACTTCCACCACACAGGGGCGTGTCGGCGGGTGATTGCCGGAACCCACCTGGAGCACATCTGGGTGATAATGAAAGGGGCCACCTCCCTTCATTCGAGGCGAAAGTCTGGAGCAGAGTGGACTGAGCCTACAGGAGGAGGCAAGGAGGCGGCCTGAAGAAGGAAGTAAGGCATTGTGGCCAGGACTTTGGGGACTTTGGGGGTTTTGTGGTGCACTTTGTGACTGTAAATATTGTAAATAAACGTGTTTGTGGGTGACATGAACGTGTCCGCCTGTCTGTGTCTGGACCAGCTTCCACACCACATTAGATTATGTAAAAAGTTATCAGCTCCATCACAACATTAAGACCACATTGCAAAAGATGTCTAAGCACACATCATGTTTTCACGATGTAAAGGTTAATTTAGCTTTTTTTTGTCAGATTAAGATATTTTTTCCATGGTCTACATATCTGTCTGATGGGTATGTGCAACTAATTTTGCATACATGTTGTTGCTCAAGATAACTGATGTACAAAACGTCCTGGCCAAGAATGAATATTAATGTCATATTTTCTTGCAGGATGGAAAGAAAAATAATTTGAGATATAATAAAACCCAATGATAAACAATGATGTTCAATAGCAAATGATGTGAAAATGGAAAAGAGAACAATAAAATCAGCTTTCTCGTGTCACACATTCCACATGCCAGTTATACAGTACGGATCTTCCATTATAGGCACATTATTATGGGAATTTGTTTTCTGTATTTGATGTGTGCCGATTATTCTGGAAGTAACCATTTAACAATATTTTAGCAAAATATGTATATATTCTACATGTTTTGCGCATATGGCTGGATAATAAACATATGGATTATTAGACTTGAATAATGTAAGTTTTTTTTCCATTTTGTAATAGAAGTTTATCACATCGTTTGCCATTGTACAGCATTGGTCACCATTGGGTTCTATTATATCCTAAATATTTTTCACTCTGTGCAGCATAAAACATAAGATTACAATTTTTCCTCAGCCATCACTACAAATTACATGGAGTAAATATCATATATGTACTTTCTCCGGTCCTGTTCAGCCTATATACATTGGACTTCCAATACAACTCAGAGTCCTGCCACGTCCAAAAGTTCGCTGACGACACTGCTATCGTGGGCTGCATCAGGTGTGGGCAGGAGGAGGAGTATTTAGTCTTTTTTTATTTTTGTGAATTTCCCCTTGGGGTTAATAAAGTATCTATCTATCTATCTATCTATCAAAAATGTTTCATTTGTGTTGGAATGTTTTTAAATTGATGGATGCTTAGCAGTTACTTAAAGATCCTTGATAGATCAACCTCAACTCGGTGATCCCAGGCTCTATTTGTCTATTAGTTTGGCTCTACATTAATTGTAAATAGTAAGTCATCTGTTGTTTTGTCAATTGGTGTAAACAGGCAGATAACTAAAAGCAAATTTTTCAAGTCTCTCAAGAAATTAGATCAACTTTAAATATCAAGCTACATTTGTTTTACTAGGATCTGAGTCTTTTGTCCTCTGCTCTTTGTATTTTTTCAGTTAGTGTTTGTCTCCTGTAAAATTCCATCACTGTCTTAAAACTCACTGAATTTAAGCCAAGACTGTTATGATTTTGACAGCCTATTGCTACCCTAAAATATATGCTACAAAGAACAAAATACTCAGACACTAGAGTAAAATAACAGCTTAACAGGCGTTAAGGTACAAAAGGCATTACATCTTCAGAACAAGAGTCTGCTACAACAGGGAGACAAAAAGGAGCTTGTTTCTTTTCTGTGTCACAAGAACGAGACATAAACAGATAAAGGTTTGGGGCAGCCACCCATATAATATGGTATCCTGGCTGCAAAGTCGTTTTTATCAAATACACAGCACTAATGTGCGTCCAACTGAGTCCAGAACGAGACTGAGGGAAAAGGGGCAGGCTTTTAAAGGGGAAGACAGGAAGTGAGGTCATAAGGATCGGGCATGTGTTCTTCATTCATTGGATCAAGCCCGGACGTGACGTCAGAGGGACCGGAGCTGGTAAGGTCTACTTCCATTGGCTCGGCCCCAGAAGTGACGTCAAGAGAGCCAGGTGGAATCTCCAGGGAATGGTCTACAGGAAAGGGAGAAAAAGAGTCAGTGCACTCTGCCACATCTCGGCATGCCTCAGAACCTCCTTCACTCAAGCCCTTTAGCTGCCTACCATGCACACGTGTGTGACACCTGTTATAGAGTTCTTCAGTCTTCAGAAGACAAGGTCTAAAGGCTGGATGGTTTGATAAACACCAGCATAACAACATTTGTATGTTAACCACCGTGAAGGAGAAATTGCCCATGAACAGCAAAGTCTAGTTCCTTGTCTTTTATCATCTTATTTAAATATTGGGTAAAATAATAAGTTGAGATATGAATACAGTTATTCCAGACATTTCCTCCTATTCTCTTTTCTTTTTGTAACCAGAATTTTCTTAAATGTTCCTGGTTATGTTCCTGATTGCCAGATCTTTTCTTGGTTTCAAGTTTCTCTCTGGATGTTTACATTTCAAAGGACCTTGTCTCACAGCTCATATAGTGCCTGTTATTCCCAGTATAAGCTAAAATACTTTTGTAATTGTGTTTAAATGCTAGCAAATATGTAAACATAGCAATAAATCTCATGTACATTTACCTAACAATTTAACACAAAAAATCACAGCACTGTATTAATTATTGATTATATGTGCTGTACACAACAGGGGTATCTCAACTGTTGCTTACTTACAGATTACACCTATACTAACCAATGACCCTTTGCCATCTTTAAGTGATTTACCATCTTGTTCTTGCAAACCTGTTGATTACCTCAAAAGTAAAAAAAAAGCAAATATCTAAATCAAGAGACCACAAAACCTACCCAGACTTCATAACAGAGATGAAAAAGGGCCAGGAAACAAGTTAAAAACTAACAAATGCCACTGCAAAGATGCAGTGGCCACTGACAGGCTACATAGCCCCAAGGTGCTAGCGAAAACCTAATAAAAGGTAATGGGTGACAGTTATTTAATTAGCTATCTCAACCCGCCACCACTGTAATAACACAATTAATAAGATACAATGAGGACATACCTTAAATAATAAAATCAGAATAAAATAACAAAATTAACAATTTCAAAACAATTAGCAGAAATAAAACCTAATTGGAAGCCATTAGTGTTGCACAATAGTGGATTATTAACATCTGTTGCTTTAGCTGTTTAGCCATACTCTCTACTTAATGGAACATTTATGAACTTCATGATTTCTTTTAAACATTGATTTTTCTGTTTATTTATTAACAAGCTCAAAAGAATTGGTTTACAGTTGAACTTTTTCTGAATTCAATATGAACTATGGCAAATTATCAATGTCCTGAACAAGAACTTAAATGTCTTTTGCCTAACTTTGAAACAACATTTCAGGCTCTGTCAAGTACATCCAAACTTACTTCACCATCATTCCAAAATATCTCATGATCTAACAGCAGCTAATAACTCATTCTTCTCTCTCTTCTGATGAACTGTTGAGCAGTCAGTTATGACTGATTTCATTGTTTGCCTTATTGCCTGTTTTATTAAATTCTTTCCATATTTTGAAATTCAATCCACATTTTACCCATTTCTGAATTTAATTAAAATAAAATCTGAGAAGCATTTTAAGAGTTGTGGATGACAAAGGTGCCCAAAGCTGTATCCTTTTCAAAAATCCCACCATATTGATTTATGGACCTCAGTTGAGACTCCTTAAATCACATCAAATAACATGAGGGAATCAAAGAGTTGAAATCCAGTTGCTCCAATGTGTTTGTCAATGAGTCAATAGTTGTGGCTGGCAAATTTTGTAGCTCAGGAGCAGTCCAAGTAGAAGAATTTAAAAATTATTCAGTTAATTGAGATTTTATACAGTGAATTGTAACACACAATAGCAGTGCAAGATTTGTTTAACGATTCTTTGATATACATATTGATGAAAATCATAAAATTATCCAAAAGTCCTTATTTATACTGCATATCCCATAACACTTATAAAAATCCATTCATTTTATGTGAACAATCCTATGTGCAAGTAGGTCAACAGGGTAATACTTAACAAAGGACATGATAAAGACACCTGAGTGAACAAAAATGTCAGTGACAAAACATCCCAGTTGTCTCACAGGTCTTGGCAGCTCTCTGTAAGGAAAAGTTCCAAATAAGCATGAAACTGATCGAACAGGCATTCATACCCAGTGCCTACAGTATTGGGTCATTTAGTTTGTGTATGTAATTAAACCTACAACAAGTATTTTATTTGTTTCAAGTGACACAGTCACAGTTACATATAGACAACCCACAGTACCAGCTGATCAATTAAAAAAATGCAAATGAATTCTTAGCCTGCATTATATTGTAGAAATATTCTATCTGAGTTGGGTTCTTAGATAATTATGATGGCACTCTTATACTCTCCTAAATACCAAGTTTGTAGACATCTCTACCTTAGCAGTCAATTCATAACTCCAGCATTTGGAAAATGCATCTCTTCTTCTTCTTCTTCTTCTTCTTTCAGCTACTCCCATTAGGGGTTGCCACAGCAGATCATCTTCTTCCATATCTTTGTGTCCTTTGCATCTTGTTCTGTTACACCCATCACCTGCATGTCCTCTCTCACCACATCCATAAACATTCTCTTATGCTTTCCTCTTTTCCTCTTCCCTGGCAGCTCTATCCTTAGCATCCTTCTCCCAATATTCCCAGCATCTCTCCTCTGCACATGTCCAAACCAACGCAATCTCGCCTCTCTGACTTTGTCTCCCAAGCGTCCAACTTGAGCTGACCCTCTAATATACTCATTTCTAATCCTATCCATCCTCGTCACACCCAATGCAAATCTTAGCCTCTTTAACTCGGCCACCTCCAGCTCTGTCTCCTGCTTTCTGGTCAGTGCCACCGTCTCCAACCCATATAACATAGCTGGTCACACTACCATCCTGTAGACCTTCCCTTTCACTCATGCATCTCATTATTTGCAAAAACAGTACAATAAAGTAGTTTTTAGGCTTACATCTGTTTTATGTAATTCTGGTTTACTACTGCACTGTATTGTGTTACAAATCCCAGTACTGAAAGGGTGAGAGGCTTTGCAAAAGACCCATAAAGCACACCAAGGCATCCCCATGCCCTCCAAGAACAGGCCTCACCCCAGGCAGCCTGGCTGCTCAACTCCACAAGCAGATATCAACCTAAACTTTGATATGGATCTGTGTGCAACAAACTTTCTATTACTAACATTGCTTTACTTAACACAAGGTTAATTGATGGGAGAAACACTATAGTACTGTATGAAATCCTTATGAGCTGCAGCTGCATGTTATGCTTAACTGAAACATTGCAAATACCTACTGAGTTTGTGTGTGTAAATAAAGCAACACTGTTGGGGTGTTTACTTTGCAGCAGTTCACATTGTAGGTCAGTCTAGGGGGGCAGTCTGACATTGTGCTGAATGTCTACAGCTTGTCTTGACCTTTGATATTTTTTGATGTCCCTACAGTTCTCAATGATATAAACATGTCCTTCACATTACCAGCTGATTGAAATTTGTCGACCCACTTTCAGATAGTGTTAAGAGAAGGAATTCTTTCTTGCTGAAGCACATTAAACTTAATGTACTTCTTTTGCCACTCTTACAGATTCAATGTGTACTGTAACTGCAAATATGCAATGAAGCATTGATCAGTAGTCCATGGCCAATGAAACTCCTTTTAGTGTACAACGCTGTCACTACACTATATAAATGCCCACCCTACTCACTTGCTCTTCATAACACCTCATAAATGATCACATTCTTATGCCATTAACTTAATTTCAAAATACAGTAGTGCAGTAGTTCCTTCACCTCACAAGCCCGTCTTTACAGTATATGTGTCTTGTCATCTTGTTCCGATTGTATCACTGGTTCTAATAAGGGAAATTTTTTTTTTTACATGTACTTATTTTCATACCAAAAAAACAAAATGTCCCCCCTGATTTGTCAACAGCGTTGTTTCCCATACTTTCACAATGCATATTACCCTAAAGAGGTGGTGGCACAACACTCGGCACAGAATTTGCACAGGGACAATGTAACTACTTTTACTACACAGTCATGTGGTGGCCCATCACAAACATGTTTAAGAAACACTGCATTAGAGAGATCCTGCTATAAACAACAACAGTGTAATTTTGATGACTTCCCTTAACTTTAAGATTAGTAACAAAGGAGGCAATCTTTAGTAATTCAGTTTTACTGTGACTGCAAATTAAGTCAAAGACAGTGACTAAAAGGAATCTTAGTACTACAGTACAATAAATTAACTGACACAAACTATATGTTCCATGATAAAACTAATAAAAATTAATTACTAGGGTGGCACAATGGCTTCCTCACTTTTAATGTGTATAGGATGTTTTATCCCTGATGTTAAATTTGCTAAACTTACTAGAAGACTCTGTAGGTGGTACAGATGGGACAGATAAGCAGCTGTAATGTTTCTTCTGTCTTTAATAACAAATAGATCATCCATCTTTGTGGACTCTAAGTTAAATCTTGAATGATCATTAATTTCGTTTAGCATTTTTAATTCTTACAGAACATGTACTGTATCTTTTGGCAATTAGTTGAGGATAATCAACTGTCTTTATTTGTACCTAAAAATAATTTCTGTTACTGAAAATTGCACATCTTCAATTATTACAGTGCTGCTTTTGATGTCCTATAAAAGCACATTCATTGGTGGGCATGAGCAATACCATTAGCTAATCTTGGACTGCTAGTCAGACACAGATTGCAAATCCACAGGCCCCTTGGCCACGTAAGACAACGGTGAGCCTCCCTCCCCTAATTCCTACCGCCAGCCAGAACCAATCTAAAAAAACACTGAATAAAAATGCATTATTCAACCAAATGCCGTGTGTGGTCAGGCAGTGCAAAAACAGTGTCAAAAAGAAAGAATTTTTGGGATGCCAACTGGGTCACCTCATTTATTTGTCACCAGATGAATTTAAACAAACATAAAATAGAAACGAAAATGCACAGTTTAGTGGTATTCCCCACATCAGGATTTCTCATAAACAACAAAAAAAGGTTTGCAATTGCTGTCAGGCATATCAGTGCTCCATCCTGCAGCTAGCTCTGGACTCCACCAAAAGATATCTTCTTCTGGAAAGCCCAGCTTTTACGACAGTCAGACTGAAAGGGGCGGGACTTAGGTGCTCTTACTGGGTGGATTCTTGGTGCTTTGTGGGAAGAAGAACAAGAAAATAGAGTTAGTGGTAGCTCCCCTCTCATTTTGGTGGGTTATTGCATACCTGAACCAAGCCTGCAGAGGGGTCCTCCAATGCACATGCATGACAGCTGGTATTTATTTGTATTTATAGGACATCAAGTGCAATGTTAAAACTTTATTATATGAGTAGAACATGCTACATGATTGTATGCTTTACATGAAGAGCAGGCAACATAGAAAAAACACCAGCCTATACATGCCTTGTTTCATTAAATAAAAAATATAAATACAGTAAATCCCACAATCATCCCACAAGCAATCACAAAATTGTAGGCACGACTACAATACTTAGTCTCAACTGTGACTGTCCTTACCAATGCCAAACAAGCAGTGTAGCTTTGGATTTTGCTAACATACAGCACCTAGAATGGCATCTAGTAATGAGGTATAGGAACAACAAAGCCATTAACATTATTTCTGTTTAATATCCGAACTGAACCAACTAATATAACTCAGTAGCTCTCACCAGTTCTAAATAAAATAGAAAGCACAAGCACTGAAGAAATATAAAATAATAATTAAGAAATCAGTTTTCCTAATGTACAGTGGAAAGCCCTGTATGGTTCAGGCTGCACAGATTCACTAAAAGACCCCTAGAATGGCAGTATTATGTAAAACCTGACCTTTCAGGGGGGGACAAAATAAATGCCACCACACCTGGGTTCAGCTCTGGAGACTAAGTTGGTTATATTATCATGAGGACCCCCTGGGTCTGGGCTCAACTGGCTTACATTTAGGGATCCATGTATACATCTGGTTGACATCTTACTTACAGGTCCATTGTTGTGGTACAGATAACAAGTGATAATACTCAATCAATAGCTAATAAAAAATACATCAGAAAACATCTATTCCATGCGTTATTAATGAGTGCAATGTGTTTCAACATAAATATTAAAACACCTTTCTAACACTCACATGACTCCTGCTTAGTCATGAAAGTCGTAGAGTCTGTCCGAGGAGTGGCAGGCACAAGGTAGGACCCTCTAAATATGACAGCAAGTCCATAGGATATTGATAATTCATAGGAGACAAGGGCTTCATTGGGGAAGAGGAAGAGGAAGGGCAAACGGAAGGAGACCAGATATTCAGAAAGAAATTTGGTGAAAGAAGTTCAGTCATGTGGGCTATTGGAGCACAAAAGACCCAATCAATAGAGTCAGAAAGGGAAATATATTTGTATATTCAGTTTTTATTGTTTTATACTGTGTTCTCATTTGTATACTTCTGTTTTAGCCAGTGCACTCCCTGAATCAGCATGTTTTCTTATCTATCTATCTATCTATCTATCTATCTATCTATCTATCTATCTGTCTGTCTGTCTGTCTGTCTGTCTGTTTTTTGGAAACTGACATAAGAGGTTTAAGTTTGTTTTCCTATAAAGGTTTATTGTTGGCGCACCCTGCTGCCATTTATGTGTTTCATCTCCATTTACATTACAAAACTGCTGGCATGACACTCATATTAATGAAATCTGAGATATTTAATCCTCACAGCTTCCACTGACAGGCAAAGCCCCATGACAGAAGACTTCCTGCCACATGCCGAACTGCTTTTGGGTATATGTGTGCATCTTTGTTTGTGCTTGCTTTTCAGTCTGTATTTGTGTTGTTTTTTTTTTGTTTTTTTGTTTGAGATATTTGCCGACTCTGAGTGTGTGGTCTTCCTTTTTGGTTACACATTGCTCACAGAACAAAGTGTGCTGCTATGCATCACTGAGAGGCTGACATCCACACAGCATTGTTTTTCTGAACTTACAAGGACAAAGTACTTACCAAGATAAAAAAGAACGTCTCAAGGGATTTTTCTTCCGCTCCTTTGCACCACTTCAGAAAGTTTCCAGTGGCCCACCTGCTAATTTTTTTCTTCCGTGCCATTCACTCTTGAACAAAAAAAAAAAAAAAAAAAGTATTTTTACGAGTGAGCTCAAATTGCAAAAAAACCTCTGGCCAGTAAGTACAGATGTCATTTGAACAGGTGGCCTATTTTATATCCACCTCTTTGCTTGATTTCTAACTAATCTGAGGTTCAATTAGTCCATTGAAAGAATTCCTAGTTTGAACTGTGTCATTTTAAAATAATTTAAAGTATTCACATATATACACATGTACAGTATGCTTTATATATTTATAAAGAAAAGAACCTGTTGAGCCCATTGCACTGAGCTATGTGAGTTCCTGAGGAATGTTCCTTTATCTCAGCAGGCTAAGTTGGAAATGTTTCTTCTAGGCCGATCAATGCATGCAGTTTAAGTTGTAGTTCAAGTCAAGATGCAGACAGTGAATGCAATGTAAACCTTTGAAATTATATCAGCTAAAGCAACTCGAATATCAAAAAGCATGAAAATGAAGGAGCACACCAGACGCAGACAAGAGAATTCGATTAAAAAAACATGAAGTTTACAAGCTGCTCCAAATAAAGGTAGATCAGGATGATGAGTCTTAGATGAAGAGAGGCTCTCTACTTTCTACCTACCAAAAAAAAGAACAAAATAAAATGTTTGTGAAATGGGGTGGTAATTTTGAACTAAGTCTAGTTAAAGGGAGAAAGCAGGCGCTAACTCATATGGAAAGTGAAATAGAGCTTTATATACTTCATATATAAAATATAAATGATTTTTAGTTGTAAGCTACGGAAAAATATTCAATCATTTCAGTTAATTTTTTTAGTGAATTTTGAAGGCAAAATGAGCAATTCAGCTGTGTGACTGGCAAGTTTAATAAGACTCTTTTTGAAGACTGGCTTTCTCTTTCCTGTGTCTCTACTAATGACCTCATGTGCAATATTAACTATTTACTTTAGTAGCTGGATGTGACACAGAGTAGGAGCTTGTCAATTTATTTTATTCAGACTTCTCTTGGTGTGGCACTGCACGAGAAAGGCCTAATCTACACTATGGCCGTATAGTTTCGAGTTTCACTCTGTTCCACCAAAGTAAAAGTTTCACAAAATTAATCACAGGTTTCATTTTGTGCTTAATGCACACTGCAGTTGACCTAGTGGCACTAACCAAAATTCACCAGATTATCTAAACATCATATAAAATCAAATTAATAAAACTCACTGCTATCAGATGATACCAAGACAGGTGGATTAGAAGATAATTTGGAATCCGTTATATCATTACAGAAGGACTTGGATAGCATACAAGCTTGGGCAGATTTGTGGCAGATGAAATTTAATGTCAGTAAATGTAAAGTATTACACATTTTAAGTAAAAATATTAGGTTTGAATACACAATTGGTGGTCATAAAATCGAGAGTACACCTTATGAGAAGGATTTAGGAGTCATAGTGGACTCTAAGTTATCAACTTCCAGACAGTGTTCAGAAGCCATTAAGAAGGCTAACAGAATGTTAGGTTATATAGCATGATCTGTGGAGTACAAGTCCAAGGAGGTTCTGCTCAACCTTTATAATGCACTGGTGAGGCCTCATCTTGAGTACTGTGGGCAGTTTTGATCTCCAGTCACAAAAAGGACATAGCAGCACTAGAAAAGGTCCAGAGAAGAGCGACTAGACTGATTTCAGGGCTACAATTATGAGAAATGATTGAAACAGCTGAGCCTTTCCAGTTTAAGCAAAAGAAGATTAAGGGGAGACATGATTGAAGTGTTTAAAATAAAGATTTAGTACAGTGGATATAGATACTGTTACTTTAAATCAGGTTCATCAAGAACACGGGGACACAGTTGGAAACTTGTTAAGTTTAAATTTCGCACATACATTAGGAAGTTTTTCTTTACACAGAGAACCATAGACACTTGTAGTTCCAAGTACCAAGTAGTGTGATAGACAGTAAGACTAAAGAATTTACTGTCTTTTAAAATTAGACTTGACGTTATTTTGGAAGAAGTAAGTGGCTAGGACTGTCAAGCTTTACTGGGCTGAATGGCTTGTTCTTGTATAGATTGTTCTAACGATCTAATGTTTAAATGTAATCAGAGTAATAAGAATTTCCAAAACATCTGTCTTTCCACCCATTTTATCAATTCAGTGTTCTTTTCTTAAAACAGTCATACAAGTGGGGTCAAGCATGGCAAGGTTACCCACAAAAAGCAAATACCAGGGAACAAAACAGGCAAGAAACATCTACAAAATTAACCAACACATACTGCAAACCCTCCTGCCTGAGTTATGACTTGAGTGCACAAATAGTAGCAAAGGGTTATGAGGCATCTAAAAGATCTATATACTAGACCCGAGCTTTCTCTACTCCACCAAAATAGGCCTCACCCTTGATAGCCTGACCCCAAACTGTATTGAGAGAGTTTGGCCTTCACAGACCCAAAATGTGGATCTGGTTTCAAAAGTTCAGAATATCCTAAATGTCCCAAATATGTCAACAATGCCAATCAAGGAAGAAGAACTGTTAAAAAAAAACTCTTATGGAAGGACAATACACAATATTTATAAATAAGGATATTTACTTTAATGACAAGAAAGAGGCACAAAAATGGCAAAAGGCAAAAAATAAGAACAAAAAAGTTCTGCCTAAAAAGGGAATCCAAAGCAAACAAGTTCAATGCACAATCCAATAAACAGTAATACTAATAAATCCAGAAACCAGAATGAACAAAGAAAAGCAATGTTTTACAAACTCCAGTAACAATAAATGAACCACTGAAGGACTGAAATATAGAGGCTGGGGGTCATCAGGGTAGTTCCACCTCTTTGGGCTCCACCCACAAAGTATAAGGAAAACAGGAGAACAACAAAAAATACACGGAAAATAAATAAAACAGAACAATATTAACAAACTTTACATATTTACCATCAATACCTGAAAATAACACTTTACAACAAACAAAGAAGATGCAGAAAAGTAAAATAAATGTAAGCCAGAGAACACACCCTGGCTGAAATATGACATAATAAAACAGAAGTATAAATGTAACATTTACGTGGCAGGGTTGTAAAAGCCATCAGCCAAAAGATGAACAGAGACTGGAAACGTTGGAGTATGTGTTCTCCTCTTGATGACATCAAATAATTATGCCCTGTGATATTTAGAAATAAAAATAACTAATGATGAGAGAAACAGGCAAGTTTCCATTTGCATATTATTTCACAAAGCCATTACTAAAATTTGTTCTGCGGCTGATTTCACAATTGTGAAATTAGAAGCTTACTATTCATTTTTGGAGGTTTAACATTTTTTGGGGGGCTGAAAAACAAGGAATAATGCCCTGTAATGCCTTGTTCACATTTCCCTGTTTGCCTGTGTTCTCTTCTACTGCTGTAATAGCATGTAATCCATACTATACTGGGCAAATCCATTCTATTTATGCCACTCATTCACCACACCAAAAAGGTAGGAAGTACGTTTTTCTTAAAAGTGTGACATGCTGCATATTTTCCACAGAAAGATGCACCATTGTTCGTATTACTGTGTTTTCTCCACAGGCAATCTCAATGAATGGAAAGACCTTACTGCCAAACTCTAAGAACTATTAGATCAAAATGGAATAGAATTTGAAATTTACTTAAATGACCAATAACTGTGTACCCGAGCGTACCACCTCGGTGGTATCCCCTACCCTCACTCTAACCTACCATTACCCAGCAACCCCCTTATCCTAGTTGAAGATATGTACATTTCTGGTAATTTTTTAATCTTGATTTAAAGAAGTGATAGGCAACCACATGTGAATTAATGCATGAAAAAACTCTGGACAGGAACTAAACACCATTCTTATTATGCAAATGGAGACAATTTCATTGGAAAGCAAAACACCATTTATTTCAGAGATTTTTTTTTTTGCAAAACAAAACACAAAGTTTGGCTGAGAATGCAATTTCACACAAATCATTTTGCTCATCACTAAAAATAACTATAATAACAATTCTATTGTCATTTATACAAAGCAGTAGAAAATTTGATTGTTTCCATATTGAAAGAAAATTTACCAAATGAGAGGAGACCGTTCAGTCCATTAAGTCCATAAGCTGTCATCCAGATTCTTCTTAAAGGCTGTCAAGGGTTCTGCTTCAACTCCATGGCTTGGTAGTTTGTTCCAGAGTCCCACAACTCTTTGCATAACGAAGTACTTCCTGGCTTCAGTTTTTAATGCACTTCCCCTTAATTTCCACTGATATGAACAAAATGTCTCGGAATATGAAAAAAAAAATCATGAATACAATTGACAGTCTAGCACTGAAGTATCTGAGAAAATAATCTTGTAAGCAATAGCATCTAGCACCTATACGTCTTGTTTCTGTCACACCATTCATTTCTCAAATTGAGTTGGAATAACTTCAAATATGTCACCATTGATCCCAGTTATAGTTTATGAATGTTACAACGGGTGTCCAGAATGCTTGACAATCTTTTAAAATATTATTTAGGGGTATGTTAAGTTAGTGGCAATCCTAATTTGTCCTAGTATGGGTTGATGGATGATAAGTTGGTTAATATCTTAGACCTGCTGCTTTCGGAAAGGTTCTCGGTGAGCCTAAAGTGGACTAAATGGATTCCAAATGCTGATGGACGTAAGAACTTTCTTTTACCTCTTAGCACACTTGCTATTTCAATGATTGCTCAAAAGCTATAAACATTCTCGTGCTGTCTAGACTCTGGAGCTAACTACATGTGAATGGGTGAACACTGACTTCTGTCTGTATACTGATTGTAAAGTGGCCCCACTACCTGGGGGGAAAAAACCCAGCCACATGGGTTTGCTACCGAACAGTTGGTTGGTGATCTAATAAGCTTGGCCTAGGGTACAAAATAACCTAGCACTGGTACTGCCCACTACTAGGACTCTTAAGATGCTTTCCTAGGTTTGACAATTAAATTAATCTGTCAATTTAATGTTTATTTTTGATTATTACTGAATGTTAGAGAGTAGCATAAACATCGGTTAATATTTGTAGGTACGCATTAATGCAGAATTAATGATATTTGTCGTCAGATCTGACAAAACAAATCATAAGGTCGCTAAAACAGTCTGAGGTATAATTTGTAAACATGTTCTGAAAGTGTGGTTATTTTCTAAAAGTTCCATATGTTGCATGGCTGGCTGAGTGCGGGTCCTAATTTGGGATCCTGAGGTGGTTTGTCATGTAGTGGGTGCAGCAACACGCTGTATCAGTGCATGCTCCACACACATGAATGAATGTTTCTAAATCCTTCCCAGTCACAACCTCTTTATAAATCACCAATTTATAAAAATAAATTTGTGTGGAAATGAATACGCACTTAGTCTCTGTACAAAGAGCAAGATCACATATCCTTCTAGGGTAGGATATACCGCCATTAAAAGAAGGCAAGAAATCACCCGCGATTAACTCTGTTAAAATGGCAAATGACCAGAATGTGAATTGAATGCCTAAGTGTGCTCACTCACTGAAGGTGCTGGTATAGCAACAAGGGGGCAATTTATTACACTGAGCGCATCAAGGAATCCCTTTCCTCTGCTCAAATCCCCTCTTAAGCAGACCTTGAGCTCTTTCATCATAGGGGAAAACTGATGAACTGTGGAGAATTGTGAATGATTGCCTTCAAGACAACAGGCAAGTTTCAACTACGGATATGCAAGTTCTTTCCAAATGTTTCTTGTCGCTGAGAAGTTAAACAGAGAGAGAAGCTGCACTTCAAGTGGAAAGTGTGATTGTATGCAGCCGAGGTCTTTTATTATTGCATGTGCTTCTATATAAATGAAATTAAAAAGTCCTTTACTGGTATGTCAGCCTGCATCACCTTTCTCATGACCAATATCAATATGATATCAACAGGTTAATATCTATTTTGTCTTTACATTTTAAGGTATTGACACCTGATGTTTGCTGGAGCTCATTTCATGTCATTTTCTAACCCACGTAATCCAGACCAGGGTTGCAAGGGGTGCTGGAGCCTAACCCAGTTAGCATAGTGTACAAGGCAGGAACAAACCCTGGACAGGGTGCCAGTACACTGCTGGATGAGCACACACATGCACACACACACTAGTGCCAGTCCACCTAACCTGCATGTCTTTGGACTGTAGGAAGAAACCCGAGCACTCAGAGGAAACTCACATAGACACAAGGAGAACATGTAAACCCCACGCAGGGAGGACTCGGGACCCAAACCCAGGTCTCCTTATTGAGAATCAGCAGCACTTGGACCTCCTTTATTTGTTTGTTACTGCTTTCATATAAATCACCCACTATTACGAGTGGAAAAGATTAGCATTGCACTTGCGTTAAGAAAAGTTTTCACTTCAACTGTAGCCTTTTATAAATCCCAACGTCTAAATCAATTTTTAAATTCATGTAATTTAAGATCAGATCTATTTGTATGATCAAGATCCCCAAATGTTTGCTTCTGAAATTCTTAATGATTTTTTTTAGCTTATTTACATTCCTGATGTATGTTATAAAGATAAATCTTGAATAATATACAGTTTAATTATTACTGTACTGAGTCATTTACAGTATATTCTGTTTTCTGTAAAATGTATGTTCTGGAAGCTATAATGTGTATACCGTATTTGCTTAAGAAATATTTATTTGACAATAAGTTAAACTTACCTGTCATTATGATGTCAAAAGCTGACACATGCATGCATGCAGGTTGTGACTTGAAAATGTCCTCAATGTGTAACACTTGAGAGCTGAAACATAAGTAAATGAACAACAGGACAGATGAATAATACTCCAGATATCTTTATCATCTTTTTTGGCTGACACCTTAATCCAAATCAACTTACAATATTTAAGATTCAACAACCTATGCAAGTTGGCCAGGTTTAAATCTTAATCATTGATGTAGATGTCAGCGTTACAGTGCACCATGCAATGCATGTGTCTCTGTTATATGCCATCTGGCATGGGATTCGTAAAAGGAGTGTTATTGTTTGTGATGCACCATCTGTTGGAATGACAAATACAATACATTTTATTACTGAAAATATTTGTTATGTGGCACCTTTTGGAATTATTATTCATTAATTATTATTATTAATTATTAAGGTAAATTAATCACATTTCTGTTGTTTGTTTTTTTCCGATTGGAGAACAGGCAGGTGAAGTGACCCACATCCTCAGGGTTTGAAGTCAAAAATATCACTTCACTACACTGCTGGCTAGTTAAAAAAAATATCATCCTAAAAAGGTTTCATTGTATCCTGGACTTGACACTTGGGTCACTGATTACTCTCTTACTTGTTGTGCTGTCACCTGCCCTGTATTTCGGGGTATGGTTGGCATTAACAGCAGAATTCTGGTGCTCTCTGACATTTCACGTGTATGTGGCCGGCCCTGTTGAAAGCCTGTCAGCAGAGCTCCTTGTGCTGATGTGTGGCCTACTGAGCATATCTTATGTGCCCTTTACAATAAGGGGGTCAAATTAAGAAGAAGAGGACATAAAGGAATCTCGTCTCCCAAGTATTACGTGATGCATGCCACCTCTCTGAACCTTTTGAAAGGCATTAAACATTAGCTGCCATTTTGAATAATTTTTTGCATGAATTTTAAATAAATGTATAATACTTTCGTATTTAAATTCATGTAAGTTCTACTTTTACAAAAGATGGGGAGATCAGTGTTCCCCTATTTTCATAAACAGCACCTGACTCCAGGTGCACAAAGGCTGGCACCGGACTAGATTATGGATAGGTACTCTTTACTTTGTATCCTTTTCCAGCTTGGCACCTTTTTTATTAAATCTGTTGGATTATAGTTAGATAGTTCGGCCAATATCTGGCATTGCTTTGATGTTGTGGTAGCTGTTAGAAAGCAAAAAAAAAAAAACATTGACACTAGATCCCCTCTATATGTCTTTTTAAAACATTTTAATTGATAGCAAATGACTGTGAGAAAGCAGCTGTGAATTAGAGGCCCAAGTGTTCCGGTGAATTTTTGACATTTAGCATTATACAGCTCATGGTGTGACTGCCACTGCTGCTGCTGCTGCAGCTGTCACATGTCACGAAGCAGGGCACGTCCTTCAGTATGATGCCGAAATGTAATCATTGTTACAGTTGCTATAACATAAAGCCCGCTTGCTATCAGTGCTCACACACCCAGCATCAGCAAACCAGTCCCCTCCTCCTCCACTGGTGCAGTGCTATACTAAGAGAAACATAGTATATAGAAATTACAAAGCTAAAGTTTGCTTATATATACTTAACATTGATTTACTTGCACCAACTTAAACCATGACAGGTACGAGAGGCATGAATGAGCCACTTTATCATTTAGTCTCAGCAAATTAACTGGCACCAAGCTATGAGTCTGAGATCCAAGTGGATCATTGCTGTTGAACTGTCTGCCCTTCTGGTGGTGGCTGGCGGTTCTGTTAGTGGGGTATGGGGACCAAACAGGAACGTGTTAATGGAGAGCCTCTCAATAAACCCTAAGATGTGGTACTGCAAGGTTTGTTAAAAGAGCAATCTAAAGGAACAGGGAGCAATGTCACCAGTTGGAAAGTTTGGAGATTAGTTTTGAGCAAAAGCAGCATGGCTTTTCTAATGTTGTGATTTTTTTTGTTTGCTGCTAATTCCAATTGTTGTGTATTCCAATTATATTTTTGTTTGTTGCTAATTCTATTTTTCATATATTTCAATGTGCTTATTTTTGGATTCAGGTACAGTTACATCACTGCACTTTTGAGTTAAGAAAAGTCCAAAAATAATTTGTAGAATTCAGTTTATGCAGAATAATTGATACGTAAATGAATCCCCTGAGATTTTCAAAATTTGATTTAAGAATTGTGCAAATGTTAATTGCATAATGCATGTTTAAAAAGTTCATTCATTTTGTAAGACCACTTCCAGTGCTGGGTTGGAGGAAGCTGGAGCTGATCGTGGTAACATCAGGCACAACACAGGAACCAACCAATCTGTTGCAGAACACACTCAAGCACACACCCACATTCATTTATAGCTGGCTGTTATTATTATGGTGAGCTGGTGTAATTTCCTTAAATTTTTGCTTCAGAAAATTCATACCAATGACACCAAAGAAAAAGTTTGTCATCGCTATGCTGATTTAGCTTATGTGTACCGGTGATTTTCTGTTTATTGTAAATGACATTCTCCCAAAAAACAAAATCAACACACTCAGTTCCTGTCATGTGTTGACATGTTGCTGAGCTCTGAGGCATGTATTCTGGTTGTTCTGGAGGTATAATGCCCACTTTGCCAATTATGGCAATCTTGGCAATACCCATGATAAAAAGGAGGCAGGTACAATTCTTGGTACATGCTTTTTTGGCACTTAGAGAGTGTGTATCCTCTGTTATGGTTCATTTTTTTCTTGTACATTTAATATTTTTGTTTTTTTCTTTCTATCTTTTGCTGTTGACTTTTATAAAATTATGTTTCTTATTGGTATTGTGTTAATTATTTCATTTGTAAGTGTTGTGTTTTTATGCTCTTTACGTTGTGGTTTGTAGGTAGAACCTATCATGTCTCACTCAGGGTCCCTCCCTTGACTGGTATTCAAATTCATGTTTTATGTCTCCTTTGTTCATTTTTGACTCTTTATTTCATTTCTGTTGATTATGTTAATGCAGGGGTGCTCACACTTTTTCGGCTTGCAAGCTACTTTTAAAATGACCAGGTTGAAATGATCTACCTACATTAAAAATGATATATATCTATTGTCCCAGATGACTGGGGACCCTACCTAGCTGGGACGCCTGGACAGTCCCCGAAATGGATGATACCTCCCCAGGTCTGTTTGGGTGCCACGGGAACGGAACTGGGACGCTCACTCCTACGGGAGGATGTGGCCTCCGCCAGGGGGCGCCTGGACAGTTAGGGAATCCTGGATGGCAGCACTTCCGCCACACCAGGAAGTGCTGCCAGAAGCAATCCCAGGAGCACCCAGAGTCCTTCCAGGTGCTCTCCTGACACTTCCGCCACACCAGGAAGTGATGTCAGGTGGAGCACCTGGGGCTCATCCAGGTCATGATAAAAGGGGCCGCCTCCCTCCAGTAGACGAGCCAGAGTTGGGAGGAAGGAGACGAAGCTTGTGAGGATGGAAGAGGAGGTCAAGAGAGAAGGAAGAAGAGGAGAAAGAGAAAGGAAGAAAGTTGGTTGATGAAGTAATTGTGGTGCTGTAAGGAAAATAAAGAAGTGTGTTTTGGACATTCTGGTGTCTGTCTGTCTGTGTCCGGGGATATGCTTTCCACTCTATATATATATATATATACATATATATATGTATAGATATATACTGAGTATACTTTATACATCAAATGTATGTTGTCGTACCTTGCATAACTGAATAATCTTTATGGCACAATAACAATTCAATACATTTATGGTCACTACGGTATTTGGATTTAATAATCTTCATGTGGGAAAAGGCTGACTCGCATAAATAAGTAGAGCCGAATAACGCAGTCAAAGAACTTTTGAATTCAGCTGAGTGAAAAATGACGGCTGTCCGATTAACTGCGGTTTTAGTTCCCTCTCTTTTCTCTTTCTCAGATCGCTTTTTGGAAGGAAGTCAGTTTCGTAGATTTTATTAACAGTTCAAAAGTGCCTTTCCACATTTTCCTTCTTTGGAATAGCAATTATAGATTGACAGATCAGACAAACGCACTTCGATTGTGACATTGTGAGAGAAAACAATCCTCTTCCAATTCCACATCCAGCCCATAACCAACAAATTTTTTTTAAATCCCTTCTTTAGTCGATATAAATTGGAAGGCTAACTAGATCACTAGCCGGTGTTTGATCGTGCGTGCGGGATGACCAGTGTGTTAGAAGAAAAGAGATCTCAGACTGGCCGCCCTGTATGTCAATCAAGTGGCAAATGCCATAGGGAGGATATATGAGACTAACGTTTAAAAAAATTTTTTTTGAATGCAACGCGATCTACCTGCACTCCCTTTCCGATCCACCGTTCGATCTCAATCGACACATTGGGCACCCCTGTGTTAATGTTACTTTTTTATGTGCATTCCTTAGTTAATGATTTGGTTTATGTACGTAAGCTGCCTGTGTTATGTTTCATATGTTTTGAGGGTGGTCCCTCAAGAGGCAGGGTCACCTAGCAGTCACCACCAGGAACAGCACTCCTGCCCTATAAATCCAGAGGGTCTCCCACAGTTCCTGGCAGTTTATTTTGAATGCGCTGAGGAGTGGTGAGTTCATTTTGTGTTTTGCAGTTTTTTTATTCTTTGGATTTTTGACCTTTTGACTGTTTTTTGATGATGCTTTGAATATCTGAACTGGGACTTGTGTACTTTGAATTGCCTTTTTGCTTGTGCAATTTCTTTACCTTTTATACACTACAGAATCTTCTTTTGTTTCAGTGCATTTTTGTTAAAATGAAATTTTTATTTTTTATGATGACCCTGTGCTTGTCCTCATTACTAGCCAAGGTTTGATGGTAAATTCCCCCCAATGGGCACTTTTGAAAGAATGTCTTTCTTTCCCCGTCAACCCAGCTCACCCCATTGGTGTCATGATTTAGGCTGAACATTGATGTTTTTGTAACCTTTTCCTTTAAGAGAAGCCATATTGTGCACCATTATCAGGGTCACGTCCCTCGTTTCTAGGGTCTCCAGCGTCATGACTGTGACTTGACTATGAACCTTATCTAATCTACAGATAAAATCTTTAATTTTTTCTTTATCTATTGTGTGTTTTCTTTTCTTGTATTGACTGGTTTTGACTTAATTGTCTGTTATTTGGCTTTGATATTGCCTCTCTTCTGAGTTATGGTCGCTACAGTTTATTTGTATTTTCTTTTTGCCCATTTCTCCTATTTCCTGCCAAGTTAGGATAATCAGGTCTTCTAAATGGCAAAGATGCTGGCAACTGTGGTTTCTTTCTCTGCCTCTCACCACCTCTGTGCCAGGCCTTCCACACACCCTCTTGGACATTTACAGGATCCCTAGGAGGCTGCCCAATCATTCCCAATCTTCCTTATGTTCAATGAGTACAACCCTACCCTTGGAATGCTGGATGCTCACTCCTCTCTAGAGGTCACCTACACCTCTCACCTCTCACCATAGTGCTGGCTTGCACTTCCTCTGCCTTTGGTTTTCCTTTACCAATCTGATCATCCCCACTGTCCTACTCAAGCACCTTTTAAGCTGATTGGGGTGCAGTTGCGTTATTCATGGATTCCAGAGTGTTAACAAAGCGATTGACTGCCGCGTAAGTTTACACATACATGTCTGTCTGTCAACAGCCCATCAACCCCCCAGAGCCACTACACCATGCTACCACTCGCACCTACCTGCTTCCATGCCTGAGCACACTGTTTTAATGTAATAAATACATAAGTCAAGAATTTGTTTGTTTAGGGTCCAATTGGATTTCAGAATCACAATCTCAATCTTTGCTGGTTTGTAACTATGAATACAGTCATGTCTGACATATCCTCTTAGTTCAAGGTGGACAATTCATAGTGCTTAAATTATGACGGAAAGCTGACAAAGCAGGAACATAGTCATTTCTTGTGCTGCAATTCCACCCTCAATCAAGCCTCATCCAGAACCCTCCTGCAAAAGGGCACAATACTCTTTTTTATATTACAGTAGACAGAAGCGTTGCCCGCGTAAGTAATGTTAAACTCTGGTTATTTTGTCTGCTATTCCAGCTCCAGTCTGTTTGAATGTTTCAGTTGCAATGAGCCAGCAGGTGGCACTGGTGTGCAAAATGTGGCACACAGGGTAAAAAAAACACTGGGATCAACACAAGGTGAACATTTTAAGAGCAACTATGCAACATTTGGTCCAGGCTGATCTAAGGAGGCAGGACTGTATAGAGAACATACCGACAGACATTCAATTTTATATGAATTCAGTGTTGCTGATGTGCTACAGATTACCTGCATTATGCAACCACAGAAGGTGCTGGGAATCCAGCAGGGACTTTCTGTTTAACTCCATAAGGCAAATGCTTGACAAAAGTGTAAAGTCCTGCATCAGTCACACTTGTGTACCTTCCACAAATGATTGACTGATGTCATGTTGTAGATTTTTTTCGGAGTAATGTACCCCTGAGACTGCATAGATGGAGTTGGCAGAGGGTCAGAGGTGGGTTTAGAGGAACTTGTCCAGGATCCAACACCTTGGCTGTAGAGGAAAAGGAGAAATAGGTAAGACGTGGTGTGTAAATTGTCAATAAATCAACACTTGTGACATGCTCAGCATAAGCCAATATACTAAGAGAGGAAATTTTAAGAAAAATAAATACTTTAGTTAGGTATATATATATCTAAACATTCTATTTTTCAATATGAAACTGACTTTTCATTATTTCTTTTTCTTCACAGAGGTACACTGGCTTTCTATTTAATATGTGTACATCTTTATATATTTCCTAGACACAGGAAATCCCACAAAGAATGCTATGCTCCATTATAAAGAAACAGAAGAAGTATGGCACATCTGTGAACATGTGTAGAACTGGCCACGCTCCAAAAAGGAGTATTTGGGAAAAATGAGAAAGGGGGATCACCAAGAGAGCTACAACCATAAATATTAAAAAAATGTATTCAGATGCACAAAGGCTTATGGGAGGGTAGCAACATTAAAGTAATTTTTGAAATACGATCGCCACAAATAATAACTCCATCTTGCCAGGAAGCTTGTGAAAAATTCAAAGACTAAGTGGGTGAGAATTTTAAGGTCAGGAGTAGATGGAAAATAACCTTTTAGCCCTTAACTCAGTCTTCTGTGTTTGGTACAAGCACAGTGCATTACACCATCCTGAGCCAAACATCCCTTCAGTGAAGCATGAAAGTGGCAGATTTATGCAATGAAGATACTTCTCTGTCAAGGTCTGGAAGACTTCAGACGACATATGACAAAATACAAAGAAATACAGTGAGAGACAAAGTCTGACTTTAATCCAATCTACAGTTCGGGTTTATTAGGTATACCTGCTTAATATTGTAAATTGTCTGCTCCTTGAAACATCCCATTGTGTGGATGCATCTCAATACAGTATATACAATACACAGACATGATAAAGAGATGTATTTGTTGTTCAACTAAGCATTAGAATGGGCAAGATACATGATCTAAGAGACTTTGACTGTGGTATTATTATTAGTGCCTGACATGATGGTTCTGGCATCTCGGGAACAGCTGCCCTTCTTGGATTTTCACACACAATAGTCTCTAAAGTGTATAGAGAATGGTGTGATGAATAAAAAACATCCAACAAGCTGCAGTGCTGTGGCTGTGGGTAAAACACCTTGTTAGTGAACAAAATTGGGCAGAAATGTATACAAGAAGCAGAGGGCCACATTAGCTAAAAACAAGAAAATGAGAAAATGATCACCAAGAGAGGACAATTGGAGACTGGAAAAAACATGTAGTGCAGGATGGGAATTTGGCTTTTAATAACATGAATTAATAGTTATTTGAATTAATGGCACAGGCCGGTGATTCTAGCATAATGGCTTTGGGAATGTTTTCTTGGCGAACATTAGGACTCTTAATATAACTGAGTGTCATTTGAATGCCACAGGGTACCTGAGCATTGCTGCTGACAATGTGAATCACATTCTATCCTTTTTTTAAGCAGCTCCATTTCACCCTAAAACAGTAACTGTTCTGAAGACAGAGAGGTCGAAAATCCAGAATGAGAATAAAAGCAAAGATTCTGAACTGGCGTGCCTTCCACTATATAATGGGGAATGTTCAATCACTTTCAGATAAGATGGATGAACTATCAGTTCTCATAGCAAGTCATAGTACATTCAGGTACCGTACCATTTAGTGTGCTATGGATAGCTGACTGAAATGTGATACTCCTATAAAAGGGAGCATTGTACAATTACAGTAGAACTAAAATTGGTAATTCAGAGACTGTAGGAAATACTGGCTGTAAGAAATCACTCATATTATCTGCCTAGAAAAGTTAGTGACTTAATCGTGATTAATATTGACATTCCTCCCTCTGCAAATGGGAACTCAGCAATGGAATGATTGACTATGTCACTAATACTCTTAAAGAAGAATCATTCTGACCTTGCAGTTGTAATATGTAGTGATTTCAGCCATTTGGCTTTAGAAGGCACAATGACAAACTTTCATCAATTTGTTGCCTGTTCCACTTGAGGAAATAACATGATGGACCTGCTCTAATCAAGTGTTAAAGATGCCTTTAAGTGTAAACTACTGGCACCTTTGGGCAGATCAGACCATAACCAGACTTATCTTATTCCAAGCTACAAGCCTGTTGTTAGACAGCAATATGTTACTACCAGAATAGATAATGAAGCGGAATCAGGAGGCCAAAATGTCTTTAAATGACTGCTTCTAAATGACGACTGGGAAATGATGTGTGAGTTACATGGGGATGATATTGAGGAACTCTGTCGCTGCATCACGGACTAGATTAACTTCTCTGTTCACACAGTGCTATCCACAAAAAGAGTGCACAACTTTCCATACAACAATCCCTGAATCACTAAGGAGCTATAAAGTCTGTTCAATGAAAAGAAGAGAGCATTCAAATCTGGTGACACGGAATCTCTGAAGGATGCACAGTGTGTGCTAAACAAAACGCCGAGTGAAGTTGGTATTGTATTATTGTCAACTGTTCTTGAGAGACAAGCAAGTTAGAATTTCAGCGTACTGCCTACTGCAAAATTTTACAACTCAAAGGTTGATTTTTGATGGGTCAGGAGACTTAATAGATTCTCATTTATGTTTCATTTAAGAATCAACGTCACAGATGTTTCTCTGAACATTCCTTAAGAGACATAACTTTAGGTAAAACTGAGAATTTGATTTGAAAAGCATGTTGCATTTTGTGAGATCTCTTTCATGTCTTGTTTTAAACTCTTTCAGGACTTAATTTTTTTTTTACTTATTATTGTTCACTTATCACTTGCTATACAGTAAATGGCTCAGCTGTTCGGAAGACAGAATCATTTAAGTTTCTGGGCATTGTGCTGTCACTGAGGAAATTCAATCTCCCTCAAGTAATAATGGTTAAATTCTACACAGCCATAATCAAGTCTATTCTGACATCATCTATAATTGTCTGGTTTGGTGCTGCCTCTGTTTAGGCTATGGCCAATCTGCAACACATCATCAGAGCCTGGGAAAGGATCATAGGCTGTAACGTACCACACAATGAAGTCATATATGAGTCCAGGGTAAGGAAGCGGGCCACAAAGATCACTGGTGATCCAACTCACCCATGGCATCACCTGTTCCAAAGACTTCCTTTCAGCAAGCGTTTTTATGCAGTGAAAGCCAAAATAACACGTCACCTAAACAGTTTTTTTCCATGTGCAGTTACCAGTATGCCACACTTTTCTTCCAGCATGAGTATGATCTAACTGGAGGAAAACAATATAAATTAGTGCAAATGACAATATTATTCAGAAGCAAGGATTACAGTTTTATAATAATGGTAAAATGCTTTATCACCACAGACAACTGTCCATTTGCTTCACTATATATTGCTGAGGATGCAATGCAAATACTTTCAAATTACAAAAAATCTCAAGACACTACCTGGAAAACCTGAACCCATCATGTGACTTTGCTGAGACCTCTGCTGAAACTCAAGAGGAGACACTTGGGACAACACTACAGGGTGTACGGGGGTCTGCAGGAGCCAATCCCAGCCAACACAGGGTGCATGGCAGGAAACAAACCCCGGGCAGGGCGCCAGCCCACCGCAGGGCACACATACACACACTAGGGACAATTTTGGATCGCCAAAGCACCTAACCTGCATGTCTTTGGACTGTGGGAGGAAAACGGAGCACCCAGATGAAACCCACGCAGACACGGGGGGAACATGCATACTCCACGCAGGGAGGACTTAGGAAGCGAACTCGGGTCACCTTACTGCGAGGCAGCAGCACAACCATTGTGCCACCGTGCCGCCCATGCACAAACCCATATTGTGCCAATGTAGAGTTGCTAATGAATCCATTTTGAACATGTTTTGCTTTGTCATTATTCTTCCCATGTTAAAAAGAATAAACTATTTCATGGGGTGTAATTCCTTTTTTATATGACTTGTCACATGTGCTCATGGGAGGCATCTAAAGGGCTCAAATGAGGGCAATTCCATGCCAGAACAGGGGGTGGCAAAGTGCACTAACCTTTTTTCTCTTTCCTCACAGATCAGTTATGGGAAATTCTGCCTGGCCCCGATGACATCACTTCCGGTTCTGACCCCGATGATATCACTTCCGGGTTCCATCTCTGCTGACCTCACTTCCTCTGCCTAACCATAAAACTGCCATTTTGTTACATCCAAATCAGTTCTGTTTTGGACGTGACTCTGTATACAGCTAACATCTAATTGCCTACTTTGCAGCCTTATTTAAAGTGTACAGGTTGCTGCCCCAAACCTTTTCTGTAGCATTTGTCTGTTTATTTGACAGACTGTTATAAGAGCAAGAAAAATTAGTGTTAGTGTTTAGTAGTAGAAATTAGGGTTAGTAGTTTCTTGCTTTGGTTTTCCAGCTCTATGTTGAATTTTGTTTACTTGTCCACCGGCTTTGTATAAGCAGGTTTAGAAATAGACAGATGGGTGCTTTACTGGCCTTCTAGCTCACTCATTTATCTGACTTGTGACCCTCACTTGACTCTCTGTTCTTATATTTTTTTGGTCCTGTGGTTTCACTCATGTCTTTGTATTTTTATGTGGTCTGAGTCCCTTTATGACTCAAAACAAAGCACAGGGTGTGTGAAAATGGCCAAAAACGCTCAAGCTGACATGAGGAAAATGTGCAAACTAGACAGGTTCGAGATTTAAACTCAGAACTGTGGAGCCAGACGATTTCTGTGGCTGCAAAAGGTACAAGGCAGATCAAGCTGGTACAGATTTGACTACAATATTTATTCCTAAAATTGAGTTTAGAGAGCCCATTTCTAAAAGCGGCCCCCCTGTGTGCCCTCAGCAGGCTACAGCTATTGAGCAATTATATTCTTTACTGAAGTAGAATCAGATGTGCAGAACTTAAAAAATGAGATTCTATAATTAATATCAGTGAAAAAAAGTCATTTTAAAGGGTGAACAAATATGCTGAAGTTCAAAGGCTAACTCCAGACAGGCAGTGGAAATGTTTCCAGGGAAAATTCAATTCAGAAAGCTGGAACCTGATAGCTTAGCAGAAGCTCACTTCTGCATTGCATAGCACAATGCAGAAAAAGATATGCAGTCTTTTGTTTTATTTTCAGAATTAATTGCTGTTGTGTTTTGGGGTATTTGACCAAGAAGGCGCTAAGCTGTTAATAAAATATTAAAGTTTACTTTACAGTAACAACATTAAATACATCCGCTAATGGAGTGAGGTAATTAGTGCATATAGAATAACTAACAGGGGTACCTGGTACTGCTGGCAGTAGAATTAAGAGCACATGCAGTCACTAAAGATATTCCCCAAGGGGAAAAGTTTTGGCTACGAACCAGAATTTCTGTGACTGAACTGACCATGGGGAGCTGCGTTGCATACTCAGGCCGTTCCCACAGATGCCTTCCAGGGGTACTTCCCTCATAAAGCGAAAGTTCCGTTACTAAATAAAGGTCCCCAAGGGGAAAAAGTTCTCTGAACAAAACATACCTTATAGTCTCCTTGCACAAATGAGATATGTTGGCAAAAATTGCTATAGATAGATTCAGTAGTGTGGATTTGCTTTCTGGATTATCATGCCAGGCAGGTACTAGAATTCAGAGGGCAACAGTGAGAAACTGTGAGCGTCAGAACCAGGAGAACAATCAGTAACTTAAATCAATAATCAAAGTCAGAAGGAGTGCAGAGAGCTCAAAAAACAGAGAAACAAAACATTTTTAAAAAAGGTTTGATGGGTTTTGGAATCCATGTAGTCGGATGGGGTAACATACCCTTGGAAGACCTTTCATCCCGTCGTTCTTTGATCGACAGGACATGACTTCTAAGGACATGCCCACTTTGGGACATTCTTAGTGATGGTAGTCAACAATAGCACTGTCAGAATCACAAATTAAAAGCAAAACTATAACTATAATTCAAAAATAAATGAACCCAATGGATACCTAAGGGTATAAAAAACCCCAACAAAAAAAAAAAACGGTATACAAACTGACATGGACAATACACACACACAAAAACATATGTGCTGCTTAATATATCAGATATTTGGGAAACAAAAAATAATTTCTATAGTTTTAATCCTTTGACTGAAAATATTAAACTTGAAATCAAAAAATCAAGAGGTAAAAAGTCATTTAGTGGAAGTCGAGGTCTTTCTGAAGGTCAAGGTCTTTCTACACCTACCCTGTACTTGCTAATTTCAGGTCTTTCTGAAGCTCTCCATGAGTGGTCCTTGACTCCTGGACAACTCTTCTGATTATTCTTTTGACTCCTCTGTCAGAAATCTTGCGAGGAGCACCTGGTCTTGGCCAGTTTATGGTGAAATGATGTTCTTTCCACTTGCGGATTATGGCCCCAATGTTTCTCACTGGAACATTCATTAGTTTTGAAATATGTCTGTAACCAATGCCATCAGTATGTTTGGCAACAATAAGGTTGCGAAGGTCTTGAGAGAGCTCTTTGATTTTACCAATCATGAGATGCTTCTTGTGTGACACCTTGGTAATGAGAAACCTTTTTATAGTCCTTCAATTAGGACTAAAGCATCGGATATTAATTTGCACTGATAGGAGGCAGGATTGCTTTCTAAATACTGATAGATTTCAGCTGGTTTCTTGGCTTTCCATTCATTTTTGCACTTTGTTTTCTTCAAGTGTTCAGTACTTTTTCCCTGTGATATTCCACTTTATTACACAATTTATGAACTTATTTGTTTTAATTTCTTTGTATGTGTGGATTACTTGGGTTGTTACCAATATCTGGTGAAAATTACATGTCAATAGCCCCATTAGAAATAGATTTACTGAGAAAAATGACACGTTCAATACTTACCAGTAATGGCACACTGCACGTATACACTTGACTTGAACATTCCTAGTTTTCATACTCTTTCTCTGTACGTTTAGCATTCGTTTGCTTAGCTGTGGATGTGCTTGCTGCTTCCAGAGCAGCTCTTCTTTCCTCCACCCTAGCGGCCCACTTCTTCTTTTCTTTTGTTGGCATCTTTTTGCATTAAAACTGATTAAGTCAGTGTTTGTATTGCAATTGCTTAGTATGTTTTATTTAATTTTTCACTTAAGCTGGCACTCAAGTCTTCAATCTGCCTCAAGAATAATTTAAGATATGAAGAGGTAGGGGAAGTGACAGGTTGTAGATAGATAGATAGATAGATAGATAGATAGATAGATAGATAGATAGATAGATAGATAGATAGATAGATAGATAGATAGATAGATACTTTATTAATCCCAAGGGGAATTCACATACTCCAGCAGCAGCATACTGATAAAAAAACAATTTTAAATTAAAGAGTGATAAAAATGTAGGTATAACAGACAATAACTTTGTATAATGTTAACATTTACACCCCCGGGTGGAATTGAAAAGTCGCATAGTGTAGGGGAGGAACGATCTCCTCAGTCTGTCAATGGGGATGAGAACGATGCCCATACACAAACGCTACACGGCCGCCCAGCTGGCTGCGGCCGAGAATTGATGGTACAATAACATAAAATAAAAATAAAAAGAGAAATAACCTTGGAGGTCAATCATCAACCCGAAAGCAGATAGTAGACATCACGTAGTATATGTGTACCAAATTTCAGGTCAATGGGTCAAACGGTATGAGAGCTGCAGGTGATTTAAAATCCTGGACAGACAAATGAACAGCCACGGTAGGGTATTACATAGAAAATTTTCCCTGCTGTAAATAAAAAAACTATATATATTGTGAACGGGACCCGGACACAGACAGATGGACATCGTTTGTTCCACCACACACACGTTTATTTATTTACAAATATGTACAAACAGTTCAGTGCACGAACCCAGTGCCTCCAGCACCGATCCCCCAAAGTCCGGGCCTTTCACAATCTCTTTTAGGCCGCCTCCAGCTCCATCCTTCTTCCACCCGACTTCCGCCTTAGTGTGGCGGAAGTGCCGGCTGCGCACCCGGAAGCTCTCCGGGTGTCCCCTGTCTAACCCCCAGCACTTCCTGGTGTGGCGGAAGTGCTGGGCTCCAGGTTTCTTCAGGCACCAGGGTGCCGCCTGGCGGTGGCCACGGGCCCCTACAGGGTTGAGCTTCCAAGCCCCTTACCCGAGGCCACCAACAAAACCAAGGCGGTCACCCCTCGTGGTCGGGAGGAGGCACCAGCCCTCCTCCAGTCCCCTCGGGCGTCCCGGCTAGGCTCCACACCCAGCCGCCGGTGACAATATTGTGATAAAGTTCATTATTTTCTGTAATGTACTGATAAACATTAGACTTTCATATATTTTACATTCATTACACACAACTGAAATAGTTCAAGCCTTTTATTGTTTTAATATTGATGATTTTGGCATACAGCTCATGAAAACCCAAAATTCCTATCTCAAAAAATTAGCATATCATGAAAAGGTTCTCTAAACGAGCTATTAACCTAATCATCTGAATCAACTAATTAACTCTAAACACCTGCAAAAGATTCCTGAGGCTTTTAAAAACTCCCAGCCTGGTTCATTACTCAAAACCGCAATAATGGGTAAGACTGCCGACCTGACTGCTGTCCAGAAGGCCATCATTGACACCCTCAAGCAAGAGGGTAAGACACAGAAAGAAATTTCTGAACGAATAGGCTGTTCCCAGAGTGTTGTATCAAGGCACCTCAGTGGGAAGTCTGTGGGAAGGAAAAAGTGTGGCAGAAAACGCTGCACAACGAGAAGAGGTGACCGGACCCTGAGGAAGATTGTGGAGAAGGACCGATTCCAGACCTTGGGGACCTCGGAAGCAGTGGACTGAGTCTGGAGTAGAAACATCCAGAGCCACCGTGTACAGGCGTGTGCAGGAAATGGGCTACAGGTGCCGCATTCTCCAGGTCAAGCCACTTTTGAACCAGAAACAGCGGCAGAAGCGCCTGACCTGGACTACAGAGAAGCAGCACTGGACTGTTGCTCAGTGGTCCAAAGTACTTTTTTCGGATGAAAGCACATTTTGCATGTCATTCGGAAATCAAGGTGCCAGAGTCTGAGGAAGACTGGGGAGAGGGAAATGCCAAAATGCCTGAAGTCCAGTGTCAAGTACCCACAGTCAGTGATGGTCTGGGGTGCCATGTCAGCTGCTGGTGTTGGTCCACTGTGTTTTATCAAGGGCAGGGTCAATGCAGCTAGCTATCAGGAGATTTTGAAGCACTTCATGCTTCCATCTGCTGAAAAGCTTTATGGAGATGAAGATTTCATTTTTCAGCACGACCTGGCACCTGCTCACAGTGCCAAAATCACTGGTAAATGGTTTACTGACCATGGTATTACTGTGCTCAATTGGCCTGCCAACTCTCCTGACCTGAACCCCATAGAGAATCTGTGGGATATTGTGAAGAGAAAGTTGAGAGACACAAGACCCAACACTCTGGATGAGCTTAAGGCCGCTATCGAAGCATCCTGGGCCTCCATAACACCTCAGCAGTGCCACAGGCTGATTGCCTCCATGCCACGCATTGAAGCAGTCATTTCTGCAAAAGGATTCCCAACCAAGTATTGAGTGCATAACTGAACATAATTATTTGAAGGTTGACTTTTTTTGTATTAAAAACACTTTTCTTTTATTGGTCGGATGAAATATGCTAATTTTTTGAGATAGGAATTTTGGGTTTTCATGAGCTGTATGCCAAAATCATCAATATTAAAACAATAAAAGGCTTGAACTACTTCAGTTGTGTGTAATGAATGTAAAATATATGAAAGTCTAATGTTTATCAGTACATTACAGAAAATAATGAACTTTATCACAATATGCTAATTTTTTGAGAAGGACCTGTATATATATATATATATATATTTTTTTAAATATGTAAAGTAGATGTTTACATGCAAACCAATAACATATGGACACAAAACAAGATAGTTCATGTGAATTAACTCAATTAGTGAATACTCATAAGCCAATGGTATTCAAATGTAAACCAATAGATTACACAGAGCCCTCCTGGAAACCCCGCCCTTTCCAGTCAAGCCTTATAAATACCAACATCCCCAGAAGGAGCGGCGTCAGTCGAGAAGCAGCCCCCCTGCATGTTGGACGCTCCTGATGCTGGTCATCTCAATAGAGAAGCCGAGTAGGCTACTGAGGTAGTGTGGGCGCCTGTTTTCTGTTCTAGCACCTTCAAATGCCTATTTTAGCTCCTTTTTTAGGGTATTAAACGGGGTGGCTCTTTTAGTCCCCCAGCTTTTCCTATAGACTCTTCCTCTCAATTGTCCTTCGACACCAGAAATCTGGATGACCAAGATGTGCGTGGTGCCAACCTTTTTTCCCATCTCGTGCCAACACCAAGCATCTTTGAGCATCTGGGAAAACAAAGATGTCACCAGAAGAATATGACACAATTGGAAAGTGAAATCTAATACAAAAACTGGTGACTAAACTGAGTTCTGTGACCCTAATGTTATATTTCAGCCAGAATTACTCCTCTGGTGTGGATTCAAATTCTTGTTTTATGTCTATTTTGTCTATGTTCGATTCTTTTGTTATGTTAATATTGCTTGTGTACAGTATTTGCATTATTCTTTGTTATATTGTCTTTGTATCTAAGTCCTTGTTATGTGCTTTGTGTTTTGTGGGTGGCAGGACCACCTGCCCATCACCAGCAGGGAGTGCCCTCAACCCAATAAAGGCGAGCGATTCATCTGAATGTGCTAGGGAATCAGTGAGTTTACTTGTGTCTTTTGCTTGAGCTTTGTGATTTTTGGAAGTTTCAACCGTTTTGCCCAGCTTTTTGACTTTTCCATTGGATTCCACTTTGGATTGCCTCATTGTTTTAGACAACACCTTCTGCCATCTGTGTCCCACAACGCTTTGTTCCTGTTCATGAGCATTTTTTTTTGTGAAAAAAATAAATCTTTTTAATCCATAAAGATCCTGTGTTAGTTTTTATCAAACTGGGGTTTGACAGTATACACCCCTCTAGTGGTCGTTTCGAAGAATTGCGGGGCTCCAAATTCATAAGACCTAAAACCCATTACTGAGATACATTATGAAATAACCAGAGCTCTGTGAGTTGAGTAATTTAAAACAAACATAACCAAAGACAACTTTCTTTTGGAATTTTGTATTCCTTTTGATCTTTTACTTCTTGGCTTATCCTTTTGGTTTTTGTGCATTCTCCTTTATAATTTTGCAATTTTGGATTTTGTTTTTGAACTTTTGAAATGAGCTTTTGTGTTTTTCTTTTGATAATTTTGGAATTGTTTTTATTTTTTTAGTTTAATTTTAATCACCCATCCGTTTTCGTAACCTTCGAATTCATGGCAGGGTTGCAGCAAAGCTGTAGGCTATCCCAGAAGTCATTGGGTGCACGGCAGGAATAACATGTAGACAAAGTATATCACACACACATATGAGGCGCCATTTTAGCAACAGCAATCTGCATGTCAGTTGACTCTGGGAGTAACAGCAGCTGAAACCCTCACAGACACGGGGAGAACACACAAACTCAACACAGGAAGCACCCAGGACGCAAACCTCAATCTCATTATTTCAAAGCACCACCGTGCTTCTTTTAATTTTATTTTATTAAGAGTTTTGCTGATGGTCAGGGCTTTGTAAGAAGTAGAATAATCATAATCATCCACAGGGATGCTCAGTCCTCTTCCTGAGAACATGTTCTTAATTGGGATTAATAAAGTATCTATCTATCTATCTATCTATCTATCTATCTATCTATCTATCTATCTATCTAATGAACTGCAGCCATACTGAAATCAATACGTTCTGATCCAATGCCCACAAGCAGGGGGATTTAGGACAGAACAGATGGCACTGAAGAAAGATTACAGTTCGCTTGGTTTTATTGTGGTTTACACTTCCAGATAAACACAACTGACGAGAGCCCATGGGAAAGCACAAAGCATATTTCAGCAGAGTCTCTCATGCTTGTGTGTCATCTTCAGCGAAGCCAGTGGCCTTGTATTATGAAACAACCACAGCTGGATGTATTTGTCCATCCATAGGTGAGGCCAACAAGAAGGCACATTCAATTCATCTTCTCAGCCACCTCAAAATTTCAATTGCTGGCAATCTGAAAAGGACCACCACTAAGCTCAGACGCAATATCATTGCCCTATCTGCTCTTTTCCTGAAGTGAGGCAGCAACAAAAGTAGCTTGTTGGCAAATATTACTGTCTTTGGCTTCACATATGGAAGTCCTCCGTTGTAACAACAACAACAACAACATTTATTTATATAGCACATTTTCATACTAATAATGTAGCTCAAAGTGCTTTAGGTTTAAGTTACTATGATTTTAAATTACAGCAAGCCAATCTGCTAGAAATTGAAATACGAGGTGTGATAAAAAATACATTTAAATAAAAAAAAAAATTATTACAGTAAAACTCACAATGCCATTAATCCCCCTGGCTTCAAACACACTTATCCCATCATTCTTACTACTTTGTGAAGCGGTTTTGGAAGTCCTTTTTCGTGAGTGTTTTTAGTTGCTCCCACAATGTCCTGAATCGATTCAAAACGTTTACCTTTCATGGACATTTTGATTTTCAGTGAATAAAGTGGATAAGCACACACAGTAATGTTTTTATTTGGCATAAATTGCCATACCAGAAGCGATGTGTGACACAGAGCATTATCATGATGGAGGATGAAACTGTTTGTCCATTTCTCAGGTCGTTTCTTATGCACATTATTTCTTAAACACTCTAACAAGCCCTTATAATATTCAGAGTTCACAGTAGTGTTCAAGGGTACAAACTCAGCTCGCATAATTCCATCAGGATCTAAAAAACAGGATACAGGATATACTGTATGTATATAGGTCAGTTAAGTGTATGTCTAACAAGCAAAGAGCCTCACATATCCCAGTGATGTTTAGACTGTAAAGCACAAAGTGGTCAAAAGTAAGTACCGTATATACATACTGTATAAGTCAGGTCTTAAAACCCGAAAAATTAATCATAAAATCAGACCCCGACTTTTACACCCATTCAAAAATGCGAAACGTAATTTTTTGCCTCCTCCAATCTTGCACCAGTTTCTCAGACACATCGAATTTTGTTGCAGCAGCGCAATTACCAATTTATTTATTTATTTATTTATTTTGACACGTTTAATTTAAGAACAGCTTCATATTTTCATTTGATCGAACGCTCCATCATAGATAAGGGATGCTCTTATGATAAAGGTGTATGAGGGTGTGACATACAAAAAACACAAAACTGCAAACATCGCTTCAGAATAGTAATAGGGATTACTGTGAGGTCACGTAGGCACAATACATAGAAAAAAAAGGCAATGTACTCCATGGTTACTTTCTTAGTCGGGCGTTAGTATATCATAATCTCTTGAATCAATAGCGTGAGTATTCCGCATTCGACTTATACGACTGACATTATAAATACCACAAATTATACTGTAAAATCAAGTCCTGACTTATCCGCAGGAGAACTTATCCACGAGTATATATGGTAAATAAATTCATCCCCGGCCCTTGGGCTCATCTATTTCCACATCTCCATCCTCCCAATACCCGGCACTTCACTGTCCCTAGGGGCCACTCTGAGTTAAACTATTCTGTCATGTAAGCAGTCTCCTGCCTCTCGGGTTCTCCATCAGTATGTTCTTCCCATTTATTCCTTATGTAACACTGATCTACAGTTTGTCCTGTTTGTGCAGTTTTGGACCATGAACAGTAACTTCAGGTTTTCGAGTTTCTCCTTTTTTTTTAACTTTAGGGTCACTTAGATGTTTTATCTGATAATTGAACATTTTCTATGCAGACTGCCATGTCTCATCATTATTCTTTTATTTTTGATTAGTTCTGAACATTTATCTGTCAGTTTTGCAAAATCGAATCCAATCTTTAAACAGAATTGCGGGTAGCTTTTATTCTCCCATGACTGCATGCTCACTGTTTGTCATCCATGGATGCTCATAAGGAGGGGACCACTAGATGTTGGATAAGTTTGGCATGTAGAAGCATAACAGAAGACACCAGACATGTTGAATTTGGCCAAATAAGTATGTTTTTGTTCATGTTGGAAACTATTAAATTATGAGAGATCACATTTATAATATAGTAGCCAAAGTACCTGACATTACCTGGGTATATTTGTTAAGGAAACAAAAGGTTTATTCATTTTTTAAGGGGTGACCCTGTTGTTATTGCTGGCTTTTCCATTCATCATCCACACTGCCTCTCTATTAATGTGTCTGCTCTTGTTAGTCAATGATTTGTTCTTTTTTTAGGCCTGACTGGATTCCAGAGTTGCAGTAAGTCTTTGCTGGCTTGAACGCTGTCATGTCTGACATATCCTTTTAGTTCAAGATGGACAGTTCACAGTGCTTAAATTATGAAGAGAAGCCGACAAAGCAGGAAAACAACCATGCGTTTTTTCTCTGTGTTTTGCTGCACTTCCACGCTTGATCAAGCTTCACCCAATAGCCCCTGCAAAAGCACATGATACTCCTGTTTATATTACAGTACAGTACATGGAAGCAGCACACACATTGTTTAGCTAAGTAAGCTTTGGCCATTTTTCTGGTTTAAGTATGTTTGGATGTTTTATCTGCTCTGACCCAGCAGGTGGCACTGGTGTGCAAACAGTAGTATACATAAGAAAAAAAACAAAAAAACACTGGGAACCCCAAGGGTTAAAATTATTTGTTCCAAAGTAGAGGATCTTGTCCATATGGTCATAGAGGGCAAATATGCAAAACTTGGTCCAGTTTGGTCAAAGGGTGTAGGATTATATAGGGAACATAGAGACAGACAGACATTCTATTTTTTTATATGTAGATAGTGGCATGGAGGTGCAGTAGGTATCAGTGCTGCTTCATGAATCCAGTGTTCTGGGGTCAAGTCCTGTGCCTGGTCATTGGGGTTTGCATATTCTGCCAGTGTCTGCTTGGGCTTCCCTCTGGGTGCTTTGATTTTTCTCCCACATTCCTAAAGATGTGTGTGTGTGTGTTAATTGGTGATTCCAACTTGGTCCCTAGATGAGTGTAAAGGTGTATGGCAGGGGTGCCCACACTTTTTTGGCTTGCGAGCTACTTTTAAAATGACCAGGACAATATATATATATATATA
Organism: Polypterus senegalus; assembly: GCF_016835505.1. Taxonomy (NCBI): domain Eukaryota; kingdom Metazoa; phylum Chordata; class Cladistia; order Polypteriformes; family Polypteridae; genus Polypterus; species Polypterus senegalus. Next base: position 143,118,494 of record NC_053164.1, read on the forward strand.
TATATACACAGAGTATCAGGGGTGGGTAGTAACAAGTTACATTTACTTGAGTAACTTTTAAAAAAAAATTGTACTTCTAAGAGTATTTATACGGCACCATGCTTTTAGTTGAGTACATTTGTGAAGAAGAAATGCTACTCTTACTCCACTACATTGGGCAAAACTCGAATCGTTACTTTTTTCCATTACATAAAGTCTGATAGACAATTGTCAATCTGCTATGTGTAGTGTAGGCTGTCAAGTTGCGCACACGCCTTCCATTGCGTCTCCAGCTCTGATGTGAGGTTTTGGATGTTCCCCAAATCAAGGCAACGCAGCTTTGAGGACAGATGTTGCATTTTTTGTTTGAAAACATTAACTGAGCTAATCATATTGACCATGGAGTTCTCATTTCCTTGCAGCTGTAAATCAAGCTCATTCAACATGTTGGTCAGATCGGGAAAAAAAATGCTAAGTCAAGCGGCCATTGATCGTTAATAAGTTGCTTGTATTCTGCATGTTTAATAACAAGGAGAAACTCCTTTTTCTCTGGCCAGGGGTCATGAAATCTCAACTGGAATTTCTCCCTAGCCATCTGCCTAAATGAAGGCATCTTTTATAATCTCTCCATCTTGGAAGGACTTCTTATGCTTAATGATCGAGTGACTCACCCGGAACGATGCTTCGGTGTGTCTGTGCGATTAACTGCGATTTTAGTTCCTCTCCTTTCTCTTTCTCAGATTGCTTTTTGGAAGGACGTCAGTTTCGTAGTTTTTATGAACAGTTCGAAAATGCCTTTCCACATTTACCTTCTTTAGAATAGCAATGATAGTTTGACAGATCAGACAAATGCACTTCGATTGTGACATTGTGAGAGAAAAAAATTCCAATTCCACATCCAGCTCATAAACAACTATTTTTTTTCAAATCTCTTTTTTAGTCAATATAAATTGGAAGGCTAACTAGATCACTTAGATAGCCAGAGTTTTGCAGTAGCTCGTGCATGCGGGATGACAAGTGTGTTAGAAGAGAACAGATCTCAGACTGACCGCCCTGTATGTCAATCAAGTGGCAAATGCCATAAGGAGAATATATGATAGACTAACATTTAAAATTTTTTTTTTTTGAATGCAACGCTATCTACCTGCACTCACTTTCCGATCTACTAGTCGATCACGATCGACGCATTGGGCACCCCTGGTGTATGGGCTCTGCACTAGACTAGGCCTCAACCCAGCTCTGTTTCTTGCCTTGCATCCATTGCTGCTTGGTAAAGTTCTGATCCCGCTTGATGCTAAATTGTGTTGTACAGGGTCGGAAAATGTGAGGTCATGTTGTAGCAGTGCCACGTGGCTGCTGTCCTTGTTTCCCATATTTTGTATGCCTAAATGTGAGGCCTACTCCAGAAGCTGAAGTTGGAACTGCATCCTTAAAGAAGGAAGGACCTGTAGACAGGTTAGTATGGAGGCTCTATTTTAATAGAAAGTGATTTTATAGAAAGACGGGAAACATGAGAGTAAGTCTCATTCACAGTGTTCGGTAGCAGTACAGCGTCATGGCTAGACTAATACAGCATAGTGGGACAGGAGACTGGTCCTGCTGATCAAGGATTTGTTCATCAGAGGAGGGTCACTACAAAACAACAACATTTATTTATATAGCACAATTTTATACAAAAAAATGTAGCTCAAAGTGCTTTACAAAATGAAGAATAGAAAAATAACCTGGAGAAACGGCCTGGTGACAGGCTAAAGATCTAGTAGGATATAAACTGTCTTTACTTACCGTAAAATTACTCTTTCTGCTTATTTATATATCAGCTCTGTTGTGTTGTGGCTAAGCACTGCCCACCAGTGCCCACAAGACCACCGTCCCATCTCAATGAGCTATAAAGGCAGAACTACTCTGCTGAATGGGCTGCTTCTGTTACAGCCCTCCACTCCTGCATGCTTGAACCATCACACTTGCCTTTACCCGCAAGCACATCAAGGTCACCCCAGCATTTATTTCATTATAGGAATCTGCTATGTGGCGTCAGGGCCAAGCATTCCCAGTTGCAAACTTTTGGGTTACAAAGGCACTGTCCCATAAAGGGAGAGCACCCCCTGCTTCTGGATGGGACAGCTTCTCTGCCACAATGCTGTGATTCTTTATGTACGACACCAAGTTGGCCCAACACTCCGCTTCATTGTGTACCTGGACTGACAGAGGGAGATCTCCTCCATCGCCTTTTCCTGGGGTTTACCCATGTTCTTGGGTCTGGCCATTTTCCATCAATGCTACAACTACCTTTTGTTGAGTAGTAAAATGTTATGTTACGGCTATATATGTGAAAATAAGAATATTATAATAGGTGTTTAATAATGTATTGGGATGTGGTGCACTTTGTTGTGCCTTAAGGAAATGTTTCCAATCACCCATCATTTAAACTAGTTTTGATTTCAAGTTTGTAATCAATGAAGAAAAGGTCCATTTAAACAGGCTGGTTCAGACTGCAAAAGAGAAAACGGACCTGGATCCCAAGTGAGGATGGTGGCCAAGCCATTCAGTGTCATAACAGGCAGGTATTCTAGCTTTCTATGGGACACTTACACCCAATTCGGTGCAGGAGTACAAAATTACAGGAGAGAAGTACTGTTAGGGTAAGAAACTGCAGGAGATAGTTAAAAGAAGTAGGATAAACATAAATAAACATCTCAGTGATGGACAAAAAGGACACAATACATGGATATGAACCCCAGCCAGGAAGTATAACAAAAAGTGCGCATTCCTAGTTAGAAAGTACCTAGAGCTGGATACAACTACTGAGGGAATTAAAATCTGTGTTGAGCAAACATCTAGAAACATGAAAATAAAACCAAGAGTACGCAGGTCAAGCAGGAAGTTGATGACGGGTGACCCAGCGGGGCTCCTATTGGTTCAGAGAAAACTTGAAAGATAAATTCGCTCTTTTTCAATTCAAAGTAATTTCTTCACAATCATATGTAAATTTCTAGCAAAACACTATGTTCTAAGGTAATACATTTTTTTTATAAATGTTAAAAAATACCTAGCCTGTTCTTATGTCTTAAAATGGGGGTGAGTAGACTGGGATCTAAACAGGAAAATGATGGGGCCAGAGTCGAAACATAAAAACAAAAACCTCAGATCTTACAACAGAAGAACAGACTGGGTATTTTTTTTTTAATTTACAAAAAATGTTTTACTTTAGAACACAATTTCATGCAGCAAATTAATAATATAAGCATTGCTAAGAAATGACATTGACTTGAATCCTGTACCCTCTAACACAACTGAAGATGCAGGTAGCTCAAAACTGCCTAATGGCCCAAGTAACTCTAGAAGAAACTTAGAAGAAGGAAGATGCTTCTGCTGACAATTTGTAAATTTGTGACATTAGTTGTTACTTATTGTTGCAGAGATACATTGAGTTATCATTATGTGTCATGCATTGCACAAATGTAATGCACATTGCTGATTTAAGGTGTTATTTTGATATACATACTTGTTGTAGATGCCAGGGTTGATGGACTGGCATCTTGACCAGGAGTGAGGGTGGTTCTTTGCCTGGACAGAAGGCTGTACTGGAAGGACATGGATGGGCAGGCATCCTACCTGGGTTGGTTGCTAATGGTTTTCCTGGTTGGGAGGTCATAATGGATGGACAGTTAGAGATTGTCTATCCAGAACAATTCCTCCCCCGGTACACTAGATGGCAGCATCCTTCGTGTGGATCTCCTATGTACAGACCTGCAGGGCAACGTGGGAATTGTAGTTCCAGTGGAAAGTCCTGCTTAGTTTCTTGAGAACTGCAGAAGGAAGGAGTCCTTATTTTAAGTGGGTGACGTCTGACCCAGAGATGCTTCTTGGATGCAATATGGTGGCACCAGAAGGCATAAAAGCTCAACCTCATCCAGGGAGTCGAGTGGAAGAGGACAACGCTTGCCTGAAGAGGAATGGAGGAAAGATAAGAAATCATCTTTTTTTTGTTAATTGTGGAACAAACCTGTTTAAAAGGTACTGAATTTAATAAAAAGAAGCACATCTTAGTTGTGTTTGGAGTTAAGGGAATGGGACAGTTCCCCCTACTGGTCACAATGTCAAAGAGTTCACTAAAACTGCCAACTCATTACAAGACCATTTTAAAAAATATGCAAGTAAACATTATTAGTTCAGACATTTCGCTACATACAGATTCCTAAAACAAAAGCTTCACAGCCACCTTATAGATTCATGTGTTGCCTACCACTATGTTGCAGCATCACATGGCATGTGTGCTAATTGTCAACATCAATATGGAGAATTACTTTGAATTGTAACAAAAATGGAAATGTCTCACTTTAAATGACTTTGAGCTAGCATCTTTTCCAAATGATGTGACTGCTGATGCTCAGCACGCACTGTTTTGCTTTGCTCCTGATACAGTGAGACACGCTCAGGTCCCCCAACACAAATACAGAATTAGAATGTTCAATCATGGATGTAAGAATACATGAAATGATTTGTAAAGCTACCAGAGGACTGTGATTAGCTGTTATGTTCAGCAAAGTATCTAAAATCAGAACTCTTCGCCCTTTACTAATACCAAATGGCAGTATTTTTAGGTCACCTTAGAAGTTAGGGTTTAAATGTCTTTATAACATTACTGTCCACAAGTTTCAGATGGCACTTAACCTTCATTAATGGGTGTTAAGTGCCCTTAGCACCCCTTTTGCTACATTTACACCTTGAAGCAAAATGATCATCTACAGGAAATATAGGGAGCTGGAATGTAATGACATCCCTGAGGTTTAAAATATATCTGCTTAGCAAAAACAAATCTAGTTTGAAGATGTGTGGGTGACTTTGGGGAAAAGACTTATTGATGAACAATGCAGAAGAAGAAAAGCAGAATGTGAAGGGATGTCTTCTTCTGGCGTTCGGAAGATGAGATTGCGGGATGGCTATACCACCTTTCACATATGTATTTCTGTTTACATTAAATGTTGTGTTCCTGCTTGTTTTATTCCTCATAACTTTATTTCTAGTAACAAGAGATACCATTTGTGATACTTGGAGCTCTTTTACCTAGTGTATACCCAGGCTTGAGAGAAGAAGGCAAACTCCTTTTGTGAAGCATCACCTCTTGCAGTCTCACAATCTGTGGTGCACTGGTGCATTCTTTGCAGTCTTTTAATCATGTTTTCTTTATTTTTCTTAAATATTTCATGTCAGAAGTTGGAGCCATGCTGCGACCATTGATGTCATTGGCTATTCTGTTGATTGCCACCCCACTTGATGCTAAATAGGTGAGGATAATTTAAACCATTTCAGCAAACTTACTCAAGCAAAATGCTATTTTCCTCAGTGAATAAAACATCAAATGGAATGAAAAACAGCTGGCAGCATGAGCCAACAAGAGCAGGACTGAAAATTTATATAATCATTTTGTCATAGTGGAAAATCTATACACTGTAGAGAAACACTTGAAGTTGTTTTCAAACTAAACCCTCCTGTTTTTCTTTCGCTCTCACAGATATAGTCAGTGTGTGAAATTCCCCATGGGGTCTCATTAGTCCTCCAATGTTGGATAAGCACTTAAGTCTCACTCTGAGAATATGTAATATACAATAAATGAGCTATTGGGAATGCTATCTGTTAAGATATGCCTACTGTAAGTAGACAAAATCACATTATACACAGTGCAAACTGGGATGTAGACCTCAAAATGAACAAACCAGTACTCCACTAGATCTAGGCCGCAGAAGGGAGCCTCACCCCAAACTCAATTAGACAGCCTGGCCTAAGGCTTTTAAAGCTCACAAATCTTACAGTACTCAATAAATGCCCTGTAGAAGAGAGAATGGCTGTAAACCTCTGGTCATCTGGACAGCAAAAACAAAATTTCTTAATATTAAAATAATTTATTATATGATCAAAAAGAAGAACAAAACAGACTAGGTGGTTAAAAAGGAACAGAAAATCTTTAAAAAAGGCCCAAGAGGTAAGCCAAAGCAAATAAACAGATCAAAATATCCAAGGAAACTAGAAAATCTGAATGAGAATAACACAACATGACCCTAACCCAGCATCACTTAATGACACTCTGAAGGGCCTTAGTCTTCAGCCAGAAGATATAGGCTGAGGAGGACCCGCCTCTTGGAGTTCCACACAGAGAACACCAGGGATATAACTTAGAAACACAAGTCTCAAGAATTAAAGAGTTTAAAAGCACATGGTCCCAAAAATGTCCACTAGATGTGCAAACTGTTACAGTCAGTAAGTAACATGGGCAAATAAGTATTATTTTATATAAAATATTTGTTCATCACAAGAAAAATACTCTGTAAGACTGAGAAGCCCCAAAGAGCACAAAAGGCATACAAACCCTGGTAAAAGCAACTTCAAAAATCAAACATCAAAGTCCCAATATGAAATCCCAAGAAAAATCGAGAATGGAGCAAAAAATCCAGGAAATCTGTAATCACATGAGCAAAGGAGACATCAAACATGAATTTGAACCACAGCCAGCAGGGTAACCCTGGCTGAGACCTGACACAAATATACATAACATGTAAGTAAAAATAATATATAATATAGAACTATCAAAACATAAAATGCTAAACAAAAATTAAAAGAACAAAAATATCTTTATACAAGAAAACACAAAGGTCCTGGGTGAGATCTGGGCTAAACCATACCACCATACAAACCCAACACAGCACCATCTTGTACTACTGACTAACAGCATACAGAGAGGCCACCTTTTCATGGCACATGAATACTTAGGTGTTGTGGGTGGAAAACTACAGCAGCTTGGCTCTGATCTGTTCCCTCTGAATGCTGATTCCTTTAAACGTGCATGTCATCAAAGCTTCGCCCCATCATAAGCCTCTCTGTCCACTACTGCTAACTGCTGGGATGTCAAGTCCTTTCAGTAGTGCTGACACAGGTTCATCCAAATAATAGCCTTGTTTATTAAATAACAATTAACAGCTACACCATGCCAAAAGCGCCAAATGAGACAGATGACTTCACTTTGTCATTTTTAACAAGAACAAATACGAACTAGGAGCAGATTATCACTAGGCTTGTGCTGTTCCAAACCACAATACTGTCAGTATCATGGTATCAGCAATTGCCGTCACACTCTTCTTCATCACGGACATGCAAGTACCACTAACGCCTTCTTCATTTCCTCAGAAGATCTCTGCCTTCTCTCATTTGAGTCCTTCTGATGTAATCCTCTTACCTACCAGCAGGCTGCTACCTCTTGGTATTGCATTTACTCGAAATGACACAGTGGGATTTGAAAATGAGACACAGTTAAAAGGCTGAGCTGAAGTCACTCCTAAAAATATAAAAAAATGTGTTCAAAGCCCTAGTCAAAAATCAGTCTGCAACATGAAAAACAAGTTTGTTTACTGGGGAAGTTTTTAGTCAAAATTAAGCCGCTTCCAACTCTGTTTTTAACCCTCATCTTGGTTACTGGGGAAATGCACTGCTGGCATTTATACTGTCGCTCCAATGATGTTACACACTGCACATTCCCAGCTGGTTCTGGGTAATATTGCTGAGGCAACAGGCAAAACTAAATGGTGTGAGAGGAATAAATGGTAAAAATCAACTTACTCAGAACTATTTGTAGACAAAAGCAAATACCAAAATCAGATTTATTAATTTAGGAAAACCCAAACTCCATTGAGATAAAAACCAAGATCCAGGCCTTTAATGACCTCTTGGGCACAACCATCAGCAGTGTGTCTGTTTGTGGAGAGAGTGTCGACCTTGTTGAGAGGTTTACTTACCTTGGCAGTGACATTCATGTCTCTGGTGACTCTTCCTATGAAGTCAGTAGATGGATTGGGAGAGCATGGGGGGTCAAGAGATCGCTGGAAGTGTATAGCACTCCCGATATCTATACAAAAGGACGAAGGTCCAAGTCTTTAGAGTCCTGGTGCTTCCTGTTTTGCTATATGGTTGCGAGACATGTACGCCATCCAGTGACCTGAGACAAAGACTGGACTCCTTTGGTACTGTGTCTCTCCGGAAAATCCTTGGGTACCATTGGTTTGACTTTGTGTCGATTGAGCAGTTGCTCACGGAGTCCCGAATGAGGCACATTACCTGCATCGTGTGGGAGCGTCAGTTCTGGACTGCGTGTCTGCCTGGGGGGGTTGCCAGCCAGGATCCCGAGCTGTTTTGTCATGTGGTGGGTGCGGCAACGCGCTGCACCAGTGCATGCTCCCCAACCTGACCTAACCTTACCTGACCTGAATGAGGTTTACATTTTGCCGTACACTTGCACACATTTTTCTTTTAACTTCATAGGCCGTGGTGGTCACATGGGAGATTAAAGAAGTAGTTTGATTTTAGGAACTTTTTCTTTATAACAGTATCTTTGAGTTTGGATAAAGAGGGGTTTATGAGCTCCATGGAGAGATATTTATTGAACGTCATGTGTAGATCATTAGCGAACAGCAACTCCGCCAAAACTGGGGTCAATGCAGGAGATTGCCATGCTGAGAGTATACTGAAAGAAGAGTTGCAAAAATAGTGAATAACAACTATTTGAAAGTGAAGGACTTAAATATTGTATAAATGACTATTTTTGTCATTTAATAAATACAGAAACACAACACAAATTAGAAGAAGTGGTCACAAAATCAGTGTTGCTTTCTGACAAGATGCCCTATAGTAAGCTAGAATGTGAGATATTGTAGATTTAAAGGCAAAGAAGTACTGATTGAGAAAATGGAGATAACTTGTAATGGAAAGAGAGCTGAGATATCTGCTTTGTGGAAAGACTGGGTTTCAAATCTCCGCTGTACTTAAACATACCCAGAATCGTGATTTATGTATTTGTGCTCTGTAATCTGTCACTCAACCATTCTTTGTGTATTTCTATAGCAATTATCTGGATTTTGTTTTGACACTTTCTGAGGTTGCCATGACATCAACATGAATCGATGTCTTGTAAGAAGTGAAATATTATTCAAGTACTAATTTACATACAAAATTAAATAAAAAATAAAACTGATTATTTTGGTAAATAACCCTGCCTGGCCCTATGCTGCCACAGACCGTCTCCAGCTCCTTATAATAACGTGTTGTAAAAATGGGTTCACAAAATGGATGGACAGAAAGACATGTCTTAAAAGACAAAGAAGAAAGGTATTTTAAATTTTGAATATATGCTCTGCTTAAATATATATGCAACTGGTAATAAACTGGACCACATGTCGGCTCTCATTCCCATGCTAAAATGTTATTTTGAGGCATTAAGGGCAGAATTTAGCAAAACAATAATAAATACAGTGCTCTCCATCGTTATTTCTAACAATGTTATTGAATGTAGAATTATACTATTGTTTTTATTATTACTTACTTGGCTGATACCTTTATTCAAGGTGACTTACAACATTTGACATTCAATTAGTTATGTGTCTTTTGTTTTTCCAAATGGAGCCGAGGCAGGTAAAGGGGCTACTCATGGCCACACAGTGTTTGAACCCACGACCTCAGGGTTTGAAGCCCAAAGCCTAAACCACAATGTCACACTGCCTGCCTGCTTTTATTGAAAGTCAAGGATTAGAATCATCTAATTATACTAATTTTCATCATGAAAAATGATTTCAGAAATATCTGCATTGAAGGCCAAAGATATTATAACCCACTGCAGCCTCAAGTCACATACTCTATATTTGTACAGTGAGAAAACTGTTTTGTGTTGGTGCCATATGCCCGAGTATGTCATAAGCAGATTTAATATGGACATAGGGGAAAGATGGCACCACAAGTAACCTGTGTTTCCTTTTTGTGTATTGCTGCTAGGACTTTAACCTTGTAGAGTTCTTTCAAACCCATTGCTGACCTGCCGTCAACTCCACCTCTTCTGGCCTCCAGGGTTATAGCCCTGAAGAACACTCAAGATGGCATCAGACAGGTCAACCACTTGCAGAAGTCCCACCAATGCAGGAGATTTGCCTTGTGGCATTAGACAGCGAGTCCCAGCTGGCTCCCCAAACCTCTCTTGATGTGCCTGTTTTCTTTTCTTACAAACGGTATATAATTTTACAGTACAAGTAAAAATGAAATTTAGGTTAACTGTGTTTAAATTAAGTACAATGGAAACATGATGGATGGCAGAGGAAAATACACCAAATGACAAAAAAAGGTCTTTTTCAAGTCTTTTTATAAACTTTTCTAATACCTAACATAAATCACTAATAACTAAAGTTTTAAAATTATATGCAGTTTCTTACAATTGACATACTTACACTTTAGATGTAAATATGCAGAAATAACAAAGATTAAGAACAGCAAATATTTTTGTATAAAATACTTATACTTTTCAGACCAACCTTCAAGAGCCAACTTCCAGTATGTACCTCTCATACAAACCATCTTAGGGACTGATCATTCCGTTTTACAATAAGGAGTATCAGTAAAAACAGAAAATCAAACCTCGGAACTGGGCAATGATTTAGGATCACCTTAGAGCAAGTAAGCCCAGTTGTTGAGGTCTTTTGTCTTCATCATAGTGAAAAGATTAAAAGGCTGGTAGGGCACCTCCTGCGGTCATGCTGTCTCTATATTCCATTCTCACAAGATGTAATTGGTCTCAGGCTGAGTTTTGCCACTGTCCACATCTTTGGTGGATGCAGGGTGAACCTTGTGCTTGGCGCTTGCAGCTCTCTGGGCAGTCATCACTCCAGCTCGATTTCCTGTAAAACACTGAAAATTAGAAGCCTACCACCACCGCTAGAAATGTTTGCAATTAAAAGAAGCCCTTTTGGCAGATGTAAAGAACAGAAAGAAAAGCAGCAATTTCTATTACATGTTTACATTTAGGTCTTATCCCAATGGGAAACTTGCTTGCAGCAGGAATGTACAAATATAAAACAATGTTTTACTGCTACTTGAAATACATGAAGAGACAAGTATCCATTTTTATCAGAACACACAAGAAAAAACTGAAGATAAATTAAAACAGGGTGACATGGAGGCGCAGTGGTAGCGCTGCTGCCTCGCAGTTAGGAGACCTGGGTTCGCTTCCCGGGTCCTCCCTGCGTGGAGTTTCCAAGTTCTCCCCGTGTCTGCATGGGTATCCTCCGGGTGCTCCAGTTTCCTCCCACAGTCCAAAGACATGCAGGTTAGGTGCATTGGCGATTCTAAATTGTCCCTAGCATGTGCTTGGTGTGTGTGTGCCCTGCGGTGGGCTGGCACCCTGCCCGGGGTTTGTTCCTGTCTTGCACCCTGTGCTGGCTGGGATTGGCTGCATGGACCCCCATTACCCTGTGTTCAGATATAGCGGGTTGGACACTGACTGACTATATTAAAACAGACAGCATTTGAGAAAATAGTAACACATTATGGAAGGAAACAATTCTTCTGATTACACTTATATTAGCTGTTTCACAATAATCCTGCGATGGACCGGCACCCTATCCAGGGTTTCTTCCTACCTTGTGTCCTATGCTAGCTGGCATAGGCTACATCCAATCCCAAACAATGATCTGAATTAGACTGGTTAAAAAATGGCATAACATGACAGTACTCCTGTTGATTTACTGCCTGACGATACTACTATAAAAAAAACAAATCAAAGAGAATCAAATCTTTACATTCAAAATTTACTTGACTCTGTAGTTTAAACAGTTTGGGTTTGTGACTTGTGATGGACAGGCAACTCTTCCAGGGTGAGCTTCTGTCTTGTGTCCAGTGCAACCACACAATGACCCCAAGCACTCAACCACACTGAGCTGAAAAAATTGGGTTTGAGAATGTACAGGGACTGTTGCACTGTGAGCATCCTCTATTAATGCAGTCCCCAACTTCTGCAACTTAGTCAGAATGGCAAATGGAGTCACTGTAATTGCTCTCTGACAAGTTCCATTCTTGTTCGTTGACTAAGTTTAGAAGGTAGCCTGACGAAGGCGATGTTGTTGTAGTTTCATATTTTTTCACTGCTATATGATGGACTGTACTGAGCTGTGAGATATGTTCAGTACCTCTGGGATGGTTCCCAGATCTGAACTTTCTATAATTATATCACTGACATGTTTTAAATGCTCTTTTGTCTTCATTTTTGTTTGTGGAAAATCCTTGTCATTGTGTTGGACCTCAGCAAGCGAGGATGTTTTTATGCTTATAAATTAATTGAGAGCGGACAATCAACCCATTTATTCCACAGGTGGACACCACCAATAAACTGAGTGAATTGGTCTGGTAATTAATTGCACTTGAGTAGAGTTGGTCTTATGTTTACAAAGGATGTGAATAATGTTTACATCTCACAATTCTGATTATTCCTTTTCCTCAAATTGTGGGAAGCTTTTCAATTTGTAGTGTGCACAACTGGAATGCGCTAGATGGCAGCCTTTCCTGGGTTCCAGCGGTGCCTAGGACTCCGGCAGGGCTTCATGGGGGTTGGAGTTTGGTGCAGCCCTGTTCGGATTCATTGGCACCGCCAGGGGGTACTGTAGCTGCTGCTGAGCCCTACAGAACAGCTCTTCCGCCACACCAAGCACCTGGAGCACTTCTGGGTGCATTATAAAAGGAGCCAGCAGCCACTACTCCGGGAGCCAGAGTCGGGAGGTGGGAGACAAAGCTTACCAAGGAGGAGTGGAAGAGGAAAGAGAAAAGAGAAAAGAAAGAAGAGAATTGTGTGCTGTGTGGTTTGGGACTGTGTTGAGCTTGTGGGAATGGGGAAGGAGTTGCCCAGAAGGTAAAAGAAAATAAAAACTCTTGTGTGCTTTGAACCCGTGTCCTACGCCTGTCTGTGTCAGGGCTGTACTTTACCAGTGTCTTTTAATTTGACATAATTTACACTGTTTTGTAGATGAGCTGGAAAAATTCTTACTTTAATGCAATTTAAGAATAATTTAATTTTAGAATAGTTTTGGGGGTTAGGGCCATGTATGTCATATATATGAATGGTATTAAAGAAGGCCCTATTTAAAATTTTATAAAGAAATGAATCATCAAATACATCCATCCATCCAACTATTCATTTAAGAGCTCATACATAGTAATTATGGTACCTATTTTATAAATACATAGCACAAAGCAGTAAACAACCTTGGAGACTGAGTCACTCAATTATAGAGCACCCACACAATAGACAAATTAAGAGCCACTCATTTACTCTGCACATCACTGGGATACAGAAGGAAACCGAAGAAACTCCACACAGACAGTAACTAGTCCAGAATTTGAACCCAGTACCTGGAGATATAAGGCACCAATGTTAATCAACCACTCCTCTGCCATGCATTTACGGTAACTAAAAGTGATGAACTGATATTGTTTAAAAAGCTCATGAATATTTATGCATGAGTGTGCCTTGTGATGGACAAGTGTCTTGTAATAGTTTTTTGGTACACACTCGCTGTGACTTGGACAGACTTCGTGTACACTTAGTGTTTCCAGGAATTGCATTTACTTTAACATTGCTCGTCTAACTATAAAACTCTCCTATAGCTTTAAAACAAATTCATAGCAGACAAAAAAGTTTAAAGTAAAATTTGAATTATCAAATAAAATACATTGAAATATGTATTTTGACTGTTATTTCTATTTTGGAACTTAGAGTGGTATAAGCTGCTACTGAATCAAGTACAGTGTACATAGTGTTGAAAATTGCACAGTATAAAAATGTTAGATTTTCAAAAGCCACAGTTATTCCATGATAGTTTAAATTGACTTAACTAAGATTTCAACTCATAAAGTGAATGCAAAAAATGAAACAGAGATGAAAATAATGGGTTCAGTGAGCACAGAGATTTTATAATGCCTTGCTCAAGTGGCAGGTTTTCTACTGTTCTACAGTATTATACACTGGAACACTGTGTATTTTAAACAAAGTGTAGACACAACAGGCACTGCTAAAAATGTGTGTTCTATCTTGCACTTCTTCAAGGAGGTTGTCAAGTACTGACTCATTATTAGAGTAAAGACATGGGAAGTGCTTATGAATTGTTGTAAGGGAAAAGGACCAGAAGACGATCAACAATTGAAGAATCAAAATCAAAGCTAACTAGCAAAAAACAGACTTTGCATCCATTGATAACAGAAAGTGTGAACATAGCGATATTCATACATAATAAATCTTTAATTATCTTGTGTACTTTCTAAATTGTTATGTATTGCCTTTACAGAGTGCATTTCTGCTACATGAACAGAAACATACATGGTCATGTTGAATGTGATCAAGTATGACTGACTCAGTGTTCAAATTCATGATATGCAGTACATGCTCAGTTCATGAAATGGCTTTTAGGAAAAGGATTTTATTTAGCCTGTGTTGCTTAGGTTAAAGTGTCAGTTGGTAAATGACAGTTTTGTAATTTTAGCTTCTTCAAATAACTCTTATTGCAGTAATCTGATTTCTTTAGCATTGCTTCAGTTTTTTTATCTCCTCATTACATCAATTTTTGAAAAACAGAGATTATTTCTTTTGTAGGAGCCAGAAGAGAGTGGCTATGATGATTGGACTGCAGAATCTTCCTTGCACACACCTCGTAGCTACAGCAGATCCCAGGAGGCTAGATCAATGCTTTCAGTGACACTGTGGTATGGGTTAGTTTGTAGTTAAGACAACACAGTATGCTCAAAGTTTAATTTTTAGTTTTTTTTTAACTTATTTTAAAAAGAAAAATGGAAACATATCCATGTTCCTAACCTGAGAAAAACAATCAAACTGACATTGATAAATCTAAAATGTTTTCTCTCTTTAGAGGCAGAAACTTACTGGACAAGCATGTCTGGGCTGCTTTAATGTTGTATAATAATTATGGAATTTAGGAAAAAGACAAAGAAGAAAAAAGAGTTCAATGACCACACTAATCATATGGCTATAACTGCAGATTCCATGTGATCAGTATGGCAGAACTAATTGACAGGAATGTTGAGTTAGTGTAGACGACACAGTGTTTAAAGATTTATGTATCTTAATCAACCCCAAATGTTTGGGAAAGACGCCAGACTTGTAAGAGACAGACTCTGTCTCCCTTTTGTTGCAGTATCTTCTATGTCCTCTTCTTTATAGTGGAATTTGTTTGGCTCCAAACAGGTACCACGCACAACAGAGGAGCACTGACAGCTGCTAGAAAGTAGTCAGAGGAGGTTAATTGCTTTCAAATATTTTGGTTAGGATTGCACCTTGTAGAGTTTTCTGTTAGTCAGGCTTGAAAAAATCTTACTTTACGGTGAATGTAAATGGAAAAAATAAAAATCAAAAAGCCACTTCAGCTTTACTATGTGGAAAGTAATTTTCTGACTTGTGCTACACTGCCAAGCTTGGCAAATGAGGCAAATTCATTTTACTACTGTTATCATCAGCAAACATCTCCTCCTAATTAAAAGCTTGGTGAGTCAAAAAAGAAAAGCTCAAAAGGAAGGCTGTTATGTGACTTCAGGAAACTTGGCAGAGGCTTTTAAAGCAGATCAGAGGGAAAAATACACAGTAAAAACCAATGAAAATTCATAAGCATTACAGGACTAAAATAATATCCTTAAAATGTCATTACTATAAGCACTATAAAAATACTCTTCATACTACGGCCCTATTAGTTTAGTCAAAGGCCCAATTGGATCAGTTTCAGTCTTTCAAGACCTCAGCTGCAAACAAATGTGCTCCAAGTCAGCCTCAGAGGGCTTATAGGTTTTTTAAAGAGGCTTAACCACCTCTGTGGCAGAGTCACTTTCTTGACAGCAACAACTCACTTTTCAAGTAAAGAGAAAAATCAACACCTGCTTCTTTCATGTGTCTGAAGATGCTGATCACGTTTTATTTCCTTCACTGTATGCTTTCATAGAGTCTTAGACAAAACGTTGCTATGAATTAAAATTTCCATATCAAAGGATCAAGAAGATTTAAAAATAGAGATACTTTTAAAAGAGATAAAGTTGTTGCTATTTTTCTACTTTGTCAAATTCAAAGCTGGTCCCCAGACCATGTCTGTGCAAAGGAGTGGTGAAAAACAGATTTTCAAATTAAAGGTGAAACAAACAAACAAAAACAAAATGTACTAAAATTACTCTATGCAAATTGCCTCTCCAAATTAAAGAAATTGATAACACCTCAGACATAATAGAATGTATTCTCAAACTTGTGCAGTCTAATTCATGGTTGCTAAGGGATCAAGTAGGGTAGGGAATGAAAAATGATGGCTGTCCGATTAACTGTGATTTTAGTTGTGACATTGTGAAAGAAAAAAATCCTCTTCCAATTCCACATAAAGCCCATACCCTCCCCAAGCAATTTTTTTAAATCCCTTCTTTAGTCGATATCAATTGGAAGGCTAACTAGATCACAGCCGGAGTTTTGCAGTAGATCGCGCATTTGATCATTCGTGCGGGATGACCAGTGTCTTAGAAGAAAGGAGATCTCAGACTGGCCGCCCTGTATGTCAATCAAGTGGCAAATGCCATAAAGAGGATATATGATAGACTAACGTTTAAAAAAAAATATTTTTTTGAATGCAATGCGATCTACCTGCACTACCTTTGTGACCTACCGGTCGATCGCGATCAACACATTGGGCACCCCTCAACTAGATACATGTACTTGTATGACAGCATGAACTGCTTGCAGATAAGGTTAGTCTTTTATTGGTATCAACATTTTTATTAAAAATAAGTGTTGGTCGTTCTCAAACCGTTCACTTGTGAGATGCCCGTGCACTGTGTTATCCCCAGGAGCCCGGGAATGACATTTGGGATTCCCGAATTCCCGGGAATGGATAAACCCGTCCGGGAATGGATTCCCTAGGATCAGGGGATATCCTTGTAACAATGGGTGTATGCAAGTTAAAAAGCCTTGGATGTGTTCAAAATGTAGTGGAATCAATGTAGGATCTCCAAATAACCAAATGTTTACATCCTTAAGATGTAAAATAACATTTAGAAGATCCACAGGGACACCTTGAATATCTAAATCTCTCAAATCCACCTGTATTAGGCCCATTTACTGTGTGTATACACATTCAACCTGCGCCTGGATGGATTTTACTCTTACTGTCCTCACTGACTGAGTTGCTATTTATTTATTGCATCAAGTTTAAAGCTGGTTCCTGGACCACTTCTGTACTTAGGGTTGGTAAACTACATCTTGCTTTTGAAATGCAGTCTGTTTTTGCATTTTTCACCATGCTTTCATTGCAAGTTCCATTGATGCTTTAGCAGTTGTCAGTTTTGCAACCAATCACAAATGTTTTTCTGCTATACTTTGTGGCGGAGGGTTGGAGCCCTTGCCTGACCGTGATGTCTATATAGTGGAAGAGTGTATTCAGGTCATTGCCTTCCCTGTATCACTAGATGGCAGCTCCCTGTAGGGCTTCATGGGATATTGAGTTCTGTGGGTGCCGCCATGGGGTGCTACAGGAACGGCTGAGCCCTATTTTTGCAGCACTTACGCCACACCCAGAAGTGCTGCCGGAAGAAGATCACTGGACACCTGGAACACTTCTTGGTGCTCTATAAAAGGAGCCAGCCACCACTACTAAGGCAGCCAGAGTCGGGAGGGAGAGGACAAAGTTTACTGGAGAAGGAGTGGAAGCAAAGAAGTGAGAGTGAGAGAGAGAGTGAGAGAAGAAGAAAAAGAAGAAGCGTACTGTGCATGATTGAACTGCACTGGGGCTTGACTGTAATGTGCTGCTATGGGGAGCGAGAGAAAGAGCTTCCCTACATGACTAAAAGCATGTCCTGTGCTGGAACATGTGTCCTGGTGTCTGCTTGTGTCGGGTTTGGGTGGCTGGAGTGCTCCCGTCAGGTCACAAGTTTTAACTTGTCAAGTGTAGTGGAATCAAGATGATGGATGATAAAGTAACAAAAATCTGTTTGCTGTGCTTTGTGCCTTGTCATGCTTAGCATGACACCTTCCTGCTTATAAATGTTCTGCCACTACCACCCTTTACAACATTTTTATTCAACAAATATTACAAACATATGTGCTTACTTTATTTGTGACTGCCTAATTCTTATACTTGCAACTTGGTGTTATGCATGAAAGGGAAGAAAAGTAATATATAAAAAGGAAATATTTACACACAAGAATTATGTTACAACAGATCCATGTCTCCATTTTCTTTTACATTTCACTACAATCTTGAGCCTGCATTGTTTGAGCATATAGATATTGTATTTTCTTCACCCAGAACAACCTCATTTTATCTAATCTTGTTCCTCCTCTTAAATTCAATTCTTAAACGTATTTAATCGTAATAGATTTTGGCAGATCTTCTCAGATAACAGGAATCCTTAAGACACTTTTAACTTTTGTAATAGCCAAATGCTTTGTATGGAACTTCAGCTCAAGTAATTCTCATCAAATCTAACATCAGCCTCTTCTGTTCATGTACATTCTCTCTGTTGATTTAGTCCAAACTGAGCGCCTGCCACATATTATATTTATTTTCTGTAAAAGGCTGCATGAATGTTACACCCTTAAAAATAACTGACGACATCTTTAAAACCAAATCAAGCACAAAATGTACTTTTAAGTATACATACTGTATGAAAGACAGGAATTTTAGCATCTGTGCCCTTTCCAGAAGGTCTGGCTTCACAAAGCTTTTAAGCGAAGTGTAATAAGTGCATTCAACATAGATTATGCCTGGAGTACTGTAAATCCAATGTGTTCACACTTCTTAGATGTGTTTTAGGATGAAAATAATGCTTTGCTTCTGCATTTGCCTCATTGGAATTGCCAGATTTACAGTAAGTAGTCAGTCAAAAAGACTTACTTCATGGATTTATCTTTCCTTCACAACTGTTACATCTCCTGTACTATTATATTCTAATTATGGACTTCTTAACAGTGTAGCAGTACTGATTAAACCTGGGCCACACTCAGAGATGTCCATTTGGCTTATTTATTTTAGAAGAAGGTTAGGCCTTCGCCAAGCCAGGGCCAGCTCACATACCCAGAAACGAGGAGCAATCCAGGTAAACAACCAAAACTGTGCATTGAACAACAAATAACAATTTAAACAATATACAACTATACACACAACACTGATTACATTTCACAATTAAAAGAGATATCCAAATCCAAAACTCACCCAGTTAACTGAGATGT
Organism: Polypterus senegalus; assembly: GCF_016835505.1. Taxonomy (NCBI): domain Eukaryota; kingdom Metazoa; phylum Chordata; class Cladistia; order Polypteriformes; family Polypteridae; genus Polypterus; species Polypterus senegalus. Next base: position 143,137,536 of record NC_053164.1, read on the forward strand.
GGCCTAGTTCAATACCACAACAAAGAGTAGTTGAAGAGTTGTCAAGTCTGGTTTAAGCATATGTTTAGCTGAGTAAATGGTATAATGCCAAGATGAACAATTCTCCAGAATAATAGTAAACCTGGCCTTTTAGGTTATTACTGATTGTCTGGCATGATACCTAATTTCACTGGAAGAAAACAGACAACAAACACTCCACAAAGAATAACATAATATTATATTATATATTATATAACATAATATTCCAGATAACAAAAAATGTATTGTTAATCTAAAAAATGATTATGACACTACATCTAGAACATGTTACAATTTTAAGTGAGGGGACAGTAAGGAGGGCTGTCAGCCTCAAAAATTATGAAAAAAAAAAGCTTAATTAGTTTAATCCAACTTGATAAAAGAGGGCAAGTGTCTGTGTGTTTGTTGGTTTGCTTTGTCTCTGTCATTCCAACAGATGGCACATCACAAACATTAACACTGCTTTGACAAAACCCATACCAAATGATATATTGCTGTTCCAATGGATAGGCATCAAATATTGGTAGTAATGCTTTTTAAAACTACACATTTTTGTGATGTGCCATCTATTGGAATAACAAATGCAATTCATTTTATTACTAAATGCATTACAAAATGCATTCTAACATATGTTGCACTGCAAACATTCACCATTTACTATTTACAAGTGACCTTTTACTTGAACAACAGAATTAATAATTAAAGTCCATTCAAAAGAGGTTAAGCAATGTAAATAAGGCAATGGTCAAGGAACAGAAAAGCTAAGACACAAAAAATACAATGAAGAAAAGGTCAATAAATATAGACCCTATATTATAGAAACTACAATAATGAGAAATGGCCAAAACAAGTTTCAAAGAAAATGAAAATATACAATCAACAACAGGCAAAGCTAAGGCCAGGTTGAAGCCCTGGTTTAAAAGCATGATACAAAAGTGTCCTGCCATCCTCTGCACTAATTTGTTGCAGTCAGGTGTAGTGAAACTATATTTTTGGCTTCTAGATTGAATTTTTGCTTATTTTTATTCTTATAATTTTGATGGTGACATTATTGTGTTTCTATTTTATGGTATTGTTTTTGTGCCGTGGTATTTGGTTTTAGGTTGGGTGCAGCCATGTTGTTTGCAGAAACAGCATCTATTGGCTATCACATGATAGTAATGGACATCTGACATCATAACACGCAAGTTTAAAGGTAGGAAATGTCTAGGAGTCTATGTCCATGCTTTGTATTTTCATAATTCTAAAACTCCTCTTGATGGTGTAAGTGGATGCTAAAAGGCCCTCCTGGAAAGACTTTTATAGTAGGACCTCTTGTTATGTTACCTTAACTATGAATTCTATATTTGGCATTACCGCCTTTGGTGATCATTTTGCTGATTGACATTCTAGTATCTCCATACCTCTCCCTGTCACCTGTTTCTTGGCAAAGAATCCAACTGTCCCTTTTCTATTTTATCATCTGGATGTGCCATGTTAGCATTACACTATCTGATCCAGAATATCTCTAATTGTAGTAAAAAAATAATAGATATTGAAGTTAGTGACAGTCCTGGAAGTACTGTCTGATAGTGAAATGGAATTGCCACAACATTATGTAACATTTTCCATTAAAATGACCAACAACAGAGTTTGGCTTTCTAGAACAAGTATTAAACTTTAAGCTGCACCAATCCAACCTGCATTTTATTTCTCAGGTTGATAACGCAGAAGATGTGTTTTTCATCAACTGCCCACTTAGTTTTGAGTTACTGAAAATCTGTTCAAAGACTTTAACTGTTGATTTTGCTTCATTCTTATAATCTGATTTCATCTACAGCATTGTTTTATTTAGAAACTCCTGGTAATATGTGAAAAACAGGTGTTTCTACCAACCCCCCATCTCCTTTATGTGTATTATTATTTATTTTTTTCTCCGGCCGTCTGGAGTTTTTTTTTGTTTTTTCTGTCCCCCCTGGCCATTGGACCTTACTCTTATTCTATGTTAATTAATGTTGACTTGTTTTATTTTCTTACTGTGTCTCTTATTTTTCTATTCTTCATTATGTAAAGCACTTTGAGCTACATTCTTTTGCATGAAAATGTGCTATATAAATAAATGTTGTTGTTGTTGTTGATCACTGTTTATTCTAAGCATCCATTCCTTTAGATAAACTTATTTTCCATTGCATTTGCTGTTTTCATTTTCATTTTCTGTTAACATTTAAAAACCTTAGCACATTGCATTATGTTTAATAAAATCAACCAATCATATATTCATCAGTTGAAATGATCACATTTAGAAAGTGCCTCACTAGGCTGTCCATTCAAATTCATTTTGATATTATCTGTTCACTTTGCATGTTATAAAAACTAATTTACAGATTTTTAGAATCACTTTTAGTTTGAGAAATTCAAGCACACCATCAGAAGATTCTCAGCCTTCACTCTGCCAGAGGACATTTGCAATATAGATGTTGTGCACATTTGCAAATGTGAGATTTGATTAGTGTTCATTTGGGGACTTCTCAGTCAAAAGTGAAACTGTTAAAAACACTAACTCCCCAATAACCAATACCAGGGTAGTCTGAAACTACTGAAATGAAAATATGGGGAGGAATACTCTAATTCCAAAACCTTCTTCTCCAAGAATATTCTCTTTTCCTGTTTACTTTCCTAAAAGGAAACCTAGTTCTGCAGCTAAATGGTTTTACATAATTGGTTCCTGATAAGGTATGCATTCTTGAGTTTTATAGTCAGTTGAGCAAAAGATTTGAGCTGTAATGTATTATTTTATTATTTCCTTTTTGTTTTTTTTATTGTTATTTTGTTTCTAACAGGATTTAAGATGGATGCAGCATGCAACATCACAGTGGCTATTTACCCTATAAAAAGAGTTCAGAGACATGGCAGGGTTGCCAGCAATTCTGTTTCCTGTTAGGAAAGCAACTCCATTCTATTAATGTGTTTTTCCATCATATGTGTTTTTCCAACTGTAGCAACTTGTTTTAAAAATTCATGTGTATTACACCTATTATTATTTTTCATCTTATTTTATGATCTGCATTAATCTGTGCTTTAACAGTACTTTTGAGCTCATCAGAAGCTAGTTGGTTCAGGCAGCTATTACCTTTACTTTTTGTGAGAAAAGAAATGCTGTGTAGGATTTACAAGGAGGCCTTCACACAGCTCCAAATCATCCTAGTTCTTAGGGTTGAGTGGCACCTTTTAAGACTATGAAAAATGTATTGTGCCTACTGAGTTGTTGATGTTGGATGACTGAAGGTACTGACCAACATCATATTTATTTGCCTTATTATAATAATGACATAAATACACTTCACATTAAACATGAATAAATGATCATTTCCATAAGGCACTACCATATATCTTACTTCATTTAAATAGAGCTGGGAACCGTACACTGATTTTCTGAAAAAAAAAAAGGGTTGTCTCCGTGTTTAAAAGTGTCAAAAAGACAATTTCTGAATCATTTCCAAATTCCACAGTTTAGCCACCAGGTAAAAAATGCTGATCCAATGTTAATTGACTAGGTTAATCTAAATCGTGTTAAGACAAAAGCTCACTGGATTCCTGTAAATTTGATCTTAAATTCCCGATTGCATATTGAAAATGATGTGCCATTTCACTCATCCAACTTTTATTTCTCTACTAAATGAATTAGAAAAAATGTACACAAAACTCTCCTTCCTTTAACCTGGTGTCACACATGTTTAATATTATTCTTTATGAAGTTGAAGGAATGTTCTTTGTTAACTTAATTAGCAGCAACACAGGAAAAAAGCTAGGAGCCATGGTGTATGCACAGAAAGACATTTCATCAGAAATGGAAGAAAACATTGGAAATGCAGTAGGCTGGACTGCAAAACTATTTAGTGAATATTGACCTTTCATTTTACACCACTGGCAGAGAATAAAACACAATGAAAAATTTTACAGTGTAAGCCCTCTTTAAATCAAGCCAGATATTAAAACAACAGAGCATCTGCCTGGGTTGAATCATGGCTGAACTGTGTACTTTATTGATTTTGAATACTGTGTGTGTTCACAAACTGTACATAATTAAAAGACAGATGGCTTGGGCTGACTCTCACAGCTTAATAGCATGCTCCATGACACTTTCTTCTGCTTTTAAAATGACAAGAATTTCATTTTGGTATTGTTTTCTTGTAGGTTTACATATTGGGCTTGCATTAAAAGGCAATTTTACAGATCTCAGCATGTACTGACAGAAGATAATTATTCTCAAGCTTTAACGTCATTGAAACTAGAACCTAAAACGAAGAAACAAATTAGAGAAATTCTTTGTTGGCCTTCTCTCATCAAAAGTATTCCAAGGTTCTAAGGTTTTTTATCTAATGGAGACTTCGAGAGCATTTTAGGTTTAGACTGTTCTGTTAAAAACATGAACATAAACTGTACTCATGTACTGTATATGCTAGTGTTAACATTGTATTATATCCAATCCTGGAGATTCTGTACTCTGGTCAGTTGTGATGAAATAAAACAATTAATTTTAAAAATGTTTAAATCAAGATATTATTGATATTCAAAAAACTGTCAACAAACCAACAGCACACTCCATTTTACATACAGATGTAACCATTAACTGCACATGAGTAAATGTATTTTAAGCCTTATGGAGATATTAAAGGAGACATGGGAGAAAGAAGTGCATGAGGCAACACAGCTTAACCATTTGTCTCTTTTACTTTAAACCATTACAACTATGACCCAGATGAAGCTGTCTGAATCCACTTTCATGCTGCCTCTGTCCTCACCTTTTCTGCTCATTTACTCAAAAGATAAAGAAAACAAGATCTGTCAATATTGACAAGAAGGCAAGATGACACACTGCAATTGTTGGAAGTACTTTTGTCTTTTCTTTGATTTCCAGGTGGCTATTGAAAGTAATTGGGTTTGTAAAAAAATGTTAATCATATCCAATGTCAAACTGTTTTTTTAACCTTATGCCATACATCTTATCTTGCTTCTCTTTCTGAGTTGTCTGGTGATATAAATCAAGTGATGCTTGGATACATGGCAATTTAACAGACCTATTGCCTGGTATCTGTTGTGTTATTAGGTCCACTTTTAATTTATTGGTGGTGGGTCAAAAATTCTGAATCCAAATGTACATTTTACACCTATCTGGTGTAAGCCTGTTGACTGTGCACATTTGTTGTGATACTTTGCTGTTTACAAAATAGACACTGATCAAATGAAAAATGTAACCTAACCAAGCATGACTCTCCTCCAGTGTTATTAGTTGCTATTGATTCTAACTTCTTTCAAGTGAAGCAGTGCCTGTTTATTTGTATTTTGCACATATGGTACTCAAGTGTGAAACAGTTCCCTCCCCATCGTAGCATCAAAACCCAGGAGCAGTGCTGAAAACAAGCTATTATCCTTTGGATTTAAAGGAACACTTTTATATACTGTGTGACAGGGGCTTGGCGTCCTTACCCAGCCAGGACGCCCCTGCACACTATATTCAGAGGGAACAGCCATGGACATTGCAATACCTCCCCCTGAACGCTAGTTGACCGCCTCCCTGGGGTGGAACAGTGCCTCGGGTTCCCGCAGGGCATCCTGGGAATTGGAGTTGGGTGCAGCCCTGTTGGGTCCCGCAGGTACCGCTAGGGGGTGCTGTATTTGGGACTCCTGAGCCCGTGTGGGCAACCAATTCGTCACAGCCGGAAATCAGGGATCAACCACCTGGAGCACTACCGGGTGAACTATAATGGGAGCCAGACACCACCACTTTAAAAAAATTTTGTGTAAGGAGCCAGCACAACAGCGAGAGTCACGGGAGCAGCACAGCCGTGCAGAAGGCGCAGCCCCGCAAGAGCACACTGAAGCGCGCACCCTAGACAGCGCACGGAAGCTTGTGACACTCCAGAGGTACACTGCACCATCCATGGGGAAAAAGAGATCCAGGAACGCTCTCAAAGCAGCGGGGGCCAACTCGCAAGCTGTCAGTAAGGAACCCCAGGGGAGCGGGCTGCAATGTGAGGCCATCCGGAATACTACAACTTCAGGAGGAGGTATCTGTCAGGAGGTAGGTATTGAACCTGGGGATGATTTGCCCTGGGATATTCGGCCTTTTCGTATGCCTATCTCCTAGATGGCGAGTCATTGGATCCTCGCTGTTGGCCTAAGCACGCCGACCCGTGGGAACGATGACGAGGCAAGAGCATTCCCGATGTTGACATGGGCCCGCTGCTTGCCGAGAGACAAAGGCTGGAAGAGGAGCGCCTGGAGTCTCACCACGATGACGTCATGTCAATAGAGGAGGGGGCAGTGGAGAGCCAAGAAAACCTCACCGTGTCAGGTATGGGGGTGGAGGAGGTGTGTCGATTCCCTGCTGATAAAAATTCACGAGTGGAGACAACGAACCTCCATCCCAAACCCGAAGAACATCCGAAGAAGCCTTTGGGAATGCAGGGTCTAGGTCCCTGTTCTTTCCATAAGGGGACCTAGACTGTTGGTGTACCCCAGAGAAGGAGGAGAACTCGGGAAAAGGCGGGGACTCCTAACAGTGTACAGCACAGCCCTGTCTGCGCAAAGGCAGTAGAGGGCTGCACTGTGAAGGAGCTGAGACACCGCGATCCCTCAGCTGAGCAACGTTAAGGGAGGAATTCCCATCCTGTTTTCACTCCCACGGGGTTTGGAGTACAGGGGAACGACGCTGCTACGAATGTGGCTGCTGTGGACATGGATACAGGGGTTGTCCCCGTCTTGGAGAAGACCAGCCCTCGCGGGACGTCTTGCTGATCCGGACGGGGCTCAGCGAAGAGGGAGGCAATGATACAGGGGCTTGGCGTCCTTACCCAGCCGGGACGCCCCTGCCCACTATATTCAGGGGGAGCAGCCATGGACATTGCAATACCTCACCCTGAACGCTAGTTGGCCTCCTCCCCGGGGTGGAACAGTGCCACGGGTTCCCGCAGGGCATCCTGGGAATTGGAGTTGGGTGCAGCCCTGTTGGGCCCCGCAGGTACCGCCAGGGGGCGCTGTATTTAGGACTCTTGAGCCCATGTGGGCAACCAATTCATCACACCCGGAAGTGCAGCCAAAAATCAGGGATCAAGCACCAGGAGCACTTCCGGGTGAACTATAAAGGGAGCCAGCAACCACCACTCAGTGGCCAGAGTTGGGTGGAAGGATGACGTAGCTTCGTGAGGAGTGGTGGAGAAGAAAGAAGAGTTATTTGGGTTTATTGTGTGCTTGGGACTGTGTTGTGTCTGTGGGTATGGGCAAGGCATAGCCACAGACGAAGAAAATAAAAGTTTGTTTAATTTTACACGTGCCTCCCGTGTCAAATCTGTGTCAGGTCGGGCGCTATATAGCGTCTTTCTTACAACTGCCATTCACATTATATACAAATATATATCTCCACTCACCCCTTTTCATAACCTGCTTAATGGGCCCATTTCCTAGTGCATCCAACACAAGGTCCTGCAAAATGTTACTGGATTCCCAATGATACACACTCATTTTCTTCAAATCTGTATGTTTGCTAGAAATTCAGTTGGTCAATCCAAATCATTTTCATAATGTGCTTAAGCAGGATAGAGTTGTGTGGCAACTGATGCCTATCCCAGCAATCACTGGGCAAAAGGCTGCAACAACACATTGACAGGGTGCCACCCCATCACAAGGTGAACACTGATTTAAACATTCATACTATGGCCAAAATAGCAATGCCAGACTGTTGGAGGAAACTGGATTACTTCAAGGAAACCAAAGCAAAGACAGGGAGAACATGCAAGATCTACACTGGGAGCATGCAGGATGTAAATCTTAATCTCCTTGTTATGAGCAAGCAATACCACCATTACACCAATGTGGCACCCACAGTTGGTCAATTTCTTAAATTTAAAAAAATAAATTATTAGGTTAACATCTGGTATTTTTAGTAAAAATAAAACTGTTTGCATAACTATTTAGCCTCCATACATTAGTATTTGATTCAGCCGTCATTTACTGTAATCATGGGTTAATATTTTTGAGTAAGTATCTACAGGTTTTACACGGTGGTTAGGAATGGTTTTCTTGCCCATTCTTATTGACATATTTCTTGTAGCTCATGGAGGTTCCTAGGACAGTGTTTGTGTCCTTCCATTCTCAAGCTATACTAATTTTCCTGCCCATTATTTAAAGAACAGCTTAACATCCACCACATACTTTCTGTTGTAAACCAGTTACAAAACTGGAAATTTCATAATGTATGAAAAGATTAAACAAAAAGAAGAAATGTCTAATGAGAATGCCAGACCAAGTGCCTTGCTTTCAGAGAATCACAGATAGAATATTGACAAAAATATATACATGGTAGTTAAGTTTTAAAATAATTTTTAAACTACATTTCAAATTAAATCTCAGAAAATTTACTCTCTGCAAGAATTTAACTTGTGGTAACAACTAATTTGTTGTGTTCTAAAATACACTGGATATACTGGATATCTGCATCTTGCAGACAGTGCATAACAAGGATGAGGCAAAACCAACTGAAACAGAATTATAGTTTCAAGTTTGCCTAATGCCATATTTAGTATCCTCATTTCCTTTCAAAGTCTTTAAACCTGAGAGCTGAATAAAACATTCCTGCTAGAGATTGTAGCAAGCACACAAACTTCAGGCTGAAAAAGTGTCTGCACTAAAGAGCATCTCTTGGAAAGTTTCAAATACACTACTAAGTGAATTGGACCAAAACATACCTTTACTTTTTGTTTCTTTGAGATTGTTCTATGTTTAATGTTAAAATTTTTATTTAAAAAACTTTTTTATTTGTAATAACTATATGCTAACTATATGGATGCTTATGTATAAAAAATACAATATACTGTATATGCATAGTATTTTATCCTCATAGTCTACCCGTTTCATCTGTCATTAACAAGCATTTCTTGAGAAATTCACCATAACAAAGCAATATAGTGTTTACATGTCATTTTCATTTATTTGTGGCTCACCCAGTTGTCCTATCAGAAGGTCTGACATAACTAAAGTTATAGTTAAGTGTTAAGGCACTGCAGACACTGTTAGCTAGCTGTCTAAACTACAGAAGATCCCATTTAGTTAAGTCACACAGATTACTTCTGTGTCTAATCAATGTTGTGTTTGACAGCCTGAGGCCTGCTTTGCATTTCAGTATTGTGTAAGTACAAACCTCAGTAGGTGCTAAATGTGGAAGGTGGGTCATTGTTTTATGATTGCATTGATAAAAAGTGGTATCTGCCTGGCCATGCAGTGACAAAACAGCCGTGAAAGTGTTACACTGAGTGTGAAAGAGCTACACTGGTTGCATTTATCTGATTCAGCAATACATAATGTAAATTAAATGTAACAGATCAAAAGATAGATGAAACATAGTCAAGCAATGTGCAGTTTTTTTCCATACATAATAATGCTCTCTCTATATAAATATAAAATTCAGATTTTTCTCCCTTTCTCATTGCACACACACATATTTAAATATATACAAGGGATGTTAAAAAATTTTCCTCACTTTTTTTTAGCTCCATGTATTAAGAATTTCAAAAACAAATTACATCAGTTTTCTACATAGTCACATTTGTTTGTGATGCAATTTTCCCAATGTTGTACCAACTTTTTAATGCCCAATTACTACTCTTCCCACCTTCCCCGTTTCCAACAAAAATATAAATATATAAATATTAGGGATGTAACTTTATCAATACTGGTATTGGATTTTGGTCTGGTACAGTGCTCGTGTACCTGTACTCATATAACTAAAAAAACAAAAAGGAGAAAGCAAATGTCTGTGAAGTGGACATTTTTTTATATGTAACAATGAAAACCAAAGCCTAGCAAACTGTAAAATGTAAAAGTAAATATAAGAATAGGCATGGCAAAATTGCCTTTGGTGGTGCACAGCATCAGCCAGTACTGCGGCAGACTCTAGCAAAAAAAGAAAAAAATGTCAAGAAATAACCTGCGTGGAGTGAAAATAACAGAGGTGCTATACCAGTACAATATATTGTTTTTGACGATCAACCACTGTCAGTTGTTGTTAACGTGGGATTTCAGCACATCCTGAATGTGTTGGAATCCAAGTACAACATTCTAAGTCATACCCACAGAGGTCATCTTACCAATGATGCACAGGTTTGTAAAAAAGCATTTCCTCAGCTTTGTGCATGACATAATTAGCTGTCAGCTTCGCCAATAACAGTTGGAGCAGTGTAGTTTATCCCAGTGTCTGTCATCAGCTTAACTGCACAGGTGACAGATGAGAATTTCGCTCTCCAGTGTGTATGCTGCATGGAAAACAGGGTTGAGGCACCCATATATGCCAAGCCATAGTAGATGTATTTCTAGAAATGCTTGGCACTTAGGCCATTCCAAAAATATGGTAAAACTCATTGATGATGCTGGAGTCTCAAGTTTTTTCTGTGTTGCTTATACACTGCAGCTGGCAGTAGCAGAGGATGTTTTTGCACAACAAAGTGTTGCAGAAGCTGTGGCAGTAACGGATAAAATAGTTGGGCATTTTAAGCATTCCACCTTAGCGTACTCCTGCTTAGAGGACATTCAGGATTCCCACTGTTTTCTTTTTCTATGTAACATGCTTTATTTTTTATGGGGAAACTAAATGGAATGTGCGAATATGAATTATTTTAAATTACAAAAATAATTAACTTCACTATTTAAACTACACTATGTATTTTTCACATATTTTATTAACTTGGAAATATTTCATTACCTTCTAAGCTTTTCGTAATTGAAGTTTGTTTTGGACACAATAAACACCAATTTTCACTTTGCATTTTAATCAATGAAATGTAACGCTAAAGGTCACTTAATAGACATACTGATTTTGGCGGACCATATTATAAGTAAATGTGTTTTTTATAGACATGAACAGTATCTGTTTTCTGATAGAACGTGACAGAATACAATCCGTGTTGTGCTTCATCATTGTTTCATAATGTGAAGCATCATTAAAGTAGAGTTTTGTTATTTACTTTAACACTGCAAACAAGCACTGAACATAAAACTTAAATATTGGTTTTATTGGTATGTATGTCTGTATTAATATTGACAACTCTGCATTCAAATTGATTATTTTACTGGAGCAATGCCATTTTTGCTTTTGTCTATAAAGATTACATATTTCAATTCCCAATTCATTATTTTAATGTTCTGTATACTCATTATTAAATATTTGTTCAACAGACTATATCTCATTCTCACCTATAGATAGATAGATAGATAGATAGATAGATAGATAGATAGATAGATAGATAGATAGATAGATAGATATTCTTTTGAAAGAATTTCTATCCTGAACATGACTGTGTAAATAAATTTGAAGAATTTATTAATTATTTCTCTAGGCTGGCTTTAAACAAATCTTTGATCTTTAATTGCTATAATTTCTTTAAAAAAATGTGGCATTTTGAAACAATCTCCTCAATTATTTACATTAAATGTCTTTAAGAATCCAAATTTTCAAATGAATATACAGTACATAAAACTGGTATGCGTATTATCAGAAAGAAATGTTTCCTGTTATAGATATAAGGATCAGTTCTTTTCAAGTATCAATAAAGCCTAAGAGATCAAAGAAATGGTGTTGCTGGAGCTACAGGAATTATGTGGCCTAGAGGAAGCTGGACAGGATTATACAGCACCACCTGCTAAAGTCACTAGAAGGATCAGCTGAGCAGTAGTTTGAGGTATATTTTTTATAAGATCAGACAAATAAACAGCGACATCAGTACTGGTCAGTACTGGTTCCTCACTTTGTCTCATATGTCAAGGAAATAACTTTCTGCCTCATGCAGTAGTATAGAGAGTGAGAGATTATTTAATTTACTGTCATATTGTTAATGAAACAAGAACAAGCTTACAGTTGAACATGCAGAAATGCTTCTGTTCATCCAAAGGAATCTGCCTATTACTTTCCCAAAAAAGTCATAGACCTATTCAGTGGCAGGTATTCCCCAATGTCTTTTGACCATGATACTTTTATGCCACTCAGCTACAGCAGTTACCTTAAAAAATGGGATACCAGTAAGAGAAACGTTCTTGTTATGTTTAGCCAAATTCCGATTAACACTGTGTGGTACAATTACATCCGATGTTGAAAGACTTAGAACAATATTGTTTTTAAAAATGGTGTTGTAGTCTAATCTATGCAATGCACCCTACTTTTACTTGTTTGTTCAATTTTAAATTATTTTATATTTGCTTACTTCAAGGTGACAAGTAGCCACTCTTCACTGTCTCGCATATTGGTTGACCGGCGTGTAATATGGTGTACTAGCTTTTCGTTTTCTCATTTCTTCATAGATTACACACATGCTGTGCAATCAAAGGGTGAACCCAGTAGATGCGGCAATGTTTTCTCTGCCTACATCACCATATCAGGAGTATTTTTAACACAAGGCAGTCAAGGCTCAGGTCTAATAAAGATAACTGATTCATATTCTGATTCATTCAATGAAGGGTGAATTTCAAACCCCATACGTTAAAAACACTCTGGACTGCCTGATAACTGCCCTCTACAGGAAAAAACACAAAACTACAATCTGTGCTGCAGATTGAAATTTACTAGAGTCAAACGAACGTGAATGTAATGTCATACTGAAGTCAATTAAGCGCCACTACAAAATTAAAGTTAAACGCCTAGGTCGCTCACAGCGCATTCATTAACCAAGATCTGAACGCCCGTGTGGACAAGGCCTAAAGCTCTGAGCACAGTGGCCTCAATAATTCTGAAATCGAAGAAGTCTGGAACCACCATGAATTTTCGTAGAGCTGGTTGTCTGGCCAAACTGAGTAAGCAGGTAAGTCAGAGAGGTTACAAAGAACCCAATGGTCACTCTAACAACGCTTCCAGAAGTCCTCTACTGAGATGGAAGAACTTGTCAGAAGGACAACCATTTCAACAGCACTCTATCAATCAGATGTTTACGGTACAATGGTTAACACCCACTTTATGTTTGCCAAATTGCATTTAAAGTAGAGTATAAGGAAAAAATTATTTGGTTTGTTGAGACAAAATCTAACTCTTTGGGCAGTACTCCAAGCACTATGTCTGTTGAAGACCAGGAATTGCTCATCACCTGCCTAATAACATCATTATGGTGAAGCATGGTGATGGCAGCATTTTCCAATAGGGTGTTTCACATCAGCAGGGACAAGGCGACTTGTCAGAATTGAGGGTAGGATTAATGCAAATTCAGACAGGTACTTGAACAAAACCCGCTTTAGAGTACATGCAACCTCAGACTGGGGCAGTGGTTCATGTTTCAACATGACAGTAACCCAAAGCATAAAGTCAAGACAATGCTAGAGTGGCTTCATGACAAGTTTCTGAGTGTCCTTGAGTGGCCCAGCCAAAGCCCAGACTTAAATCAAATATAACGTGTGGAGAGACCTGAAGATGACAGTCTACAACTGTTTTCCCTCCAATATAACAGAGGTTAAGAAAATCTACCAGAAAGAAAGGGATAAACCGATCAAATCCAAGTATGCAATGCTTGTAGGGACTTACCAAAGAAAACCTAAAGCTATATTTACTGCCCAGATGGCTTCTACAAAGTACTGAATTAAGGTTCTGAATACTTCTGTAAATGAGTGATCTGAGTTTTTTGATTTTAAGAAATTGCAAACCTTTATGAAAATGTGTTTCCACTTAGCTATTTAGCTAAAACTTAAAACACAAAAAAGTGTGCAGAAAGTGAAGGGATACTCTCTCAATCCACAGTAAGTATTCATTACATAACCTACTTAACATGCAAAACAGAGGTGGGCAGGGTCTAATCTAGAAGCTTAAACTGTAAGCCAGGGACCAACCCTGAACAGGCCACCAGTCACAGGGCCTATTTGTGCATACACACACACACACATTTTCTCTCATACTGTGGCCAATTTAAAGTGTACAGTTAACCTATACAGTGTATATACAGTAGAATTTTTCAAATTATGTTATTTTAAATCAAAGTGTTTCAAGATTTCTGAAAGTCCTGTAATCCTCTACTTTGAATGTTTGTTTCTTCATTGAATCTTGAATGCCTGTTTTAATGCACATTGCTCTTAATATGCAAATATATAACTTTGATAAATTAGGGTAGAAACCAATCCCACACCATACAAACAATTACACCAACAAATAAAATATTCCTGTATCCATTTGAACAATGCTGTAAAATGAAATGTAACGTCCCCTCTGCACAAACGTTATCAATTACTTATCTTGAATAATCCATAATTTATACATAATTTTAACAAATACTCCTATATTAAAGTCTTAATCTTTTGTCAGTAAAAGTTAACATATATTACAGAATACAGCATTTAAAAAATCACAAGGTTAGTACTGGAGCAAAAAAAATAAAAATTTAATTGAGAAAATATTAGAATATTATACTAATTAAAACATTACATTATTCACTAACTAACAGCCACAGCCATTCTGTTTTCTGTTGCAGCATTTGCTGTCACAAATAAAATGTATCAAAAGACCTACACAACTAGGGCCGGCACCACCATTAAGGTAAATAAGGCATTTGCCTCGGGGGGAATCCAGCTGCATGTGTCAGCTAATGAACATGGGCATACTGATAAGCTTGGCCTAGGGTTCAAAATAACCTAGCACCAGCACTATACACAACACCAAAATATGCAAAACATTATTAATAACTGCTAACAGAATGATTCCAGATTTCACTAACCTTTTGAACAAAAATCTCCCAGAAAACCTTTTGGGCATTTGCATTTATTTTTTCCGATACATTTTCCACCATTTCTGCATGGCTGACGACATTTGCCTGTAATACAAGACCCCGCCCATCTTGTTAGTGCACAGTGATGTTACAGTAATATTTAAAATACAAAATCAATGACTTGAAGGATTTTCCAAATACTACACATACTTTTACACACCAGTACATTCATATAAGGTTCATAATGTGTTTTATGTTTTTTTTAACCTTTGGGTAAAAATATTAATGGGTGTTCTCATAGTGTGATCAAAATATTGCCTCAAAATTTTTTCTTTACAAATCATTGAAAAGAAAACAGATAAAGTACCAAAACTACTTCAAAATATGTAATGTCTGAGAAATAATTCATTCATCTATGCATTTAATTTTAGTTTTATGAAGGAAAATACGCAACTGTCCTATCAAATATCGGTGTCTTCATCTGTGCTACATTAATAGTATACAAAAAATGAAACCTCGAGCAATTTACAATAACATTAATTCTTAAAAGCAGAGGAAAAAAATGTTTGGTATTCAAATACTGACAGGTGCCTACAGTACTAAAATGATCACTTTTAAGGCACTAGTAAATCTTTCATGGCAAAGTGCTATTAATAATATGAAGATCAGTGACAGTAAATAAGAAGAAAACAGGAGCAATTCTGTCTGGCATGAGGGAGTCATTCTTTCTTTCAAGTCTGATCAAGTATTTAACAGCTGGCTGCAAACTCTGCTATTGAAAAACACCAGCTGAGCTTCTTCCCGTAACAGGCCTGTTTGACATCAGACACTTCAACTGGTAGCCAGTTGTTTTGTTTGATCTCTCGTTTAGTGTGTTGAAGTTTTCCTAATACTGGTTTGTGTTAAGAAAACATGAGCTTTTTGAGGTTTTCAAATTAATAATATATGCTCTTGACTTTTTACTGATTTTATTTATTTACAAACAGCAGAGCACAGGCACACTTACTGATCTCACAATGTTGACCTTCAAAACCGGGAGCACAAAGACATTTTCCAGGGTGAAAGCAGGTCCCCCCATTTTGACAAGTTCGAGTGCAGTTTGCTGCAAAACAAAAATGCATAAAATAAGGACAAAATCTAATTTCATAAAATCCCCAAGATCATTTAATCACATTTTATTTATTAGTTTCCTGGTAATATAACAGCATTAGATACCTCTTAAATTTTCAGATATTCACAAAACTTCATGCTGCATATACAACTGAAATGGTGCATGTAAAGAGCATGTGACTTGTCTAGAAATTGAAGCATTCAATTAGAAACTCTGCAATTTGGCAAATGTACAAAGAGCAATTTTCATAACATTAGTTGTCCACCTAATGCAGCTTTGTCAGGTAAATGATGTAAACCTCCAGGTTGGAATCCACTGATTTTCATGTTTGATTACTCTGCATGACTTGCTTAGGAATAATGCATCATTTCTGTATGAGCATCACTTAAAATAATATGGGTGACTTTATAGCTTTAATTTCAAATATGAAAATGTGACATTTGAGTTTGCATATAGATGACTATTGTTATCCATACATGTTAGTTCATTATCGTATTGGAACTTTCTGCATGTAATATACAAAAATGATAGCTTTTTAAAAATGCTCAACCAAAAAATAAAGTGTTTCATTTGGATGGTTTTATAATGTAGAACATTTTATTTTTTTGACTACCCATTTGGTATTTTTTTTTTTAATTTCATTTTGGCTAATTTAAATTCTGAATTCCATCAAAACTATTGCATAATTAACCTTACTTTAAAACTGATAACTATTTTAATTTGGTCTGCAATAATATCAGAAAAATTAAAGTTTGCTCCCATTCATCCAGATGGTGGCAGAATAGACTATGCTGCTACTGGAACTTCGGCACTTGGGTGCTTTTCCATTAAGACTTCAGGTTCTCTTCAGAGTCCAAAGGTAATGCTAGCAGACACCATACACTATTAGCTTTAAACTGTTCCAGTGTGACTAAGTGTCTTTGTATGAATAATTATGTTCTGTAATAGACTGGCATTGCATTCAGTTCTAAACCCTAGTTTTATCTAATCCTGTGAGGCTAAATTCCAGCAGTTTTTAAGGAAAAGGCGTGTTCAGAAAACAATAGGTTTATAGGGTAATTATTGGCATGCGTGCTGAGTATGGTGAAATTCTTAGTTGCAGGTGGTAATAGCATCTTGGAATGTGGAAAGATAGTTTATAAGGTTCATTTAGTTACAGAACACATGAAGCATTAACATTCTTTAAATGGTACACATTTCTGTGACCAAGCCATATTCAGTGTTTTGCCTGTAACACTGAAAAGACAAAGCTAAATGGCTTTGATCCCTTATCACTTCAGACAAAACACTCATGCTTCCCTATACCATGACAAAACATTTTTTATTACCAAGGATGGACATCATGGCAATAAACAACATATGTTACAGAATATTCTTGTTAACCTTTCTGAAGTGTTTTGTAAAAATACTGGATCCTTGCCCAACATAAAACAAAAATGCAAACTCTCTCTTGTATGATTATATTAAGAATTCAAGCAAGAATTACAAGTAAGCACTTAAAGGTATGAAAAAATAGCAAATACAAAAAAAGCAACATTTTTATTTTCTCACTAAATTTCACACATCCGTGCTCTTCAGTTTTAATGAAGTAGTGTTTTAAATATGGCAGAAGATTATAGTACACACAAAACAATAATTTGAGAAAGAATAAACATAATGTATCTCTATACCCTATCATGCACATATTGAAAAAATAATTTACTTACAATCTGAGAGATACAGTACTTGCCAAAGTCAAAGAAAGACATATATTGTATTTGTTAAGCTATCTTTTTGTAGTGTCTGCCACGAACGATTCTACATCAATGAATATGGGTAATTATGAGTAATCCTCATAATTTAGCTAAAGGCTGATTGCACATAACTGCCCAAGTATATGTGAGCACGAGATCCCTATATACAGGTGTCCCGTTCAGGTCTGGTTCCTGCCTTGCAGCAACTTCTACTGAGATACATGCATTTCAAAGCATAAATAAGGGAAGATTTCAACATATACAGTAGTCAGTCTTTTCCTCACCTTTAATAACACACTGATATGAAAAACAGGATGTGTAAGAGAAATTATGTTTTTTATTCTGTAAAAAGGACAACAGAAAGCAAAAGTACAATAATTAACATCTTGTTTGCAGATCTGGAAAATACACATAGATAACATTTGCAAAAGAAGAGGATCTTACAAACAGTACAGTACATATGAAATTTTTCTCAGTTTCCTTGATTTCAAAAGTGTGGTTTGCCATGAAGAAGGGAAACACTATTTTAGGGTGAGCACTTTTTAATTTTTGTTTTTTTGCTTTTACTGATGGTGGGATTTTTATGGGTGAATACAAAGGAAAGTTGCATTTTGAGACCCCTTTGAATGTTTAAGATAAATAAAAGCATTATTTTTATATACAACTTTGGTTATATTCTTTTTAAAAACATTATTCATTAACGTCTACATGGAAATGTGAAGAAAATGCTACTATTTCAAATAGCATGAGTGGGTTATTATTATTATTATGATTATTAGACAGTTGTGTTTTGCTTATATTTAGAAGCATATAGTGCATCATGTATGCTAACGTAATACGACAATCCCATCTTTTATAATGCTAATGATAAATAGACCTAATTTTCTGGAACTTTACCTTGCCCAGCAGTAAAACATACAACGCATCTGGGAAAAAAATCAGGATTTAGAAGGACAAACTGGGTTTTTGATCAGCAAAACAAAATACACCCTTTACTCTAAAAATGCTACATACTATTATATTTTAGGTTAATTGCTTGAAGATACAGACCATTACCAAAAGAAATTAAAACTTTACTGTCAAGATATAAATTAACAAGAGAACTTGTAAATGATTGGGCTGCATTTTCTAGAGCTGAAAACACTTTCAGACAGGTGACACTTTGTTTGCCATCTTCCAGCTGATCCTGCACTGTCAACGTTGAATGTCTCATGCTAGTAAAAACCTTTAAAGCTCAACAACTTACTGTATAATTGGTTCACTAACCATCTGAGTTTTCTATCATGTACATTGTTCACGGAACTTGATAGCAATAATGGAGAGACTTGTGAAATCTTTTCATTGCCAGAAAGGTATGACTAGAGTGAAACCATGTTTGCTTTCTGTCTTTAACAGACTCCAATACTGTTCCTTCAAGTTTAAGAATAAATGTGCTTAGATGGACCTTTCTGAGTATTCTTTGAGCAATCCTAGACCCAAAATGCAACAGAATATAGTGTCTAGAAAGAAAAAAATAAAGGAATACATTTATTTTCAGGTATACAAGAGTAAGAAAAAGTATTGTGGTTAGGGAAAAATGATGAACAGAAAAGTAGAAAAGAACACACAGCAGAGAAAAATGAAACATTTAGTAGAGGAAAACATTTTCCATTAGGAAAGGAAGAAACAGGAAAGTGTCACAAATGGATGATAAGCTTTATTGATGCATTTAGTACTAGAGAATGAAAAAAATACATTTCTAAACACACTTGCAGTCTTAAAAATAGAAAGACAAAAACTTGAAAAACAGTTTTCGCCAAATCCAAAACAGGAAAGTAAACGTAAAATCACTGAAAAATCATCAGTATAAACCAAAAAAAAAATTTTATTTTACTCAAATTCCAGGTCTTTATTAACCCACTCAGAAATTCAACACTCCCTTGAATCACACTTTTCAGACAATGAAATGAAATGACAAGAAGTACATAAACATAAAATGACCACCACAACATCAGCTGCTGTGCATGTTCTTGTCATAATAACATTGATTATCAGCTCTAGAATGTCAAGCAATGGAAACTCTGAGGCTCTAGAGGTGAACATTCTGTAGCCCGTGTTTCTAGGAACTCAGAAGCGACAGGAAAATCTGAAACCTGGGATTTTGGGATATGTTTCTCAGCAGCAGATGCCTCTGAATTCAACCCCTCTGAGGTAGGTAAATAAGAAACAAGAGAAGAGGCACATAACGTTTTATGAAAAAAATGACAAGTGGTCTTCACTAAAGCACATAAAGTATTCTTTCCAAGCCATCCAAGTAAAATACACACGCAAGGCAAAGAAAGATCTGCAGTGATCACAACTGAACCAATCACTTTACAGTGGTTCTATGTTTCTGGCTTACCTTTGTCACAATTCACTCCATAATAGCCTGGAGGGCAAATGCACATGCCTGGGCTAACACACAATCCACCATTCAGACATCGTGGAGCACACAGAGCTGTAAAATAGGAAAGATGCATGCATATAAAAACAACAAAAATTGTGCAGCTGTATAATATAATACCAACTATAAAGTATACACAAAATGAAAATATTAATGTGACAAATCTGGCTTGTTGTGTGCAGAAATACTTAATATGACAATGATTACAAATTTGCCGTTTCATATTTACCTCTTTCTTCCCTGTAACATTGTATACATCAAACTAAATCCAAATGCTTTACATGAACTTGAACAGAGCATTTCATACTGAAATCTCTGCAGCCATGCTAGTATTAGCAGTTTTTACTCCTTTCACACAAATACAATTTTTTCACTAGATACTTCTGTTCTCCCAAGAGAGAAGTGAGTGTCCAGTGTGTAAATCTAGGCAATTTTATAAGCAAACAACTTCCATTGCATTTCCTCCAACATTAATCAATATTACAAATTAATGAACTGTTTTGTTTTGGTTTGGTTACTTTTCATCATTGCAGTCTAGGCATTGACAGAACTATAGAGTGATCGTAAAAACACAGCAAAGAAAATGATGTAGACAATCAGTCACTGCACTACTTGTACCAAAATGACACTACTACAGCAACAAAACAGTGACACCACCCCCTCAAAACTATACAATGAATTATAATGTACAAGTTATAACATGATGTTACTGGCAAGAAATATGTTCTTTCAAAACAGAGAATAAACAATCTGCATGCAGAACTTTGCGAAGCCATTTGCAAATTTTTCTAAAAATGGTTTCACTCTCTTAACTGCAGAACTCACTAAATCCTAGAAATGGAAACATGCACTTGACTCACATTCTTTAGAAAAATAATCAGCCATCTAAAGGACAATTTGTCATATGATTATTAATGGCACAAATGGTCCAATTCTACTTGTTGGCATTTACTTATAACCATAAATTCTTTGTGTGTCAAGGAAAGGGCGTAAAAATACACCAATAGTTAACAGTTTTCTATAATTGCTACCTCTACCCAGATTGTCTGAATGTTTTTAAATCATTTTTCAAACAATTTATTTCCATGAGATCATGGGTCACCTTCATGCTCATCTTTTCAAGTACTATTTTAAATCTGTAACCCTCTTAAGAGTTGGTTTGTTTCTACCACTTGATGCTACAAAGTTGGGGCAGCGTTTACTAAAGATGGTGAGCTAAAGTATCTGGAAAAAATAAAATCCATTTCTAGGTATCAATCAAAAATTTGGCATATTTCAGTATGATATATTATTTAGAGCTTGTTTCACTTGAGGAGGTTCCATTGAATAGATGGATTGATCTTTGCAAAAAATATATTCAATTTATGATTTATGAAATGCACTTACTAAAAGTTTACTTTATATTTGGATTTAAGTTTTACTTTATTATATTGCAGGGTGGCTGACTGGAGTAGCAGTTAATAATGCGGCCTCACAGCTTCAGTAGCATGGGTTTAAATCACAGCCTGTTTACTGTCTGTTCCAATGTGTCTGCAGTATTTTATACAGGTACTCACGATCTCTAAAGTCAAGGGTGTTAGGTAAACTGGAGATTCCAAATTGGCCTGTTGTGAGTATGAAAGTGTTTTGTGAATGTGCTCTGAAATGGACTGTGACATTTTGGAACTCTGATTAGCTCTTCTATTTTACAGCTCCAGATATTTTAGTTCAGATCCATTACTGTCTATGAGAAGTTTGGGCAGGGAGCTTTGTATATTTTCTCTGTGTATTCGGGTTTCTTTCAATAATTTAAAGATTTACGGGTTTGATGACAGATATCCAAAAGGCAGCTTGCAAACAACTGGTAAGTGACATACCATTAATAAGTAGTTCACGAAATAGTCTCAAAATAATCCCAAAAACGTGTATGAAAAAAGTCCCAGGCTATGTTAGAATTTGTACATTAACTATCATACTTTGAATCACATTTTGTTTCAAGCATCTTATATAAAAAGTGAGCTGTGAATTTAGTTGTCTTCCTATTCCACACAAGTATCTGAGCTATAGCTACTATAGCATTCAATTACAGGACATTCTTGCATTAGATTGACAGTTAAGGTTCAATTTTCAAAATGGTGCTTTTGAATTGTTTTGAAGAAAGCTGGCTACCCTTTGCTAAGCCACAATTTACATACAAATTAAACCTAGTCTTGTGTCATTGAAGAGAAAACAGAATATACTATTTTTATCAAGAGTAGGAGTACAAGTATTTCTTCACAAGCGTAAAAGGCAAGTATGTGGGCCTAGTATGTAGAGTCTGAACTGCAGTCTGGAAAAGTTGTAATTTCAAGCGGCACTTTACCACAGTTCACAAGAACTTTGATGTGATTTCCCTGCTGACCGCCTCCTGGAATCTGAGAAGGTAAGCAAACTAAATGCAGGATTAAAAAGGCAGCAATCATCATTCATTAAACCAGCCAAGAAATCCAAAGCTGCAACCCGAAGCGTCTTTTAAAGCGGCACATAATCTAGCAAAGAATAAAAAACCTTTTACAGATAGCGGATATATTATGAATGCAATGATTCTCGTGACTGAGTTTTTATTCCAATTTCACAAAAAAGGGACTAAAATAATGTCCTCTTAATCAGAGATGCACTTCAAACACCATACAGAGAAGAGTTTCTGCTCTGTCATTAGATGCAAAGAAGCAGCTGTGGAAAGGTAATGGCACTTGCAAATCTTTTTTGATTTAGTGTAAGGAATCAGTGGACACAGGTGAAAATGCTCAAGTGGCAATGTTCATTAGAATAATTTTTTGCAGATTTGTCTGTGAAAGGGGAATTTCTGATACTGTTACATTTTAAAACAACCACTAAATGTGATGACATGTATAATTCATTAAAGAATTACTTTGTTGAAAAGAATGGGCCTTTAGAATAATGAGTGTTGTTAACAACAGATGGATGCCCAGCTATGACAAGAAGGCATAATGGCTTCACTGCACACTGTAAAGCAGACCTTAAAATTTCTTTGTTTTTTCCATCTATCTTTGTATTAATCACCAGTAGGCTATCTGTGCCAAATTCATGATTTGATCGTGTTATGACATCTGTCTTCAGGATGATAAATACCATTCTGACAAATGCCAAACCAAACAGAATTTTCTAGGTGTTTCTGGAAAAACTCTCTTTAAAATGCAATGACCTTTTACTTCACACAGAAATTCAATGGCTGTGCAGAGGAAATATCCTGCATTGTTTTTATTAGCCACTTTCATCTGAGATTAAGGCTTTTATACAACCAAGACATGAGGATACCACACTGCAGCCTGACACTACAATTTCTACTGGTGTTGGTCTTTCTAACAGATGTGACATACAATAAAACAGCCAGAACTGTGAAAGCTTGCAAAGCAGGACTTGGCTTATTTTCTCCAGCAAGTGCAGAAATGGAAAGGGATACACTTTCTATCTGTGCAAAACGTTTTTAAAAAAAATAGAGCCGCATCAGGAGCCCTACACATTTATAAGTATGATTAGGCTGGGCCAGGAAAGAACTTGAGGACTTTGTGCATCTGGAACCATGTGCTACTTCATTTCAAACCCCTTTATGGAGGTGACATTACTGAGTAAATGAGTATGGTATTTAAGCTCAGTGTTGCCTTACAGATGGAAGTTTTCAGTCTGTGACATCTGGTAAAAATTGTATCATTCTGTTGCTGTTAGAGCCTTGTTAGTGCACAGAAGCATCCCAGCATTAGGACAGCAGTCATGAAGGTTATTACACTATTTGGTCCAACATATCTCTGTGAGCCTACTTTTTCTAACACAAACTTCATCATGCTGATGTTCTGAACTGTTCTCAGTGATTAGCACCTAAATGACTACCTCAGGGTTAATCTATCAGGATACTACATACTAAATTCCAAATACCCTGTTCATGTTTTTTCCTTCTAAACTAGCTGAAACTAGTGACAGTGAATGTCCTGTGTATAGACTGACATCCTATACTCAGTGTTGGTTTCAGCCTTGTGCTAAATGTTGAAAGGATAAATTCTACTTCTGAAAAGGAATATACAGCTTCACAAACTGGTTTGATGGATGCATGCATGGCAAAATCTCTTTGTGTTCTTGTTTTCATAATATTTTGAATAATGTCATTTTTATTCCACTTTATTATAAATTGTTATAAACTAAAATAATAAATTTTACTGTATAAGTTGCTTGGCTGCATATCCCTATTTTCAGTTGCTACAGTACAGTATAATAAGCAAGAAAATGAGAACAAGAGACCAAGTTGAATACATTTTCATCCTTTTTCAAACTTTTTTTACTTTCCCTATAAACACTGTATTTACAACAAATTTACAAGGAAAGTATTTAGACTAGGTGAAAGTTTTGACTTGAATTTTACAGATTTACACATTTTATGCATCTCTGAACAAAATCTGACCACTTTTAGAGTGATTCCTTTTTGTCAAAAGTAAACCCATGGACATGAATACTCAAAAATAAATATCAATCCACACTGTAAATTGCTAGAAGCCTATTGCTTTTAAGTAAAGATTCTCCAGTACATTTTCTTCTACGGAGATAATTTGTATTTTTTACGCATATTAGTGTTAAGTGTAACTTACAATGAAGAATATATGATTTTTTTCTGAAGATACATTTCTTCTATTTTAATTCAATTAATATCACCCTTCAAAATGTACTAATAATCTGAAACATAGATCATTACACATATTTACAGTACATGATTATTCAATTTCAGTAATTATGTTACATGATTTACAATATGATACAGATCAAGATAACGATTTTGAGTTTCTATAGCTACAGTTAAAAACTATTTTGTACGCATATCATTACAAAATGCTAACACAAGGAAAATATAACAAATGACATGCACTTCTATTGCTAATAATACCTTTTTATCACACTTCTTACAGAAAAAACACATACGATTGGATTAAACTACCGGTATAACCATGCAAAGTTTACTTAATTTTTAATGCTGTTGATAACTTGTTTGTTGTTTTCATTACCTTTTTCACAGTGTGGACCATAAAACCCATCTGGACACTCACATACATGCCTTTCATTGCAGAATCCCCCATTTCGACATCCACCTGGACATTTGGCTTTAAATTAAAGAAGAATGTAACTTTAATAAGAAGTTAAATTTTTGTAAACAAAACCAAAAAAAACCCTCAAATTTTCAATGCAGACTGGGTTGTTGGTAACTTCTAAAAAGAGCATTTATTTGTGTATCTGCACACCTTCTAACCCCTTTCCAAAAAATGAAATAGCATGTTAGCATGTTAATAAAGGCTTGCTGCTTATGTCTAAAACAGTTGGTCAAGATCACACATCATACAGTGCAAATGCTTGTACAGTGAAAGTATTCACAGCGCATCACTTTTTCCACATTTTGTTATGTTATTCCAAAATGGATTAAATAAATTTTTTTTCTCAGAATTCTACACACAACACCCCATAATGACAACATGAAAAAAGTTTACTTGAGGTTTTTGCAAATTTATTAAAAATAAAAAAACTGAGAAATCACATGTATATAAGTATTCACAGCCTTTGCTCAATACTTTGTCGATGCACCTTTGGCAGCAATTACAGCCTCAAGTCTTTTTGAATATGATGCCACAAGCTTGGCACACCTATCCTTGGCCAGTTTCGCCCATTCCTCTTTGCAGCACCTCTTAAGATCCATCAGGTTGGATGGGAAGCATCGGTGCACAGCCATTTTAAGATCTCTCCAGAGATGTTCTATCGGATTCAAGTCTGGGCTCTGGCTGGGCCACTCAATGACATTCACAGAGTTGTCCTGAAGCCACTCCTTTGATATTTTGGCTGTGTGCTTAGGGTCGTTGTCCTGCTGAAAGATGAACCGTCGCCCCAGTCTGAGGTCAAGAGCACTCTGGAGCAGGTTTTCATTCAGGATGTCTTTGTACATTGCTCCCAGTTCCTGCCGCTGAAAAACGTCCCCACAGCATTATGCTGCCACCACCATGCTTCACTGTAGGGATGGTATTGGCCTGGTGATGAACGGTGCCTGGTCTCCTCCAAATGTGATGCCTGGCATTCACCCCAAAGAGTTCAATCTTTGTCTCATCAGAACAGAGAATTTTGTTTCTCATGGTCTGAGAGTTCTTCAGGTGCAATTTGGCAAATTCCAGGCAGGCTGCCATGTGCCTTTTACTAATGAGTGGCTTCCGTCTGGCAACTCTACCATACAGGCCCGATTGGTGGATTGCTGCAGAGATGGTTGTCCTTCTGGAAGGTTCTCCTCTCTCCACAGAGGACCTCTGGAGCTCTGACAGAGTGACCATCGGGTTCTTGGTTACCTCCCTGACTATGGCCCTTTCTCCCGATCGCTCAGTTTAGATGGTCGGCCAGCTCTAGGAAGAGTCCTGGTGGTTTCGAACTTCTTCCACTTACGGATGTTGGAGGCCACTGTGCTCATTGGGACCTTCAAAGCAGCAGAATTTTTTCTGTAACCTTCCCCAGAAATTTGCCTCGAGACAATCCTGTCTCGGAGGTCTACAGACAATTCCTTTGACTTCATGCTTGGTTTGTGCTCTGACATGAACTGTCAACTGTGGGACCTTATATAGACAGGTGTGAGCCTTTCCAAATCATGTCAAATCAACTGAATCTACCACAGGTGGACTCCAATTAAGCTGCAGAAAAATCTCAAGGATGATTGGGGAAACAGGATGCACCTGAGCTCAATTTTGAGCTTCATGGCAAAGGCTGTGAATACTTATGTACACGTGCTTTCTCAATTTTTTTATTTTTAATAAATTTACAAAAATCTCAAGTAAACTTTTTTCACAATGTCATTATGGGGTGTTGTGTGTAGAATTCTGAGGAATAAAATGAATTTAATCCATTTTGGAATAAGGCTGTAACATAAATTGTGGAAAAAGTGATGCGCTGTGAATACTTTCCGGATGCACTGCATTATGACATCTGTCAATGGTCATGTCATACACAATGTAATTTCTTTGACATTTGGGTTGGTCAATATAACTGTATTGTTCCACATAACTTACTTTTGCCTTAAGTGAGTAAGCATTGTAAAACTAAACTGTGTATAGTTCAGTAAGAAAGTAAGCTCTCACCATGTTAGGCATGACAATTGTCACTACCAGTTAATGCAAGACTGAATTTTACACACTCCTACTGCATTTGGTATGGTGCAGGGGGCCACAAATAGGATTTTTGAAAGAGGATATGATTTCAGTATTCAGCACAACAGACTTATGATTTCAAGGCATATAAACTATAGGTAGGATTAGAAAAAAAATGTCAAAAGGAAAAAAATAGTATGTAGCCTTAACAAATTGAGAATCACAGATTCAAATATTCTGTGATCCTCATATACTGTAGAACACATGAAACCTAAAAGCTATATTTTCAGCAGTTCAGATTCAAGAAATATTACACAGTATTAAAAATAATTCCTCACCCTTCTTGATTCATAGTTAATCTTGTCCCTGTTCCTTTATAAACTGACAAAACAATTTTTGCATATCAGCCCCGAATCTGTAGTATTCCTTGTTTACTGCCGTTTATTTTCAGCACTTGTTCCTGCACTGAGGCACACCAAGGCATTTATGTGGGGAAGCAGTGACCGGACCATTTTCAAAATTCTAATAAGAGGGCATCTTCATTGTCCGGTGTGCAAACTAGCATGTTCCCTTACACCTGATTAATATGCAGTATGAAAATTCAACAAGACCAATGTTGTTATTATTTGTGGACTGAAAATATTTTTCATCACCACTGAACTCTGCAATATGGCAGTGATAAACGCAAAACTTGATGGAATCCAGGCTGAGAATCCTGAACTGTTACTAAAGCCAGTACTAATGGGACTGAGTAAAATCGTAAATGTCCAAAATAAAAATGTTTCCAATGTATGTTCTACATGTATGAAATCATATCCCTGAAATGTCAAGGTTAAAATTAAAGGGGTAGTTTTTCATTCTGTAAATATTTAGATTGCATGTAGCACTGAAGTGCCACATAAAATTACTGGCAAAACTCAAGTGAACTGTATAAACCAAAGTATCCTAGTAAGCATTTGATTTTAAATTATAGAATACAACAGATAAGCTCTATATGGCTTATCTCTCACCAAAAACGTCTAATTAAAAGCTCTGACCATAAAACTACTTTGACAATGGAGTATTTATTATAATTATTAGATATACTCCAAACAAAACAAAGATAAAACAAGGAAAGACCACTATACATCCCAGATCAAAAGTATAGTGCTGTGATCTTGAAGAACTGGAAACATGTGCTTCTTCTAAATTTCCGCATGTCTGAAATGTAAAATTTGTTAAAGTATCTCTTCAACCATACATGCATTTTTAGGTTTGCAGTGGAACGAAACAAGAAAGCCATGAATAAAAAATAAATTCTTGATTATTCTGCAAAGACGTTCCAAAAGGACCATACAAATTTATTAGAATACTTTAGAAGTTAAGAGAAATATTTGTCTTATAATGATATAGTAACAGTAATATTCAATAGAGATGAAAGTTGCAGTTTTGAGAAGGTGCCCATCAAACCTGACAGAACTGAAAAAGATTAGTCCACACAACCAGCCAACAAGTGTAAAACTTTCATTCCAAGCAACAAAAAAAACTTCATGGCAGTTATTGTCTCCAAAGGCATGCCTGGCTACCAGCTTTCAATAGTATTGCTTGCGGTGGTAATGGGGGTCTTTTTTAGAGTATAAAAAACTAAAAAAATGCCATCAAACCATTTCTGAATGAAATTTTAGAGGTAGAACAACATCTTTATTCACCTGTTGCACTGTGCACACTTTTCTCTATGCTGTGGTTTCTATTACACAACAGGTACACACGTCGTAAATGTAGGAAAGACGGTTCTTGCAGCACGGAGAAAAAAAAGAAAGAGACAAATATATGGGACATTGGGTATAAATTTATGGTACTTGTAAAAGTTAGCTTTTTTCAGTTTTATTCTCTCAATCACGATCACGCTCTAACACCGCCCTTCTCCTTTCCTGATCTGACACTAAGTAACACTGCCAGTGTAAATTCACACCCGATCTGACGCTGTTCGTTTTCAAATAATATTGCATTTGTACAATGATGTTTTCTGTTTTTTTATTGGTACTATTCAGATCATAAAATGATTTCTTCAAAATATCATATATACCTACGTCTGTGTTTTTTTTTTTACATCATACACCATAAGGTGCATACTAATTCAGCGTGAGCAGGAACATTCAATAAAACTGAATAAAAAAAAATAAAGTGAAGGTAAGATAAGAAGAAGGCAGATTCACCAGCGTTTGTGTGTCAGCTTTTATCCCTCTAGATCAGAGAATGTCCAGTTCCATTGCCTCAAAACACCACTCACATCTACAGTTATTCCCAGTTTCAAATAAAAACTAACAGCATCAGATCCCTAGGGCGGTAGTATGTATCGTGATTGTGAGTAAGAGAATAAAAGTGAAAAAAAAGGGTAACTTTTACAAGTACAGTACTATAAATGTACATGGTCTGTTACAGACGCAAACCAAATGTATGTGTGTACTGTATAATATTAACAATAAAAGCAGCTCACTACTGAAAACAGTAAATATAGGAGGAAGTGGGAATCGAACTGGTGGTCGCTTGATTACAAGTCAGCAAATCTTACCGCTACGCCACAGAAGCTGTTGTATCATCCTTGAACCTTTTGTGAAAGTGTTTATTTGATCTTTGGATTTCAGGCTTCATACATTCTATAGTTTATGCCTACATTTTGTAACATTTATTACTAAAATATGAAAAAGTTTCTGTTTCAACAATGTGTTTACACAGATTACTGTAGAAACGGAACACACATGAAATGCATGTGTTCCAAATAACAATCTATTATTTCCACTCTAAAACTCCAACAGTTCACTCCCAGATAATCAAACAAAGCACGAGCTAGGAGAATTTAGTAAACGCTCTGTGACGGTGGGGGACGTTATAGCAGGATGCTTGCTGCTTGTATTAATCGGCACATTTACAGGACAAAAGACGCTGACAGAGAGGTGCGAACGGATTTAAGGTGGGCCGGATTTACGAGTTTTCTTGTAGGCTCTGGTAATTCTAATGTTAAAAATGGAGCAAAGGGGCCAGTTCAGGAACAGACTAAGTCAGCAGGCATGCATTCTAGACATCAGGATATCTAAAGTTACTCTTCATATTTCACAATTCGGTTTTGTAATCTTTCTAGTATGACTACAGTAATAATTTTAAGGCAAAATGACTCATCTCTAAATTCATCACAGCATCAATGCTGCAAGTAATAACCTTGTTCCATGAACAGCAAACTCTCATTTTGAGTTATACAAAAATGAGGTTCAATTGCACCATACACTGGTAAGGTTGTCTTGCTGTTGGTAAAAATAAACATGTTGTGTGCTTTCCAAAATAACATCCTTTCTCCCCAGAACATCCAAAGTGAGGTTAAAAAAAACACAACATGGAGACAATCTTCAGCCCTTCAAAATGTACCTCTCTCTGCATGTTTTGACTGCTATTATTCTATAACTATTTATCAGCAATCATTGATTAATTCAAACTGCACAAAATGTGAGTCATACACATTAATGGTTCAGGCACAATATATTCAATGAAGTGATTCTGAAATCACTAATTAAGCTACTAGGTTATATGGTTGATGAGTTCACAAGGTAGCCATTGCTCTTGCTGTATCTTGCATGGTTCCATGAAGTTTTATGCAATCATTTATGGACACAGTATCCATAGATACTCTTGGTAATAAAATTTCTTGCACGCCAAGGACATACAGTGTTGTTAGAATAGGCATGTTTGTTTGGTGCTGTTCTTACACTCACAGGAATCTTGCTTTCTTGTTTTGGCTGAAGCATGATGAAGTGGGAGGTATTTGGGTAATATATTTGTTTGAGGGGACTGGAATTCTGATGATATTTATGTTCACATTATTATATGACTACAACTCAAAATGAGTTAATTCCTTGAACTGACTTTTTGTCCAGCAAAAAAAGTTACTTTGAGATTCAGGTATTTCAGAGATATGTTGTCATGGGTCGTGTAAGCCTTTGTAACACCAGAGATAACTAAATTATGAATAGGCTGATCACTTAATTATAAGGGCCTATAATAGATCAGTCATTCATTTTTGGAATCAGATTATTAAAATATGACTGAAATGAATGCTGGGTGCTAAAACTAGAAAGAGCAGAGTAGTCTGCATGTGCCTGGAATATGCAAAGTTGACCCTGTTCACTTGTTATAAAGAAATTGTTTACTGTGCTTCCTTGCATATATGGCATTGGATGTCTTTAAAAATAAGAGATGTTTCTGTATTTTATCACGTAACAAACAAGTCCACTTGCTGAGAAAACCATTCTTGAAATATTGTTGTCAGCATCATTTATTGATTACATTAGAGGGGGGTTTCTGCTTAAAATATGCATTATATTTCAGGTAGGTTCTTTAAATGATAGTTGAGTAATTGTTTTCTTTTTTTACTGTACATCATGTTTAAATCTGTAACACAAGTGAACTAAGAGATTAGAATTTTGTACCTTCCTAGACTCACTTCAGTTTAAATTTTTGTGAATTATGTTATTTCTCTTTATCTACACCTCAACATCCTTGAGAATTATAAAACAAATGCTATGCTGTTAGGTACTCATTACAGTTCAGCATTAAAAATATTTTTCTCTACATATAAGAACCATTTTCTAGTTATTTTGTTATGTTAAATTAATAGAAATATTTTCTTACTTATGTTAAAATATTTGCCTATATATTAATGCATAATCTATAGGGGATTCTATTATAACCCCCACAAGCTATATTGAAATAGAATATTCTTACTTTTCCATCTAACTACAGAGTAGTCTTAATTTATGATCTTCCTTGCATTAAGTAATGCATAGAGGGCAAATAGTTTCAAATCATGCCCTTTTGAATGCAATATGTCCTACTGAACATGCAGTGCCATACATAGAGAACATAGTAAATGTATTAAGTAAAGCTTATATAAGTTTTTCATAGAAAAATAACACAACTGTTAAGTATATAAAGTGACTGAAATTAAAAAAGAAAAAAGCTAAGTTTGTAAAAGAAACACTTTTCCTTTTTTGCCTTTCATTCTGCACGTGTAGTAACCTTCATCTTTATTTTTGTGCAAACTGTTTTGCTTTAAACATTCACTAAACCTTTAAAATGAACTTTATTGGACTGAGAAATTTCTTTTGTAGGCATTTGACTCATACTTATCCTACCTTACCACCTCTGTTACTGCTTGATTTCAATATCCTGGAAAAGATACAAATACACTCTCACCTAGTCTCGGAGCCTTTTGAAGAAGTGCTTTTCAGCAAGTCAGTCAACATGAAAGGCTACAGTCTTGAACACCTTGCAAATAATGTACATGACTTATGTTTCTATTACAGTGTACTATGGATTTCACATATTTTCTTCAATGCTTGGTTTGTTTGTCCTGTGGTATATCCAACCCAGCTACTTTCTCTGACATCATTACTTTAGATGCCAAAAATGCATAGACAATTTGGACTTGTAGGAAGAAAAATATAAATTGGAAGATGATTTTATGACAGGGACAGCTTTATGATAAACTGGAAATTGGACAGGAATGGTTTGTTTGGATCATCAGGCCATTTCTAGTTCAACACTGGACTCTCTTGCCACATTTATAGATGCTCAAAACCATAAGCATCATCAATTCGAAAATACAGTGTTTGGGCTATAGTGAGACAGCAGGTCTAAGACATCACAACCCCAAAGTCCCTTCTCCCACCCCACCCATCTCCCAAAGTGTCAAAGTCACTATTTTAAGTCCACAAAAGTTATTCAGCAGATACACTACATCAGAGATGTAGTAGCATCTCTGTTGATGCTAAAAATAAGGTGCTCCATATTGGTAAATACACAGATGAAAAAGCTGGAATTTCAAGTTATGATACAGAATTAGAGCTCATAAAATATTGTTTAGGTTTTAAGATATTGGATTTTGAAGCTAAATCAATCAAACTTAACTTTTCAGCAATTTTCCACTTTATTATTGCATGCTGCCACAATGAGAGATATTGAAAAGAAACTCAGTTTCAATGTGCACATATGATAAAAGGAAAAATATGTTCAAGAAAACAAACTGTTAATTTTTTTTGCTCTTTCATTGGTGTCTCCATTTTGGGATGTAGAACACAACATGTTCCTGAGGAACCTGAGGCAAGCTTATGAAGTGCCTAATGTTGATTTAGCTCCACTATTAAAAAAAGAGTAATAGACACATAACAAATATCTGAACTTTAATTAATGAAGATAAGATTTTTGCAAGAAATTTAACAGTCAAGGAAAGAAAACTGTTTATGGAAAGGAATTTTGGTTATAAATTTTATTTTGTGTGATTATGAATTTGACTTTGGGGTAGTAGTAATAATATCTTGAAATATAACGCTAACTCATGTGTATCAAATTCTGCTTATTCCTTGTTCTCTCCTTAACAAAAGATCTTTAATAAAAAAATAAAAAACACTCTTCTATTGCACTACAGCTTGTCCTGCAGAACATGTTGAGATGTACTGTACATAGAGGAGATGCAATCTGTAAGTAGGATACATTTTTCAGCTTTCATGCCTGTATGTCATGTAGACAAGACGCTGCCTATGTGAATTATTGAGAATAGCTTGAACTTTTTAAGAAAGTATGTCTTTATCTTGATTGGAAGGAATCTTTTTTCACATTACTTCACATTCAAGAAAGAGAAATCTGAATACTGCATCCTGCTTTTTATTTTGGAAGCAACTGATAAACTTTAAACCTTACACAAGAAGGAGCAACAAGATTAAGGACAAACAAGTGCATGGGGTATTTGGTGGTAAATCAAGTGACGTGGCCTTTAGCAGTCTGTCTGCTGGAAGTCAACATGATGAGGAAAGGTCAGCAAGCCATTTGCCCATTTCATTTGTTATAAACTAGGGTATGTCAACACTTACCACATATAACCTTCTTTTAGAGTTTCAAACGAACATAGGAATTTATCTTCTGGATTCAGATTGGATTTACATAGTATTGTCAGAACTGATGCAGTTGGCCTGGTGCTAGAAGAGGTGTAAAAAATGTAGGCTCTACTAAATTCCAAGAAGAGTGAAACAATTTATATGGAAGGTTTAGATAAGAGACAGAGAGAAAGAGAGAGGTAACGGCAGGGGGAATGCTCTTGCTAGCTGGAGTTAGTTTTTTGGGATTACACCGGGACAAAATGAAGAAGTTGAATATAGAAGAGAAATATAATCATGTGCAGAGGAATAAGGACCATAGCACACAATAAATATCTCCTCTCATCGTAAACATGAGGTACAGCTATATCTGGTATAAATTGATAGTTGTGCCCTGTAAATATACATGAATGAAATTAGAATGAGTACATGTAGAAACCCTTTGAGAAAAAATGGAAGCTTGTCACACAGGTATGCAAAAAGATATAGCATAGAATAAACTATCGTTGAATTGACTGGATAAGGTATGGTATCTCATTTTAAAAAAGTGGTGCCCACTCTTGTAAGTGTTATCAACCATTTTTACACTCTAGCGGCAACAATGATTTACACTTTCATCTCTTGTCACATGGTGTGATCTACTGCAGACATGCATTGGTCATTTTATTGAACTATATGTGGTCAAGACAAATGATTTAATATTCCAATCTGGAGTTTTGCTACAGTTTGGAAGGACATCAACTGCCAGAACAAATAGATCCAGTCGGGTTCCAGATATGAAATGGATGGAAAAATTTTGCAAAAGGGACAGAGTAATGTCTTGGGTTTAAACAAACATTGTCCCCCACAGCTATAGAGGGAAAGGAACCCAGCAGTTACATGAGGGGATATAGAGAAAAAAGAGAAAGAAAAATAGAAAACTGGAAAGAGGGCACAGAACCTTTTAGCAAACTTGTGGCAGGATTTCTACCAGAAGTTTCCACTTACCCCACTTGAAGAAAGTGAAAGCAGATTGCCCATTTAAGGAAAAGGCCAAGGAAGTCTAGGAAGGGTTCATTAAGAGACAGTACACAGTTTCTAACTAGGACCAGTGGGTCTGTGTTGCTTCTTCAAGGGAATGACCAGCTGGGGAATTTTCTGTTTAAGGGCTAATGAGAACTCGGGGGTGGGGGGTTACGTACACCAAGGATCAGTAGACGATGAATGAATGTGCATGGAAGTGATAAAACTGCAAATCCTCATAAACTGTTTTTATTACAATTATGGATTAAGAGGTTATACAGTATGAAGCCAAGTTATTCGTCTGGATAAACCCTGATAATGTCTGTTTAACTAGTTATATTGGAGAAATATAACATTTAAAATAATAATGTAAGACTAGGAATCTGAATACTGAGAATTAACAATGCCGTACACCGTGACTCTATCCCCTTACATTTGTTTCAGATATTTTATTATAAATTATTTCAAACTAAGCCATTTGTTATTTTTAACCTAAAAGGTATGTTAATTTATTTACATATTCAATGGCTTTACTTAGCTCTTGGGTCTTGGTACTAACTCCTTTTACCTGCATGTGACAATTTACAATTGAAGAAGCTGATTGTTATACACTGCTTTCCAGGACATTCTTTCAACTATATTAGAGAAAGTATATCAAAAATTGTAGGTTTTTTTTACATTTTCTGCTAACCTCATCCCAGTATTTTTTGAAGCAGAGCTGATCAACATTTCTTAGTACTTAGTTTTTCTCTCTCCATATATTTTATGGAAACAAAAATTTAATGAAGATCAGTTAGCTTGTTGATTGTTAGTCTTCTAGTCATTAGCATCTCATTGTTAATTGACAGATGGTTAAGACCAAAAGAAGCAATTAAAGGCTCTGAATCCAGCTGTTTAAGAAGAAAAGAATCAATTAAGGGTTATAAATCTTAACAAGGGACAGAACCAAAAGTAAGCAGTACTAATTAGTTTTCATTTAAGTAGTGACTGCAGTGAAAACCCATTGCCACTTTAGCCCACCAGAAGCTGTTTTTAACACCCATGCGCTATAGTGAGCAGAAAAATGTAGCTAAGTTACTTATGTTTGTTCAGGAAGCATTAACAGACTACAAGTACAAAACACAACCACTAGAATCTTGACTCAGTCTGTTACATTTTCAATAGTTCAACCACAGAGCATTCCCTCACATATAGAAAAAATCACAGAGTTGTCAAGACCAGTCCCCAGAATGCTTGTCTATATAGCTTACTCACAAACATCCACTGAGTAATACAGTATTCATATAGTTTAATGTTTGCTACTCAAAGGAACCCTTTTAATTATCTTTTAAGTGAAAACTGGAGACACCATTTTTTATCTTACAGTAACAAATATTACATGACATTTATTCTGTAACTGTCTATACCTCATTTTTCTGTGCTCTCATTGATTCAAATTATTTCCTTGTTTAAACAATTTCTAATTGTATGTTTTCAGTATTCTTGATGTCAGGTCTTTGTTTCAAGTTTCATCTAGTTATCACTGTTTCACCATTTATTTCTAATTCTATTTAAGTTTCAGTTTTGCAATATTAAGTAATTCAGTATTCTCATAGTATTGCAATCTTTTTTTGCTGTTTAATGTATTTTTTGGTTGCTGTACACTGTTAATGGAAGTTCCTAAAATAAGAAATGCTTATATATATTGCATTACCTCTTTGACAGGTTTTGAAGAAAATGGCATTGTGTGGAGTTCTAAGGATAACATTCCCTTCTTCATCCATTATAATCACTGTAACTTCAAAAGCAGCCACACCATCTTGATTTCCAAGGCATGGAAAACCAATCTGTATGACTGATTAAAATAAAATAATTAATTGAGTAGTTTCTTTGTACAGTTAATATAAATAACACAAATAAAGACCACCTCATCCATGTTAGTTCATGTCAACTTATTGTGGATACTAACCAAACATGCTGTATGCTTTTTTTAACAGCTTGTGGATAATGCAGACAAAATACTACAGCACTGAAAATACTATGTGGATTACTTTACAAATATTATACAAAATGAGTTTAATTGTGCAGTAAACAAAAAGAGTGAGAAAACCTTCAAGCATATATCTACATGGCCAAATTTGATCTTAATAGCCAACTAACTACAGCCAGCCATGGTAATCGTTGTGCATGTGTAGCTCCCGTAATGTATTTAAAGTACAGTACAACTGCTACAAAGTCACTCTGAAATGTCCTGTGCAGGTACACACA
The DNA here is from genome assembly GCF_016835505.1 of Polypterus senegalus. Classification (NCBI taxonomy): domain Eukaryota; kingdom Metazoa; phylum Chordata; class Cladistia; order Polypteriformes; family Polypteridae; genus Polypterus; species Polypterus senegalus. The sequence goes on from NC_053164.1 coordinate 143,174,803, forward strand.
CATGTGCGTGAACACGCACTCAAACACACACAAATGCATTTTAATAATAAGTGTTGTTTAATTTTTACCCTAACAAACACTCAATGGTAGATAATAATAAACTATAACCATTTCATTTTATTTTCATTTATTTATTACATTCATATTTGTTATAGCATAATGTTTATTGATGAAAAAAAAATTCACATCAATAGAACAATAAAATTATCTTAAAAAAACATGCATTAGTTTATGTAACATAACAAAAGAACTTTATATTTTCAGACTGGGATTATTCTTAAATAACTAAATGAATGTACAAAGTTGTAAATGCACAAAGTTTAAAAACACTCTCCTACATTAATTTAAATGCAGAACTTCTTATAAATGTACAGAAACAAATTTTAAATAGTCAAAACTGAAATATATGTATAAATAAACTGTAGGTTTATAGGGTCATTTTTATCATGCGCAGAGAGTATTGTGAAATTCTTACTTGCATGTGCTAATCAACATGCAACATTTTGCTACTCTAAAGAAGCATGGTTATTGAGTATATAACTAGCAGTATATAACAAAATATATTAATAATTATTTTTAAAGAAAATGTACTACACCAGTATTTTTGGGAGATTATAGGACAATGTGCATAACCTGCATATTGTCCAACTGTGCCAAAAAGGAAGTGTAACACACATTAAACAAGAATAAAATACAGCCAACAACAAAAATACAATAAAGGAACAAGTAATATCATGAACTCCAGTAACTGTAATTAAAAAACATGTAATCTGGTTTTTCAAAGATCTCCCATGGTTTCAAATACAAGGATCAAAGTCTTTGTTGTTTATATAAGGAAAAAAATGTACTGTAGATCTTAGCTATTGGTAAAAAACAGAAATAATGAGGTTAGAAGTAAACTTGATCCCAAAGAAGTAAAGAATTTAGGTCTAATTAAGGATTCTGACTTAAACTTTAAATCATACATTAACCAGAATACTAGGATTACATTTTTTTGAGTTAAGAACATTGCAAAAGTTGGACCTCTTATATTACTGCAAGATGCAAGTCACACTTATATTTTTTAGTCAACAAGATTATTGTAATGTACTTCTAACAGGACTGCCTAAGGAAGACCAGTTGCAGTCAGTGCAGAATGTAGCAGAATGAATCTTAACCATAAAAAGAAAATTTAAGCATACCTCACCCATTTTAACACCATTACATTGGTTACACATGTCTTTTAGAATAGACATTAAAATTCTACTAATGGTAATAAAGCCTTAAATAATCTAGCTCCCTACTCTGTTGTGGAGTGCCTGTGCCCCTACATTCCAAATTATAACCTTAGATCCTCTAATGGTGGTCTGCTTATTATTCCGAGCCAAGAATAAAAGAAGTAGTGAGGCGGGTTTTTGCTGTTATGCTCCAAAAATACTTTACCAATCAAGATACTGCAGGCTAAAACTGCGGATCATTTGAAAAAACTCTTTTTTAATTTGGCTTTTAAATTGCTACATTTTAGTTGAGCATTTTAGTTGCATAAAATTATCAAATCTTCATTGAATTTGCAATCATTATTAATCTCTATTTTTTCTGCTTTCTTTTCAGTGATGGCATTTTCCACCCCCACCACCTGATCAAAGTACTGTGGAGCCACCTGTGATATTCAAATGAAAGCAGATACCCCAACTTTCCACGAGACCCACTGTATCAAATCTTCTAAGACAATGAACATAAAAAAAACAAGAAACAATGACGAAAATGGGTGTGAGGCCTCTAAAATGTAACACAGAAAGCTTCAGTCTTCACTGGCCTTCTTTGGCCTGGTAAAGGCCTCTCCTTAGGGTCTTAATCTGTGTTCCTGTGGTCTATCTCAGGAACCACAAACCTAAAAAGTATTTTGCCTCAAAAATAAAGTTGAATGTCTCAAAATCATGCCAACGCCCCACAAGTAGAAGAGTGACAGTAAATATTCACTTATGCATTAACACGGACAAGTGGGAATCTTTATTAAAAAAGAGGATTTATTACAAAATATCAAAAAAGGCTTCTCATAGTTAAAAAGAGGCACAAAAGGTTTTGCATACAAGGAAATCCTAAGCAAGTATGTCCCAATACAGATGCCAAAAGAGAAATCTAATAACTGAACAGAAAAGGAAAAATTAAATAAAAATCCGGAAATTAAAAAATAACACTTACATAAGACTCCAAACAACTACAATACTCGTCTGCTGAGTCTCACTTCTGACTTTAATAAATAACTAGGAGGAGCCAGCAAGTCATGACAACAACACCCATAAAATGCAGGCAATTTAGACACATTTAAGGGGACAGAACACAACTGACAAATGACAGAATAAACTAACAGAAGTAACAACAAGAAACATAAGAAAATTGAAAAAAAAAACAAACAAACCATAATATACGGATACATTCAAACTGATACAAAACAACTACTGGTAGCATTTCACAGGTCTACAAAGCTTTACAAAAAGTCCAAAGTTAAACATCCATCCATCCATCCATCCTCTTTCGCTTATCTGGGGTCGGGTCACAGGTGCAGCAGCTTGAGCAAAGAGGCCCAGACTTCCCTCTCTCTGGCCACTTCTTCCAGCTCTTCCGGGAGAATCCCAAGGCGTTCCCAGGCCAGCCGGGAGACATAGTCACTCCAGCGTGTCCTGGGCCTTCCCCGGGGCCTCCTCCCAGTTGGACGTGCCCGGAACACCTCACCAGGGAGGTGTCCAGGAGGCATCCTGATCAGATGCCTGAGCCACCTCATCTGACTCCTCTCGATGCGGAGGAGTAGCGGCTCTACTCGGAGCCCCTCCAGGATGACTGAGCTTCTCACCCTGTCTTTAAGGGAAAGCCCAGACACCCTGCGGAGGAAACTCATTTCAGCCGATTGTATTCGCAATCTCGTTCTTTCGGTTAAACAGCCAGCTTAATTTTTCTTTTCATGCTTTTTCTACAGTATGACAAATTATATGAGACATTGCTGAAAATGAAAAAGAAGAAAGACATTTTCTGACCTGAGGGTTTGTGAGGAACAGTTCCAAGGAGTGGCACATTCACTGTTGGGTCTGCCATGACATCTTTGTCTAAAGATCGTAAAGTCTGGAATTCATAATAATACTCTGCCTGCAAAAATACAGAACAAAGAAAAAAGAATTATTTCTTTCAATGAACTTTTAGAACTTTGACTTACTGAACCCAAAGAACCGTATTCACATACAGTATGTATTAAATCCAATACATTTACTGAAAAATTCAACACTCAAAAAATAGTTTTAGTTGAAACTCACCCAGATCTGATTGACTGCTCAATAAAGGCTCATTGAAACAGAGCTCTATACTGTACACACAATGGTAAAAGAAAACACTATTATATTAATTGTGCATGGAAATGTGGCTGTCAGTATTTATATTTAGAGGGCAAATAAATGATACAGCTTCAAGTCTTTAAAAGAAAGATTGTAATGAGTAGGAATGTATTTGATGTTCACTCTGATTTTCTAAAGGTTGTTAATATTAAACTGAATATATGAACTCCTTATTCATATTAATTCAAAACCAAATAACACACTATGATTTGTATGCTTTAGAAATAAAACATATTGTCAGGGCTTTTCTTTCAAAACTGTAACACGATATTTGAAATTATTGCTGATGCTTTGATTTGTTTATGCCAAAAATCAATCAGGGAATTGTTGCATTGCCTTGCATACATTGTAATTCAATACATTTTTTTTTTCATTTTAAGAAAGGAATAAATACAAGACTTAAAATCAAGACAAAAGTGTGTGAGGGCAGTATAAAATGCATTAAACAATATATACTCTGTGATCTGTGCTAGTATTAGTAATAAAATATCTGTGTAATACGAATTAATAGGAAGTATTGATTCACATAATCTTATTCTCTTCTTCTTTACTCATTTACTTCAGTCTGATCATTCTATTGGACTAAAGAACCCGAGTGTTACTAGGCTGTATCATTTTCTGGATTTCATTACAAATTACTTTTAAACTACAGAGTAATTCCCTGCAATTAAAGTGGTGGCTGATGTTTCTAGCTCTGCATGTGTCCATGCATCATACTGATATCAGGAAGGAGAGAGTGATGCTTTACAGAATAAAGACCACAAACACAGGAGACATTAAAGGGATTTATTGCCATGTTCCTAACAAGAAGCGTCTTCTCAGACATTATTTACATCACTTTACTTGCATTTACTCTTGTAACATATACTGTACTTCCGTGTATATCTAGAATAATATATGGAAAATAAAACACCAAATTATCTAAACAAAATTACTACAAAGAATGCTAAAAAAAATACCTTGCAACATATATATATATAGAATCATGTATAGAGGTTTTGAAATAACCTTCCAACAATAAATGCATGTAAGGGATAGCCTAAAATCCAACTTCCATTCCCAGACTGCAAATATGGGCAAACCACTATGTGCTACAGTACAGGCAAATGTTGATTATTCTGACAGAATATTACATAAATGTCATACTGTGTCCATCACAATGATTTAATTGAAAGATAAAGGGCAATACATTCTTAGAAAAGGCAAATGACCTACACACATGTATACAGGTACCCAGAGAAAAATACATGTAGACACTGGGAGAAAGTGTAAACTTACCAAGGCCAGAACCTGAGCAACATCTGGGAAGGTTTTCCATAATTCTGAAATCAGGAAAATTAAAAACTGTGGTGTTTTTAGCATTATTAGACGAGTATTATTGAGACGAGTATTAAATATCTCCTACATATTTATGAAAACCTTAAGAAAAAAGAAATTTGTGTCCAAAATGGCTAGCATTAAATATCTTGAGACAGACTTCAGGTAGGAAAAATGGTTCATAATGAGTAAACCAATATAAAACACGAAGTCACTGAAAGACTGTCAGACCACAGCAAGTTACAAGATATAAGATGAATAGCTCACAGATTGTGCAAAGCTGCGGAGCTCGTGATTTATAAGAGCAAAATAGTCACCAAAGTCTTTTAAACTGAAAAGAGAAAACAAAACATCAAACTATAATAGCAAAATTGGTGCGACAATGTCAGTTGAATAACAGAACTGATTTGAGTGCAACCCTGTTCTATGACCTGTTACATAAAACGAGCCAAATCTACTTTACTTATTAGTCCTGGGAATTTTCTTGGTATACATTTGCCAAAACAACTTAAGAAGCTTACTAGTAAACAGTCTGACCTAATGAGTCTGAGAGGACACGGCTCTCTGCTGAAGACTGCTATGATCTTCATATCACAACCAATGGAATCTCATAGTTCACAGAAAGATATTTTGCTCTTTAGTGTGTATTGAGGAGTAATGTCTGTCTCCTTGCTATGCCCATAGCTTCGCATATCACTATACAGTATAAGGTTCTTTGCTACCTGAAAATTAACAGCCACCTAAATGTCCACAAACTACATTAGTGTTTAGTAGTAAAACAATAAAAACGATTAGGTAATTTTAATTATGGTATTTTAAAAGTCCATCGACAGTAACAACTACATATAATACATTATGTATATAAGCAGATATACTGTAAGCAAATAAATCCTGCACTATAGCTTTGCTTGTGACATGAACATGTTTGATGAAAGTCATTATGCTCCAACTCAATTATAACCAATGTGGTCTTTGGCCGGCTTGTCATCCCGGCCAATACCCCCAGGCCGCCAGATGGAGCCCTCCCTGCAGTATGGAGGTGCCCCAAAGACCAGCACGGAGTCATGGACTATGTAATTTTTATACACAACCCTGCTGGATACCACAGGGGCTGCAAGAGGGAGCTGCAGGGAGGACCGAAGAATCATTCGTGCCCTATAACCCAGAAGTACGTCATAGGAAGAGCGACGTGCTTCCGGGATGAGAAGAAGGACTTGTACCTGACTCGGAAGTGATAAAGAATCACATGGACTGGGGATTGGGAACACTTCCGGGTCAAAGTATATAAAAGGACTGTGGGACCTCTCTGGATGGTGAGCTGAGCTGGGTGGAATGGTGGCAACGCGTCTGGGAGTGGTGGATTGATTTATTGTGTTTATTATTGTGATTTATGAGTATAGTGGAGGAGAGGGTGCTTTGTGCACTGTGGCATAAAAATAAAGTCAACATTTGGACTTTTATCTGGTGTCTGGAGTCTTGGACAGGGATTCCAGGTAGCGATACAGCCTCTATCTGTCACACCACTAACATGCTAAAGTTACACGTAAAACCATGTACATGAACCAACATCTTCCTGAATTATCTACCTGAACAATTACTTTAATCATTCTCTAAATGAAATCTCACCCAAAGGAAAATCACCACTAAATGGCGGTTTTTCAGTAATTCTCATCTTGTCATCTCCACAAGCAAGACAAATAAAGAGTTTCACCAGCATCTTTATTGATCAGTACAGATTTGTGCTCACAGGAGCATCCCTCTTTTATCTGCAGGTCTCCCACAGGAATGGATACTGAAATGCCAGCAGTCCTGATGTTCTAAGTAAGAACTTGCACAAACACCATAGGTAATGTCCAGTAAAATTTGAAGAAAAATAAGCAAATCAAATGCATTAACACACGATGAAGATACTTATTTAATGTCAGAAAAAAATTAAAACTTGTTTTGAATACTAATATACCTTTTATTGAATGCTAAAATTGTTTTAAAGTTATTAATCAAACTGAATAAGTTACACAAAATTCTAAAACATTTTACAACATCTTCCTAGTGTCTAATTTAGAGAATTTAGAGAACTACAACTAAATTATAAGCAAAGGGTAGGTTAGTGCTGCTGCCTGATGAATTCAGTGCCCATGCTTCAAACACTGCATTTGGCTATTGACCATGTGGAGTCAGAATGCTCTTCCTCTGTATGTACAGGTTTTTCTCTGAGGTATTCTGGTTTTCTTCTCATTTCCCCAAAGATGTACATGTTAGATGGTCCAGAAATTCTAAATTAGACCAGAGTGACTGTGAGTGTGTGAATGCGTGGGCCTGGTCATGGACTGGCTGCTAATATACTATATGCTCTGATCATCACCTCCCAATAAAATGGGTTAAGCAAATTTGAGAATGTAATCTCAGGTTTTTACTGTACTACTGTTATTCAAAAAATATTCTATACTGCTTTAAGAATTCATTTGGCCCAACAGGCACAATTATTTGTTTTCCTTCATATTGGTCAGAATCACTTTACCTTCGTCTCATTGTTTTGTTGGGTATTAAATCTGTGAATTGTATGTTATTACTTGGAGGCCACTAGGCCCTGAAGGAAACATTTCATTTGTTTAATTGAAATTACTATGGCTTTACTTAACTAACTATATCATGCCAAGATGGAGAATAAGTAATTAAAAAAAACAAAGAAATCTTTTAAGTGTGCTTTAACAGTTACCCTGGAACACTCATTTAAGAGCAGTTTACTCTCATATTCCAAATAAGCTTACTGATTTATTTTTATATAAGAATAATTTAGTTTTATTTTTTCATCTTGTTAACCACAATTTCTAGGTGGTAACCTACCATTCTTGTTGCTCTTTTATATATACACACATATACATTTTATGCTTCTGTTTCTGTGGAATTTTTCATCAAATTTACTTACTTATTTACATTTTTTCTACTCAACACCTTTGCAAAAATGCAGAATAGATGGAGAACATGAGGATTACAGATGTGTCAATACACAGGACACTGCATTATATAAGCACTGCAACCTGTATTATTTCCTTAGTGTGTCCTGCAGATGACATTTCTTGCAATATGGGAACATTATTTTCTCACTCTGTTTTTTATTTGTTTTGTTAATCATTCTCATGCCAAGTAAAGTGTAGCTTGTAGCTCTTCAGTTGGATTAAAAATGCACAATATGACAATATTTTGAAAATAAAATAAGGAAGACAATTTTTTTCTAATATGACACAAAAAATGTATACAGCTTCATAATACAAACTATAGTCTCCTCCTGTACAAAGTAGCTAGATATGTGAAATATAATTATTCCTATAATGTATTTGTTTCAAGCATCAATTTATATTACAGTATCAAAATACTTCAAAGAGACCCAATTCCACAAGGCAATACATTTGTGAACTTAATTACTGATTCTACATATATAATTAGCAAAACTTTATGGCATTTTACAAAACACCTTGGTTTATCTGATATCAGTTCAAGAGAGGGTAGAGTCCACCACCGATTTACCCCGTCTTTTGTTATTGTTCAGAGGTCACAAAATTGTTTAATTTATATTTCCGTAGTTTTATATACTGTGAATTTAATAAAACATTTCACAGTTCTGCATGAAATAAACTTACAATAGCTGTGCTCAGCTTTGATCAATCTCAAATTACTTATATTCCAGCATGGTTATTTACATAGACTATTTTACAAATGGTTGCAATGAAATTCTCCCAACAATTTTTCCCTACAAGCTGTTCTGTAAAGTACAACTGAACGTAGACTATTTAAAAAGAGTGCATTTGTAATGTAATTTGCAAGACAAAAACAGCATTGTTAGAAATGATTTAACACCAATATTTCCTACTTTATTTTAAAATCAAAAATCTCTAGATTTTTCCTTTGTTATTAGCAATGGCCTTCTTGATTTGAGACTTGATCCGTATTCATAAATTTTATTGTTAACTAATTTTAACTAAATTCCATTCTGAGAAAAATGTTACTAATTAAATAGTTTGGTAAATCACTTTGAATGCTGTAGTTTGTCCAGTTGAGAAAAGCCAAAGTAACCATTACAAATCTTTCAAAAATTTTTTTCAAAATCGTCAAAATGATTACATATTTGTTAAAGCTCTACTTAAGACAAATACCAAATTATAGTTTTTGCAATAAGATGCCCAAACACAAAAAATCTCTACTCAAGCAAGAATAATCCTCTGTATCAGCTGAAGTTCTCAATATTATATAACTCATTGGACTCAACAGACTTGCTCATGTATAAGAATTCTTCCTATAACAATAAATGTGGGTAAGAATATTTCTCAGAAAACAGTTGGCCAGGCAAGGTTAGTAACAGCAGTAACAGTACATGTGTACAAAAACAGAAATTGTCTGTGCCTATAGTGTTTCTTCTTCTTCAACCTGCTTCATATTTCTAAAGGCTCAGGCATAAGGGCTGTTTACATCAAAGAAATCCTAGACTTTTCTAATCAAATAGGGAGAGATGTCTTAATTTTAAGGACTTGAAAGTCCTTGCATAAGTGTTTCATCCGAACACGTATGCTGTGGGTCAAAGAGGATTATCACTAGAGGTTCCCATGGATGCCAAAGGTATGAAAGTGTTGATACTGCGCACATGTTCTAAATAGTTTCTTCTTGCTTTTCTTGTGGGAGTTATAATGTCTTTTAAGTAGTTGTGGTGGTTTATATTAACTTAGCAGCACTTTTGCACTGGCAATGGGCCATAGTATTGGCACACTTCTCTATATTGAGCTGACATATCGCTTTGGCATATGCAGCAGTGTCCTGCCATCTTATCGTTCATCATGTGTCATCTTGTAAAACAACTTTTGGCTTGAAGATGAGCTAAAGTCACAGATTTTGTTGTTTTCATGGCAAAACAACCACTTTGCTATAAAGACCTGAGCAGGCATTGCATCTGATTGGCATATGCAATGTTTTGCACTGACAGTAAAAATTGTAGTGATGTAGTGTCCTTTGCTGTCATCCAATATTGTCATGGCTCTTTTCCTGATAGACATGCTGCATGGACCTGAAGCCCAATGAGGTGGCATTTTTAAGCTGCGTCTAATCCCAAGCAAAATGCCTCACTGTCAGGAGAGCTCAACACATCCTAGCTCAATTCACGAAGGGCGCTGGCCATGTTGCGTTCTTGCTGTGTGTTAGTACAGAGTCACTGCTCATCACGGGAAGGGGTTCTTTTGTTGTCAGCAATGCCACCTGTTACGCATGTCACAACATAATCTCTCAATCGAGATCAAGATCAAGTGGTAAGATCCAGATGGACAACCCTTAGCATTTTATATATACATATTTATGCATGCAAAGTAGATACAGGATAGGATTTTTCCAAGGTTGTTGGAGCCAGATTTAATACTGTCAACAAACATAACCTGTAGCTCCTTGGGAGATGGCAGGAAACACAATGCTTAGATAATGACTTGAACCTGAGAACTCCCTCACAATGTTGCCCGCCTTACCATCATAAAATGAGTAAGTACATACCACAGTCCTGATCTATTAAGAAGGTTCTGAATTTGAATATATATCTATTTGATAGAATTGTTTAAACCTTCCCTGATGAAGCACAATTTCACCATATGCAATTTAGGAAAATTAATTTTTTCATCATAATGCAATATAGTCAATAAAAGACATAAACCATGACCATGAATTCATCACAAATTTGCTACAGATGCATCTAAAGTAAAATACTGCATACATTCTGATTTTATATTCACCCCATAATGTAGGAAATCACATTATCCTGAAATAAGAAGTAACTCATTTTTCCAGGGAGCCTGTGGCAGAGCAAAGACATGAGGCAAAAAGAATCTAAACCCAAGTACTGTACCGATAAAATGTAATTAGAATTAAATCTCTATAAAATGGGAACAGTAAAGAGTATAAAAAATACTGTAACTCAAAATATCCTTCCTTCATCTTACTGAAATAGTGCCATCTAGCGTTCCATTTGTGAAATTCTTATCCTAATAATAAAATACGAAATTGCTCACAAATGTGTACAAAATATGATTGAAATATGGAATAGCACAAAACTGTACCCCTTTAAAAAATTAACTCTGAGAAGAATCTGAATTAACTTTTTTATATTATCAAAACATGTCATTTTTAACGTATGGCTATAGCTGGTTTGCTGTTTCTTAATGTTTTGATGTTTGAGATATGAATCAATAAAAATATGTAAACCAGAAAGTCAATATGGTTAATCTTTTTAGTTATCACTTATTTATTCGTTCATATATTTTATCTATGTATTTTCTTGCCTGATTATTCAAGTATAAGATTATACAATCAGTATTGTCATTGAAAAACCTGCTCTAGATGGCAGAGTAAGCCACCGTCATGCAGACTACAGCATTGGATAGACTACACCTAACTTCATATGAAGTCTTCAGACACAGGCATGGAGTTCAAAGAGGAAATACTGAACAATTGTCATGCCAATCCTCTGGCCACCTTGTTTTCTTATTCCCTATAACAATTTTTAATCTTATGTTAAATGGGTTTATTTTTATTTATTGATATTTTTTAAACAATTTTGGTATGAATAATACAGCAAATATAATTTTCTCTCTGAAACCTGAATAATTTTCTGCCACTGTTTAGCCTGTGGCTTTTCTCAATGAAGCCTCCATCAAAATCTTATGAATTTACAAAACACCACCAGATTTCCAAGATCGCACGCTACTGTTATGTAAGTTAATGCATCTTTATATCTCCAAAATGCTGTTTGACTTCGAATGTGGTTTGGGACAGTGCTTTGCAGTTTATTATACTGGAAAATGAGTAATATAAATAATAAGAAAGATAACAGTAAATAATAAAGAATAAGTGATTGATTAATTGATAAAAGATACCTATGGCAGTATTTCCACAGTGAGTAAAGAAGCATTGTGTTTATTCAAATAATTGTTCATTTTTAACAATTAGGCCTCCAATTTTATTCAAGGCTCAAGTTTTATATTTTTTTCCCATTATCATGTACATGACATAGAGTTTACAGATACTACTGCAACACTTATGTGTAAAGCTGCAATTAAGAAACTATGTGGGCACTCTCTGCTTAGCACTTAACATACTACACATATTAATACTGTTAAGACAACTGATCCATCCTCTACTATACCTGTTATTTTGCATTTTTTTTTTAAATTCTGCAACTTGGAACACTGTATTTTCATTACTTTTGTTCTGTGTAAGAGAGATAACTCTCTGCGTACTGAAGAATAATCATGAGCAATACTTCATTACCTCCTCACAATAACTGTGCAAGTGTGACTTAGTTTTACAAATTGGATAACTGTAACATCTACTCTTCAGTTTACAATAAAAGGACAGAAGGCTAATAGTGATTTCTTTGAAGGTAAACAATTGTATACAAAATAAATGCAAAGATGTTCAGGTAGAATCATGTATTTAGCATGACAATTAAAATAATAAAATAACTTTCATCAAGAGAAAAGAATGCTCATGTATTATAAAGTGAAACCAGTTTCAGAGATGGAAAAAATACAAATTTTTGCCAAAAATCTGGACAGAAAATGTATTATGTAAAGCGACTAGGAACATACTCTTTGAAGTGCAAAATATAGCTTTAAAGGTTTATACAGTTATTATTGTCACATGTAAGGGGTACAGTAAAATTCTTACTTTTATGAGTAATCAACATGCAACATATCACTGTGCTCAGCCTTTCCCAGTCTTCAAAAGGTAAGGTTATCTAATCATGGTCCTTGATGGACACAATGACTACAGGCAATTGTTAAAAAAAAGGTATTAATTTAAAATCTATCCTTGTTGTTGATTTAACTTGACACTTAATACAACTGTTTATTCTGGTGTTCTGTCTATAGAACATTAGAACTGAATGATAGTACATACCTTTATTTCTCTCAGAAATTGTGAAAATGTGCTTTGAACTTCCAACGCTTTCTTTAGGAATGGTTTCTATACTCTCTAATGCTCCATTTTATTCCTGTTGCTGGTTGAGAAATATAACTTTTTCATTTATTTTTCTTAACTGAGCAGTTAACATCGACATATAGTATATAATAAAAAAGTCAACAGGTAACCAACAAAGATGGTACCATTTTCTCATCTTTATGTTTTCATCATTAACCAGCTAGTTTAACAAAATATTTTGAAAAAAAGTGGAAAGAGACAGCTATTTTTTTATTTCTCTCCATTTCACAAATCATTTTGTTGATTTTCCCACACACATATAGTGAGTGCACTGTTAGGACTTATTGCAAAGCAAAATGATAATATAAACTGGAGGATATTAATTAAACAATTAAACCTTTAAAAATCACAGCATCTTATCTACTTAAGAGAATAAAGAAAATAAGTGACAAAGGAAGTGGTTGTGTGAGTAAGCTAGCATAAATAGTTAAAAAATACTAAGTTATAAGCTAGCTGGCCAACTACACATTAAGAATGAAAATGGCACATTAAGTAGTGTATTTCTATTTTGGATCACTGAATGGTTGTTGTTGTTATTGCTAAAATTGAGAATTATTACTCTTAACTGTTTATATATGTAAAATAGTCACATTTTTAAGCCATATGTTACAGATGCCCTTCCTAAAATAGTTCAATGATGAAAAAAGTGTTTTAATAATTATTTAAGTGACAATTAGAATAAATACTGTGTTTTCTATCTACAGATGCACATTCATGCAAAGAAAGTACAGTACTTAAATTTATCCACTCTTTTTAATAGCCCTCAGGCTAGGCAAACTTCTAAATCTTGATAATAATTAAACCTTATATATACGGTCTTATTCCTAGTTACTTTCAGTCCTCTAACTTCCAAATCCTTTCTCTATTCCTCCAGCTTCCTCTATACTGGGATCTTGGCTATTTCCCATTATACTACTTCTAACCTTGGTCATCACTTCCTAATATATATTCTGTACAGTCTCAACGTGCTTCTCTGGTACCCATTCTCTCTTAAGCACCTCCAGACCTCTTGTCAGGCACTCTATCATAAGACTTAAAGTTAAGGAGGGCCAGGGTTAAGGCCAGAGTTCAGCCTTAGCTAAATGACACCACTCGTGCTATCAGGCAGGATAAACTCCAGGTCTCATATAAAACTCTGAAAATTTGCTTGAAACTCTTTTCAGATTTAATTGCAAATGCTGCCTGGACAGCTAGAGTGTTTTTTAAAACCATAAACACTTTTTTTTTTTAGATCCACCAGGCAGTAGTCTCCCTATAAGCTCACCTGAGACCAATGAGTTATTTCTTAAATTTTTTATAGATAAAATCCAAGTTATTCAGTTGGGCATTATCCTTTCAGCTATGGACCACAGTGAGGGGATTCAAGGTTACGTTAGGCCTGTGCATACCAGGTTTACACTATTTAAACCAGTTTCCTCCTTGCAGACTTGCTGCTCTGGAAGATGGAAACAGAAGGAACAATATTAGAATCGAAGGTCTACCTGAGAATCGTGAAAGTCCAAACCCAGTGAAATTCGCAGCTAAACTATTCTCTAAAATAATTGGAGAGGACTTTAAATTTGATACCAAGATAGCAGCAGCTTATTGCATACGCGGATCAAATACCTTTAGACCTAGGTCTTTTATTATCCGCTTCGAGACGTTACTATGTAAATTAGATGTGATGGCACTCCTCAGACACAAGCTACAGATTATATATGAAAATAACCACATTCTGTATTTTCCTTCATTTCTCTCCCGCAACAGCTGCCAAACGTGTAGCCTTCTACAACATTAAACAGCGGTTACGGCAAGCCGATATCAAATACTGTACAGCCTCTTGTATCCTTCCAAACTGAAAGTGGAAGTTCAAGGCCAATACTACGTCTTCTCCAGCAGAAAAGGAACTAAGAAAGCTGATCCCCACACTATTCTGAAAAACAATAGTGAGTCGCATCCTGTCATGGCAAGGCAAGGATATATAACCTGCTGCCTGATCCACTTGTAGCGATACGGGTATTATATGGGTATTATAATTATACATCCTTTTCATTACTCGGATGCTTTCTGTTTATGTTTTAATTACAGTTATAGACGTGTGTGTGTGGAAGAAATTAACTTTTTTTTTTTTACTACCCTAAAGGAGACTGTTTAACATCATACCTTTAGTTTATTGTTATTATTATTATTGCTTTAAGACTTACTATGCTTATCCTGGACCACTTTCTAACACCATTCCCTTTGTTTATATTATTTTAATACTTTAAGATTGCTGAAGATTATATTTAATGCTTATAGTTTGTTAATGATTATATTTTAGTTATATAGGTATATAGTATTTAGACTATATTGGCAATAGATATCTCTACTTTTAATCCTAAAACGCCACTGCATGGGGGCTTGTTTTTCTTTGGATGTGCTCTGTCTCTAGGTATGTCAGAGGACCAAGACTTTGTGAAGTGGGGTCCAGCCTCACGTGGGGAGGCAAAATGGGGGGATGGGGGAATAAGGGGAGGAGAGAAAGAGAGCAGGCTATATCTAATCTATCCTTTTAATCCTTATAATTATAACTACCAACGTAACAATAGGCTGCATGGCAATAACTCTTGGGGAAATAGGAAATTAAGGTTAAAGCTGTCTCACTTCCAGTTAAGACTATAAAATTACATCAAAAATTCAGAATCAATGTCTCCATGATGGGACAGCTAACTTTGTGAGCTGGAATGTTAAAGGCCTGAATCACGAATTAAAGAGAAAGAAAGTACTCTTTCACCCACTTACTAAGCAAGGATCAGTTCTAGCTGCATAAGGACTGGACTGGCCAAATGTTCCATTCTAGCTTTACAAAGAAAACTAGAGGTGTGGGAATCCTCATACATAGAACAATTTCATTTGTAGCATCATAGTATCTGATCCTGAAGGGAGATATGTGATGGTCATGGGCAACTTATTTAACTGTAAAATGATTTTGATAAATGTTTATGCACCTAATATCAATGATAAGGAATTCATACAAAATGTATTTGCATCCATTCCCACTCTAAAGGCCATCTTAAGAGGAGAGATTATTTCATATCTCTTCTACAGGAATAAATTGGAAACCAAGAAAGTATCAGAGTTAAAAAGCGAAATTACTAGAATAGATGAAGAACATGCCAGGCATCCAAGCAAGGCTCTACATAGGAAAAGGCAGATTCTGCATTCAGAACTCAACCTCTTGACAACTAAAGAAACTGAACAACTAATTTATAAATCCAGACATCATTACTATGAACAAGTATAAGCTTTTAGCTCAACAAATCCAAAGGCAAGAAGTTCGCAATGTAATCCCAGTAATCACCAACATGAACGGAGACAAAATCATTGACCATAAAAATATAATGCACACATTTAGAGACTACTATAAATCCTTATATTCTCCTGAGTTTAAAGAAGACAACACACAATCTAAGGTTACATTAGATTGTAATGTTACATCAGGATACATTACAGATACCACAAATAGATACTTTTAGTGCGGAGGAACTGGATAAACCTCTGGCGCTATCAGAATTACTTGATGCTATAAAGTCACTTCAAGGCAGAAAAGCAGCAGGCCCTGATGGCTACCCTGAAGAATTTTATAAGAAATTCTCCGCTCAGCTAGCTCCCCTCCTACTAGCAACATTTACAGAAGCTAAAGACAATCAAATTCTTCCTCAAACTTTTTGCCAAGCATTAATCACCGTCTTTCCTAAACAAAATAAGGACTTACAGTATTACAATGTGCATCATACAGACCAATTTCACTTCTGAAAAATGATGTTAAGATACTCTCAAAATCATAGCTAGAAGGATAGAGAAAGTGTTGCCTTCGGTAATATCACAAGATCAAACTGGTTTTATCAAGGGTCGACACTTATCTTCCAATCTTCGACGCCTGTTTAATGTAATATACTCACCAACAAAGTCAAACACCCCAGAAATATTATAATACTAGCAACTTGTCGCACGCTGCGCTTTGGATGACCACAGTTGAAGGACTCAATCGTAAGGATCTCTCATCGGGTGTCTCATTGGCACGCTTTTGCCTCTTTCTTTCTCGATCACGGCGTAATCTGTCTTCTCTCTCTGTAGGGGTTTCAGTTGCCTTTCGTTGTGCGGCAGAGACGCGTCATTGAGCTAATCTGTGTGAATGCTGAGTGTCCGTTTCTTGCGAGCGACTGTCACACCTTTGCCTCTTTGCTTCGTGATTACGCTGTAATGTGTCCTCTCTTTTCCAAGAGGAAAATGGGAAAAAGATCTCTTAATCAATATATCAGAAAAGGAGTGGAAAGTAGCAATGCAGAGACTTCACTTGAGCTCCTTATGCGCAAACCATGCAATTATTCAACTCAAAATTATATATCGAGCACATCTGTCTCGCCTAAAGCTGTCCAAAATGTTTCCAGGGCAAGATCCAACCTGCGAACGCTGTAATCAAGTCCCAGCTTCACTGAGGCACATGTTTTGGGCCCGCACCAAATTAGCATCATTTTGGATCAAAATGTTTAAGTGCCTTTCAGACAGCCTTGGTGTCACAATCCCTCCTAACCTATTAACAGCTGTGTTTGGTGTTCTTCCAGATGGGTTTAAAGTGGAGAAGGACAAACAAACTGTGATTGCATTTACTACACTTCTGGCACGCAGACTTATTTTGCTAAACTGGAAGAATCCTAACTCTCTTCTTTTAAGTCAGTGGGAAACCGATGTTTTATACTATTTGACATTGGAAAAAAAATAAAATATTCAGTTAGAGGATCTGTACAGAATTTTTTGAAAACCTGGCAGGATCTAACCAATAATATTTTAGAATAAGCTCTTAAAGCACAGAGGAAGCAATTATCTCCTTATTTCTTTTTCTTCTCCATTCATCTCTATAGGTCTATTAAACTCATCAATTTAGGTATGTTTACAAGCCTTAAGTTCTACCCCGTTGGCCATGCTCTCTCTCTTAAGGGTTGGGGTCGACTTGTTTTTCAATCTACATCCTATTTTTTGTAAAAATTGATCGATTTGTATGGAATGATTACAATAAAATTATTTTAAAAAAATAAAAATAAACCAGTTTCCTCCTCCCAGCCAGCCGATACAGCCATGAACTTGAAACCTTCCAGTTAACCTCTTGATATTTTATCTGTATGCCTGTTTAAAAACTCTTTTGGAGTCATCAGTCCACTTGTTTCGGCCATAATTAACAACTGTTTAAAAAGTGGGGCAATGCATGACAATTTAAGCATGCAGTAGTGCAGCCACTACTGAAGAAGCCTAATCTGGACTCTACAGTGCTCTCAAATTACAGGCCTATTTTTAAGCTCCCTTTTATGTCCATTATGGAAAAGGTAGTTTGTGTACAATTACTTGTATATTTGAAGAACTTGCCCAATGTGTTTCATTCTGGCTTTAAAATATTTCATAGTACAGAATCTGTTTTGTTGAAAGTGACAAATGATATTCTATTAACCTTGAACTCAGGTTCTTGTGCTATTTTGGTGTTGCTGGATCTTAGCACAGCTTTTGATACGGTGGACCATGGGGTTCTATTAAAATGGCTCAAGTGTGAACTTGGTTTTCAAAGGTTTGCACCAAAATGGTTTGCATTCAACTTAAATGATAGATCTATGTCGGTTAGCATAGGTGACAACTTCTCCCAGCCAGCTCAGCTCACTCAAGCCATATCACAAGGCACTATTTTGCTTATTTGCCTTATAGTTGCTCCCTCTGGGATTCTTTTTTCAAAAACATAGTGTCAATTACCACTGTTATGCTGATGATATCCAGCTTTATATTAAAGATAGCCCTGATTTTGTTTCATCTGAAAAGGAGATAGAGTGTATTTGTGATATTAAACTCTGGGTGATGCAAAATGACCTAAAACTAAATTAAAAAATAAAACTGAAGTCCTTATCTTAGGCCCTATGTTTTTCTGCTAATGAACTTGGCACTCATTCAGGCTTGTTGAGGGAAAGAATTTGTAATGATGTCAGGAACCTGGGTATCATCTTTGATTCGTTTCTAAGCTCTGACAAACAATTCTCTGTGGTAGTAAAGTTCAGCATTTACCACCGTAGGCAAATTTCAAAGTTAAAATGTTAAAATTCTACCTGTCACAGGAGGATTTGTCAAAAGTGATTCATGCTTTTATTACATCTTGGCTTGATTATTGAAATTCTTTATAATTGGGATTGCCCAAATCTGCCCTGTGGTGCCTTTAGTTGGTACAGAATGCAGCAGCTAGATTTCTGGAGAGCACTAGCAGAAGACATAATATCTCACCTGCATTGGCATCCCTCCATTACCTGCCGGTGTGATTTCTTATTGTCTTCAAAGTTTCAATGTTTGTTTATAAGGCCTTGCATTGTGTCGCCTATACATATATCTGCAATCTCCTTCATCCCCTCTTCAGAATTGACAGTTTTGAGGTCATCTGCTCAATCACTTCTTGTAGTTCCTAGATCACAGCTAAAGTTTAAGGGTGACAGGACTTTTTCAGTTATTGCTCCAAGACTTTGGAACGATCTGCTGATCCATATCAGATCTTCTCTTTCAATTGAGGTTGTTAAGACTCTGTTAAAAACCTACTTTTTCTCATCCGCATTCTATGGTGGGTGACGTTGTTGGGAGGTAGAGGATAGATATTAAATAGTTTTAATTGACTGTTTAATAAAATTGGTAGTTTTACAGTGGCCTTACATGTCTCTTTGTATAGCTCTTTGGTACACCATATGTTGTTTTTAAATGTGCTTTATAAATACATTTGATTGAGTGATTGATATTGTTTCTAACTTTCATACATACTTTTTACCTCCAAAGTCTGTGCCTTGGTTCTTGCCATTGTCCTCTTTGCATCCTTGTTTGTCTGTCTATACAAACTATCTTCTATTTTCTCTATCCCTGATAGGGGCCATGTCTTCTTTCCCCCCTTCTTAGCTTATATCACATTCTGCACCTCTGTGTTTCCACCACCATATTTCTTAGTCCCCAGATGGTCTCCTTCCTTTCGTTCTACCTAATATTTCTTCACCTACTCTCAATATAACTTTGTTGTTCTTCTCCCACCATTCTTCCACAATCTGAAATGGATGCACTTCACTTATAGTTTTCTCCCTAAACCCAAACATCTTTCAATCTCCACTACATTTTAATTTTGCACTGCCTGTTCTGGTCTTATTACATTCTTAAGTCCATCACCAACATTTTTTGCTGCAGTGACATACTTTCTCTATTTATGACCCTACAGTTCTTAATTTCTGAATACATTAGAAAGTCTATTTGGCATTAACTTCCTCCACTACTGTAAGTAACAAGCTGATTTACTTTTTCTAAAAAAATGTGCTAACTCTAACCAAATCAAATGCCATGGTAAACTGTATTATACAGCACCCCTCCTAATCCACCGCCCACGATCATCTCGATCATCTCTCTATTCTTTTCAACAAGCCCATTTAGAGCACCACCAATCACCTTCTCTCCCTCTTGTACCACTCCTACATCCTTTATCCATTTGTACCCAGAACTCTTCCTTCTCCTCCTCCTCACAGCCCACTTGAGGAGCATATGTACTAATGACCTTAACTACAGTCTCATCAATGACCAGCTTGATACTTATTACCCATTCACTTCTCTAATTCACACTAACAAGTCTGTCCTGAAGTTTTTTGGATCAATATCCCTACATAGTTTCTCACTTGGTCCACTGTACGACTTACGGCCTCCTCCCTTTTATCTCATTCCTCTTCCATCTAGTTTCCAACACATGCAACACTCCCACCTTCCTCCTCTCCATCAAATCAGCCAACTCCTTCCCCATTCATTACTCCATCATTCAGTGTCTCGACTCTTACCTTCAATTTACCCTACTCTTTCACCTTACTCATCTTCTTCTTCTGGACCAACTTCTTTATCAGAGCCTGCCCTTGGCCAAGCAGTATTAGCTCACTTCCTACAGGGGTCAGGCGAAGCTCTTCCATGTCACCTACATTCCATTGTTAAAGGTTTTGGCTAAAGTTGTACTGCTCTTCTTGACATTAACCTTCTCTATTTATCTGGGTTTGAGTGTGGCAACAGGTTGAGTTAGTTTGTCCCTTAGGTGGGTAGATTATTATATTGACATTGCTGCCTTATTTTTTTTACAACACGCTAACTTACTATGAAGGGATGAAGTTAGTAAGTGTATTGAATATATCTATCTTTTCTTCATCGATCCCCAAAACTATCTTGAATCTTAGACGTTCTTTGCTTGCTAATATGTCATTTAATGGAGAAAAGGGCACAGGAAGAACTGGGGATGTCAGTGGAGAAGAATAATAATGTATAGTTTATTTTGTTATATTGCTTATTAAAAATTTAGTAATGAGGTTATAAATAAAAAGTATGTTGGTGATCATTTAATTTCTTATAGCATTTGACAAAATATAATGAAAAGAAAGCAAAGCAGAATAAGACAGATGTATTTAAATGACTGTTCTATATTTTTACATATACTGTAATACAATAATTACTTCTCATTTTCAATGTTACATTGTGTGATGTCAGGGTGAGTACAGCCGCCCTAACCCCAACACAGACAGGCAGGATACAGGTTTGGTCCACACAGCACACGGTTTTGTTTACACAGTTCAGTACTCCACAGCACAAGGTAAAGCACAGTGCACTGATCACCAACACAGTCCCTTTGCCTTCAGTCCTCCACAACAAGTTTTGTCCTCTTTCTCCCGACTCTGGCTGATGACTTCTGGCGACTGGCCCCTTTTAATAGGACACCTGGAAGGACTCCAGGTGCCCACCAAACATCTTCCGGCAGCACTTCTGGGTGTGGTGGAAGTGCTGCCAAATAGGGCCCCGCAAATGTGCCATAATCAGGGAATCCCAGCTAGGTAAGGGTCACGACCTTCCGCCACAACTCTAATAGATAGTCACCAAGCAATAAAATGTTGCACAATCTTTACATTTACTCTATGCACCAACACTGCTTAAATTTTACTAACCATTCTTTTGCCTCTAACCTATTGTAATTAATTTTACTATTTAAATTCCGATTACCAATTGTGTAACATAAGTGCTTCACACACAATGAGCAACACCTATTTCCATCACACAATCATTTTGATACAGATCAAATGATAAAATGTGGTTACACAGATTAAACTTATTGGTCAGCCTACTAATAAATGTGTGGACTATACAAACAGATGTCCATTTAAATGTTACTTCATAGAATGTGTATTAGTAAAAAAGTCAATTTATAAATACTCCATTGTAATTATCACAAACATATCATTCTCTTTATTGACACATAATCATTTGATCAAATGTTTATTTTAGAAAGTGCCTTTCAGTAGGCACACTATCAGAGGATGCTTTACAAAACAGCTTTTTGATTTCTTGGTCTTTAATTTCAATTTTGCAACTCTTTCCTTGAACACTTGTTCTCTACAGTCCCCCAGACTAATGTTTATTTGATTAGATTGCCCTCTTTTGTAAGTTACTTTGGATAAAAATGTCTGCTAAGCAAATAAATGTAAACGCAGCTTAGATGTATTAATGGTAAAATATATAGCTGGTCAGGACTGTCACCCTATAAATAAATGCATGATAGATTTATCACTCATTACAACAACATTCTCCACAGAGCTGAAGTGTGACAAATATAATATCTTGCTTTTTTGAAAACAAGTTTCAAAGAAAAGTATATTTACAGGATTTACTAAGGTACAGAATGACAGTCATCTTAATTACATTGATTTTGTTTAATACATATAAATATAGGTTTTGTATTTTTTAGTTAAACTAAAATTGAAAGTATTATGTTTTTTCAAGGTCTATTGGAAGCATTCCTTCATACAATTTATATAACTCACCTTGTATAGTATGTTAAGCAATATCTAGTTCTCAACGCATACAGTATTTTATACAAGAGAATGAAATAGTTTTCGGTGACTATGTGCTAGTACACTTCATCCAGTCATTGCTAGAGGGTGACATTCAGATTTGTTAAGAAAAACTAGAAGATACTATCTAATCTAAAATGTTACTAAATACTTAAATGCTAAAATGTTAAGAGGTGTAATTTAAATGCTGAGTTTGCCTACTTACACTCACACACAAAACGGTATCCTACTTGTAAACCTTATTATCTGAAACTGTGAAGAAAACTATCAGAATCTGAAGCAATATTATTAAGGTAATTAATAAAATAAAAAATGTTGCAAACAGGATTCTTTTGACTTCCACCTTCCATCAACTGGTGACTGTGAAAATTACAATATACTGTATAAAACAATATGTACATAACTCGACTAGGTAGCATGGACAGTCAAATTTAACAGGGGGCTGGATGTTCATGGAAGCAACAATGCACAATAAATATGCTTGACAGTGCATAAGCAACAGATTACAGCAAACAGAACTTCATTCTACATACCACAGGATCACACTACAACAAGAGAAATGCAGGTTGCATCGATCAAAGAGGTAAGATAACACTACATGTAGAATTTACATTTTATTTTGTTTTTTAATATTTGTTGCAGATTAATTTGTAATTTTATTTCCTTTTTTGAATGACATCCTAAGTGGCACAACCACTACTAGATACTTTCCTGCATTGTATTTTGACTTTTCTTCTCTTGTTGTATTTTTCAAAATGTTGGGTGAAACCTGTATCATGATACTAAAGAGATTTACACAGCAAGAACTTTTTATCAGGTTAACTCTAGTTTTGAAATAAATGGAAAGCTTATTCTCTCAATTAATCAAATAAAGCTCAAAGATTAAATACGTTAAACTAGATACCCAATAATATCAAACATTAAACACTAAATAAAAGATTAATACTTGAAAATAAAACTCTGAATTAGAATAACAAACAATAAACAGGAAAAAAACACAAAATGCTACAATACCATGAACAAAAAACTTGATTTTGTGATACTGTGTGCCATTGTAAGTACTCTGGATAGAGAATGACTTGAAAGAAAGGGTAAGATTGACATTGTGTTTTTTTTTTTGTAAAGACTTTCTATTTTCACTATTTTTTAAGGAAAATAAACAGTGAACAACTAAATGATATAGGTGTAACAAAGATAAAGTTCCCACCCCATTTGTACCCCATTTGAAGATAGTAAAAAAAGAAAAGAAATGCTGTGCTAGAAGCATGCCTTATACATACCAATTAGAGTGAAATAAACCATTTAATGCATGTACTTCCTTTTTCTAAAGATAATATAGTGGATAGAGAAGAGAAATTAATATGAGCAGTGAAAAGTTCTAAATGAGTTAAGTCATAAAATAAATTTCTCCAGGCATTTATTAATCAGTGGTTTGGGATTTTCCAATGAGATACTAAGTGGCTGTTAGCAGTTAAAGAACAAAAAGAAATCAATTTCTTATTAATGGGTGTAAAGGATTACGATAAAAAATGAAAAAAAGCCACAGAGAACAAGAAGAAAAATTATCCAAAATGAGGTGGAAATAGAGAACCACAAAAACATGGTAGATGGGCAGGACTAAAACATATGAAAAAGGACTTAAAAGTCGGTCAGATTAAACCCATTAACATTATTTTAAGGTAGTCTCATAAATCCCATGAACCATTTTAAACTGAATAACTTGGTTAGTAGAAATTTTAAAGCAATATTTGATGAATGAAGTGTCCAGGTCTGAATCCCACTTGACTGAAATACAAGGTTTTTGCCTGCATCACAGAGATGTGCATATGGCACTGAGACTACTTTGAATAAAAAACAGGCTGAACAAGCAACATTGAAAAAAGGTGACAAGGGAGGCCAGAAAAATGCTGCATGTTCAGATGACCAACCTTAATTATAGAAAACAAAGTAGAGAAAGACACTTAAAATTAAGAGGAAAAATCATGGAATTAAAAGAATTCTGACATAAGATAGTCAAGTTTATGAACACCAGAAGCAGACTAGCACGGATACAATTAGCAGTAAAAGCAGAGTTTTATGGACACAATCAGCAGTGAAAGCTATAGAAAACTCTGTTATAAAGATTTTAATAGCCACCTACAAAATGATTGCTTACTGTATTTTCATTTGCCTCATTAAAATCACTTAGTTTCTTGGAGAGCAGGTCAATAAATTCAGTGCTTTGTAGCAAGGAAGTGTTAAATTGTCAATGCTCAAGTGTGGATCCCAAAAGTATCAGGTGAAAATTTAATGAGGAAAATCTGTGATCAGATAATGAGGGAAAAAGTGAGGATACATTAGCATAGTAGCAAGATAGCGCTTTAGAGATAAAGATATAATTCTAAAGGAAGACTGGTGATGCATGGAAAAGAAAAAAATATTCTTCATAGATGGGTTAAAGAGTTAATCATCTAATGTAAAATCAGAAACAAATTGAACAGTGAGAGCGGAATGTAGAATATGCAGATTTGTTAGGGGAAGAGCTGTATCTAAAAGTAATTCAATGAACGAATTCGCATCAATGCCAACAATAGGCTCAAAACCAACAAATGATTGAATGTTTCTTGCAATATCAGAGAATTAATTACTTCCGTATAGTGTAGGTGTGTAAATTAAGCAGCAAGTAAATTTCTCACCACTCAACTCAACAAAAACATAACAGAGCCATCCTTTAAACATCACTCCTGGATGTAATGATCAGCTAACTAAAATCATAACAACACTTCTAATGGGTAGATGCAGAAGAGGAGGCAGCAACAAGGAAATTCTGTGATGCAGCACTTTTTTGTACAAAAAAAAACTATGTTCACTTAATGCCAATGTAGGAAACTGCTAACATCTCTTCTCTGGGGTTGATGGTGACCTAACATTACACAACAAAATATTGAGATTAACCATTATTCTAGAGACAAGAGAAAGTTATACGAAAGAACAGAAGATCAATAAACAAAATTTTAACAATACAATGATGCAGAACAGCGCAAACAAAATAAAGTGAATATCCAACCATCTCTGAATGTATTCCCTCCATAACCTAATGGAATCCTAATAAACAATATAAAAAAGCTCCTGGCAGGATGATGAAAGCCACACCATTGACCCCCTCACTCCAGACTTCCGGTCATGCTATGCCAGCATAACTATAAAATTTACAGAAAGAGACCCCTATACTTAGTTTTTTAAATATAAATGAGACTGGAAAGAAACATTGCAAAACCACTGCAATCAAAATTCAGCTGCAGTAGCACTATTAACAAATAATGATTGAGAGTACATAAGATAGTCAAATAAACCATGCACCACTCAAGATGAGGCATTTAGTGCCTCCATAGCTAGACTGGGATCTGAGAAGAGGAACTGTGAGCTTGCATGTGTTAAGTTGAGTTTGGCAGGATACAAAAGAAAGGCTTTAATGTCAGCATCCTTGAACTTCTTCAGGACTTGGGATGTCACTTTCATGCCTGTGCTGTCTGTGCAGTATGATCACAGAAGAAAAGGACAGTAATGGACTTTGCCTTACTTGCTTCTTGCAGGACATTCTGCCAGTCAAAATACCCTAAAAATGTTATAGTCTCTTGGGTTGACTGCCAATACTGATGCGCTGTGTAAGAAAGGACAGACCCAACTACACTTCCTTAGAAGGCTGGCATCTTTCAACATCTGCAATAAGATGCTGCAGATGTTCTATTAGGCGGTTGTGGCGAGCACCCTCTTCTATGCAGTGGTGTGCTGGGAAGGCAGCATAAGGAAGAGGGATGCCTCACACCTGGACAAACTGGTGAGGAAGGCAGGCTCTACTGTAAGCACAGAGCTGGACAGTTTGACATCCATGGCAGAGCGACGGGCGCTGAGCAAACTCCTGTCAATAATGGAAAATCCACTGTATCCACTGAACAGGATCATCTTCAGACAGAGGAGCAGCTTCAGCGACATACTGCTGTCACTGTCCTCCTCCACTGACAGACTGAGGAGATTGTTCCTTCCCCACACTATGCGACTGTTCAATTCCACCCGGGAGGGTAAACTTTAATATTATACAAAATTATTGTCTGTCTGTTATATGTTCATTGTTATCAATCTTTAATTTAATATTGTTTTTATCAGTATGCTGCTGCTGGAGTATGTAAATTTCCCCTTGGGATTAATAAAGTATTTATCTATCTATCATTCTTCTCATTGTAAATACATTGGCCCTCATGACATCAGACTTGAAACTGTGAAGAAACAGTAATCAAAGTAACTAATTCAATTAAAGGTATTGCAGCATATTATTCTTCCCAGCATTTGAAGGAATACCCAGAATTATAAAACTGTCTGTTCTGGCTCTGTCATCTTGTTCTGTTAATTTAAACCACATAGCTGCTATTTTGGAGTAGAAAAAGGATGTACCTGAATCACATTATTCCAGTCTCCCCAGAAAAAGGTCAAAAGATTTAGAAAATTGATTTTGCTTGGCATTCACAACATTAAAATCAGCCCTTAAATCCAAAAAATTTATTTGGATGACTGTGTTTAAAAATTCTTCAAGCATGATTTTTTTGTTTGTTAACAATGTTTTTTGAGCTTTATCATTATTAAGGATGACTGATTAGGATCAACCAATATGACAAGGTCATGTTTGGGCTTGAAAGCCATCTTCTCTGGAGTAGCAGTCACTAATTCATGAGGAGCTCTCCTTCCTGAACATTGCAATACAAGCAAGTAAGTTAATAATTTGTTTACCTGTACTGGTACACAAACAGAAATACTGAGTGGTAATAAAAAGATTAATGGGTGAGGCCCAAAGAGCAGCAAAAGTGAAACCATTCCATACTGATCATCTCCTGGAACCTAATGTCAGTCAGGCAGTTAGTCATTGTCCAACCCGCTATATCCTAACACAGGGTCACAGGGGTCTGTGGCAGCCAATCCCAGCCAACAAAGGACGCAAGGCAGAAACAAACCCCGGGCAGGGTGCCAGCCCACCACAGAGCACACACACACGGGACAATTTAGGATTGCCAATGCACCTAACCTGCATGTCTTTGGACTGTGAGAGGAAACAGGAGCACCTGGAGGAAACCCACGCAGACCCTGGAAGAACATGCAAAGACCACGCAGGGAGGACCCGGGAAGCGAACCCAGGTCTCCTTACTGCGAGGCAACAGTGCTACCACTGCACCACCGTGCCACCCACCCTAATGCCTTCCTGAGCAATTATGTTTTAAGTTCCCTTGTAAAAGAGGGAATTGAGTCAGCTGATTGAATTACTTTAGGAAGACCATTCCAAAGGCTGAGTGCAATAGAACTGAAAGCCCTGTCACTCATACAGTACTAGTTAGTTTGGAGCACAACAAGATTACCAGCATCAGTAGACTGAAGTAGGCAAACAGGAATCTGGTGCTGTAAGTTTAAGTGCAAGGCCACTTAAAATATATGAAAGAAGTCATGTGCTCACTAGTGCAGATCTGAGTGAGGACTCTTGCATCAGAGTTTTGAACCACCTTTACCTGAAATAGATTAGAAGGGGCATGGGCTAATAGAGACTTAAAGTACAAGATATGATGGAAACAAGTGGACACTGGTTATGTTAAGGAGGATGAAGTAAAGAACTTCAGTGAAATTTATGTGGGTTGAATAACAAAGGGAGGAATCAAAAATGACATTTTTTTCAGAAGATGAAGGTATGATTGTTCATCACTGAGTGAATGAAAATATAGCAACAGGTTTCAGAAAATGTATATTTTTTGATGTATAAATCAATAAATCTTCAGTACTTATCAATAAGAAATCACATATTTTGCAACAATAAAAGAAAATACATAGTTCTGTAATCTGGATTTCAGTTAAAAAAGCTATAAATGTTAAAAAGTGCAAAATAATTATGTATTTACTACATACAGTATATGAGACATAATGGTACAATGGAACATTTGACCAGGAACTTGGACTTCTAAACACAAATGTGCATGCTCAGATGTGGCAAACATTCGTTTGCCCAGTTTCTTTGATAAATAACTACAACTGACAACATCCTCATACTGAACAAACACTATTAATATGAAAACTAAACATGTGATTCAAAAGCAGCACATACAAATAAAGGATTATGGACACAAAATTATTATCAGACAGCATCCAACATATAAAATAAATTAACTCAAAATGATACTTTATACATGCGGTTTTACAACAAAGTATATTTACATCAAAACTTCCATATGTTTGATCTATTTCATAATGATAATTCAAATTAAAGTTCCAACTTCATGAAAGCAGGGGCATTTTTACAGTACATACGGTAATAACACATACGTAGAATGGGAAATGAATCAAAAACCAGATAGCCCTAAATGGGCAACTTTCTAAATTAAACACTATTCAAATAAATTAGGTGTTCCTCAGTTCATTTGTTTTTATTGCAAAGCTTTGCCCAGCTTTGCAAACATTTGTGACAAGGTGATTTGAAAGATGCGCCATTGTTATTTTCTGTCCACAGGCACAGCCATATGGTTGACATATGCTTTTGCATTAAATAAAGAGTGATCTTTACAACATTAGACTTTGATCCCCAGCAGAATGTCTACAACACCAAGATGTAAAATACCACAAGGGTGAAGAATCAAAATATGAACAGCTTTAGGGTTCTCCATTTCCAGGGGAGCCACAGTGTCAATAAACCCTGCCCTCACATTACAAACATATTCACATAAAGACTTCAGTTTTTAAGTGCAAAGGTCACAGAAATGGTGAATTACCTCTGTTTGATGCTACAAAAAATGAAATGCAGAGGAAAGTTGGTATCTAATTGGCTACTGCCTTTAGTCAATATAAATTTAGAAATTGTTCATAAAAAATATACAATTAATGCTTTCATTAATGAATGTATTAGGGTCTCTGCACACTATTGTTTATATTATTCTTGAAGTTCTTTAACTCAGTGCTTCTTAATGGTTTTTTCTTATAAAGAAAAAAATTATCTCAAAGCAAAATAGCATATATACATTCTACATTTTTAAATATGTATGGCAGTAAATATTAAATGAACAAATACAAATTTATGCTACATGTGAAAGAGGTAAGGGTCTCAGGTTCAAACTATAATTCATAAAACATTTTTTTTTAATACGTTAAATATATGATAACAAACTGTATTAATGTTCATTAAGAAAGACTCAGTTAGACATACAAATGTTCACAGACAAGTATTTCTGCAAAGTAACAACATAGTAAAAACTGAGAATAAAATCTTTAAAAAATAGAATTTAAAAATGATCACATCCCTTAACCAAATATTTCACAAGCATATGTAATTAACATGATTTAAGAATGTTTAAAATAATAACTTTTCAGCAAATAAATATGTTTGTGAGGAAATAATACACAAATGATGAACAAATATCATTACTGTTTAACTCAAACTGACTTTTTCTTGGATCAAAACAGTTAACAGAATTTGAAAAAATAACACACAAGAAAATTACAAGACATTTGCAATATTACTGCATTTGTTCACACAGTAAAATTGATACTCTGTAAATTCTGATAAAAAAGCTTCTCAGGTTATGTTATTTACATTGCAATTGTATAATAAAAGTTGGAAATCATAAAGAAATACATTTACAGTAGTATCACAACAAGCATACAGCTAAATGAGATGTGGAAAAAGTGGACATTTTCTTCTTATGGTTTACTAGTCAATTTGGATCACAAATCTCCACATTCTAAAAATGAATACACACATATAAAAGGAGGAGAGTTTAATAGATAGATAATATAGATTTAAATAAACACTTCCAAGAAAAAAAATTAAATAGATTTTATACAAAGAAAATGAGTGTCTCATGATTAGTGATGAGCGAACCCAGCAGAGTTTACTTAGCTGTGTGTTCACCAAACTCCACAAAATGCATTGAAGTTAAAATGGAAGGAGGAACTGAACAGTGGAAGCATCTGCTAACTATACTAGACTGATTATTGCAGTCAAAAATGTGATCTGAGCTTTGAAGCACTTTTGTTAACCACAAAAACAACAAAAGTCACAAATAGAACCAATACCACAAACAAAATAGAAAAAAGTTGCCACAAACTAGCAATAAGTAAATAAAATATATATCTTTGCGCTCACAGAGTTCTAATCTTGGGGTAAACAAGCATAATGGCACCTATGCATCTTTGCAGATGAAGATTAAAGTAACACCTTGTAAATAGTAAGAAATCTTTCATTATTATTATTTCACCAAGTCTCCTGTTATCTAATGAGGGAAGTGCTCCTTCAGGGTTTGTTTTAAGATGCAGCTAGGCACATGGCTAATTATGCATGCAAATTAGCCATGTGGTGGCAGAGCTGAGGAATGAGAATTATAAATTAGGTGATGATATTCCACATGGACAGCTAATGTACCCCAAAGTTGAAAATATTGCAGATTTTTTTTTTTGTTTTTAAGCACATGTGGGATGGTAATTCAGTTAGAGTAGTGACCAGGCCTTGTCTTTGTGCAGAAGAAAATCAGCAACAATCTTACAGTAGGCATTCATTAAAGTTCTGTGAATGCTTGCTACGGCTCTGTGATGTAATGCTGGCCTTGCAAAGCATCATGGGGTACTGAGAAAGAACATTTATCTAAGCCCTCTGCACAGCAAATTTCCAGGCAGCAAGGCAGGGAACACAGCACATTCACTGCAAAAAATGCTTTGGCTAATTTTACCAATCAGAACTACTCATGATCAAACGGGTAATTACCTGTAATTAAAATGCCATTTTTTTCTTTGACACATACAAATGGTTTTCTGTAATACAGTAAGCATAAATAAAGAGGGCACATTACTTTGAGTAGTTTACTTTCTGTTTCTTAAACTATTCTTAACATTTGTAGAAGTCTGATGATAATGCATTGTCATTCCTAACTGAAGTCAGATATTGTGTCCTTCAGTATTCAGGGCTTAGATAATTGTGTCTTGCCTCCAAATAAGAGACATCATTTGGAAATATAGTAATTTTCATTAATCTGCTGATTACATTCAGATGTATTGGTCAATAAACCTGAATACCTCAACCAGGGATCCTCTCCTGACTGGGGTTCTAATTCATATTGTATGTATCTTTTGTTCCTTCTTGAATCTTTTATTTATGTTCATATGTTCATTTTTTGTTATTTCAGTCTAGGTACAAAAGCTGCCAATGTTATGTTTTATGTGTTTCTGAGTGATCCCCCAAGAGCCAGGAACTACATTCCACCTTATAAATCCAGTTTCACAATTCCTGGCGGTTCACTTTGGATATGCTTAGGAGTGTTTGTTGAGTTACTGTAATTTTTCCTGCACTTGTATTTTTTTGGATATTTTGAACTTGGGCTCTATTTTTTGACTACGCCTTAGTTTCTGAATTGGGTCTTTCTTTGCTTGGAATGCTTTGTGTTTCTGGAAACTTCTTTATGCCTTATGTGCTCCTCTGAGATTTATAGTGTAACAGGGTATTTTGTGATATTGTTTTATTAGGATCCTGTGTTTGCACTTAGGTTTAACGGTAAATCCCCCATGGTGGTCATTTTTGGAAGTGTTTTTGGGATTGCGTGCCTAACTTGACAAAAGATCTAATCTTTAGATCTCATGTTTTCACACTAAGTTCTGCTTTGTCCAGGTTAAAGTAAATTAGAATTAAGGTGCTATTTTTATTGTGCAGAATTCAGAAAGCTAGTTAATTCATTTGTTTCAAGCAGAATTCATTACCGCTATGCTTTACTGCCAGGGTGTTCAGCAGGAACCATAACTATAACTAGAAATTACAAACTTTACAAGATTTCAAGTAATATATGTGTCTAATAAACATCTGATCATGAAAAAGTTATCTCTTTTTTGTGCATGGTGTTTGTTGACAAGATGGTTTTGACTATGCTACAATATTTGCTGTAGGTGCTAACTGACTGAGCAGTCTGAATTATGTAATGACCAGGAGAAATACTTAAGTTTTTAAATGAAGAAAAATGAAAACTGGGAGGTCGAAACCTCATTTGCCAAAACCAAAATGGTATTCCAAATGTGTAGCCTTAAACAGATCAGCAATAATTTGCAAAAAACACACACTTTAATCACACACAAACTTACAGTAGCTTTGTTTGAATCCACAATCACTGATGATAAAGAAGCTGATATGTGGCTAACGATATTGTTACATGTGACCTTTGCAGCCAACTAGACATTGCATTGTGACAACCGAACCACAAAATGGCAGCATTTTCAGTGTATACATACAGTACTTAAACATATATAGAGCCATGAGTCTGGTGGAAAACACTATATAACAATAAATTGTTTTAAACTGAATTTAATTGAAAGTTGACATTACATGTGCATGGTACTTGATTATAATACTTTTAAATAACAGATTATTGAGAATTAATTTGTGTCTGATTGGGATTTTCTATTTTTGTTTTGATTGGTCATTAATTTTATCATTATGGAAGTACTGTGCTGTCTTGGATGGTCTGTGTGGTTACGTTTCTAATTGATGTACAGCTTATAAACAACTGATGTGTGACATATTCTCAAGTCAAGTCAAGTTGGGGAGCATGTACTGGTACAGTGCGTTGCCGCACCCACTACACGGTGAAACAACTCAGGATCCTGGTTGGCAACACCCCAGGTAGACACGCAGTCCAGTCCCACCTTCCGGAAATGACCCTCCATCTGCCACAGCCAGGTGTAACGTGGTTGACCCCTTGGCTTGGTTCAGCCACTCGGTCCCCAATAATGAGGATCTTACAAGCCAGATCACCCTCAGGGAAACACGCCACATAGCCATAGTGCTGTAACTGAAGCTCCCTCACAATGCAGGTAATGTGCCTCATTCGGGACTCCATGAGCAACCGCTCATTCGACATGAAGTCAAACCAACGGTACCCAAGGATTTTCATGAGAGACACAGTACTAAAGGAGTCCAGCTTTACTCCTACAATAGAGCCTGCCTTCTTAACAAGTTTGTCCAGGCGTGAGACGTCCTTCTTCTTTATGCTGCCTCCCCAGCACACCACCGCGTAGAAGAGGGCACTCGCCACAACCGTCTGGTAGAACATCTGCAGGATCTTATTGCAGATGTTGAAGGACGCCAACCTGCTAAGAAAGTATAGTCGGCTCTGACCTTTCTTACACAGAGCATCAGTATTGGCAGTCCAATTTGTCATCCAGCTGCACTCACAGGTATTTATAGGTCTGTACCCTCTACACACAGTCTCCTCTGATGATGACAAATATTTTCAGGCCTGAATCAGGCCTGTATGGTACAGTAGCCAGACGGAAGCCACTCCTTAGTAAAAGGCACATGGCAGCCCGCCTGGAGTTTGCCAAAAGGCACCTGAAGGACTCTCAGACTATGAGAAACAAAATTCTCTGGTCTGATGAGACAAAGATTGAACTCTTTGGTGTGAATGCCAGGCGTCACGTTTGGAGGAAACCAGGAACTGCTCATCAGTGAAGCATGGTGGTGGCAGCATCATGCTGTGGATGTGTTTTTTCAGTGGCAGGAACTGGGAGACTAGTCACGATAAAGGGAAAGATGACTGCAGCAGTGTGCAGAGACATCATAATTGCTGCCAAAGGTGCATCAACAAAGTATTGAGGAAAGGCTGTGAATACTTATGTACATG
Organism: Polypterus senegalus; assembly: GCF_016835505.1. Classification (NCBI taxonomy): domain Eukaryota; kingdom Metazoa; phylum Chordata; class Cladistia; order Polypteriformes; family Polypteridae; genus Polypterus; species Polypterus senegalus. The sequence continues at coordinate 143,209,036 of NC_053164.1, forward strand.
TGGTTTCTCAGTGTTTTTATTTTTAATAAATTTGCAAAAACCTCAAGTAAACTTTTTTCACGTTGTCATTATGGGGTGTTGTGTGTAGAATTCTGAGGAAAAAAATGAATTTAATCCATTTTGGAATAAGGCTGTAACATAACAAATTGTGGAAAACGTGATGCGCTGTGAATACTTTCCGGATGCACTATATATGTTAAGCCCCTCTGTTTCAGTCTCAAAATCATTAATAAAATAAATTGATCAGAATTCTTTCAAATAAACAATAAATCATGTAGTTCGGTTCACTGGTATAAATTAAGAGAAGTGCATTTTCATAAGAAAGAAGACAGGAAGCACTTCTTCACAGAAAGAGTCATAGCAATGAGGAACAAATTACTGAGCCATATTGTTGAACCAAAATCTTTAGAAAATATGAATGATTTCTGTGACTGAGCGAGCTCTTCTTTGCTTTGAGACTTCTTATGAACTTATGTAATAGAATATACAACTGCTAACTTTTAAGTGATATTCATTTTTACTGTTAAACCTGGATAGACTCCAATTAAACATATTCTGTATAATCACATCTATATAAGAAAGGGTAGAAATGTCTTTTTTATGAGAATATTTCTCCCTTTAATGTGGTTACCTATATTATTTATGTTTTCTATAACTCTTTGATGATCAGTGTGATTTTCTATACTGTGGTGTATTGGGTAATGTCACTTCAAGAGAGGACCACTGAATCAATAAGCTGATTAAGAAGGCAGGCTCAGTCATGGGGCATACTCTCGACCCTCTGGAAGTGGTGGAGGAGAGAATGGAAACAAACTTGAGTGCTATTATAAGTAATGCTATATTTCCTCTCTCTGACACACTGGTATTGAGTACTTTTAGTCAACAAATTATTATCAGCAGAAGTGTGTCAAGAAACGCTACCCGGGCTCCTGTATACCAGCAGTAATATACCTGCATAATTTCTCACTGTCTCTGCTCTCTGCTCATTTGGTAATCCTGGTGTATATCTGAGAGGGTTGTTGTTGTTGTAATATTTATTGAGATTCTATTAAAAGCTAATTTCTCCTTGAGACATATAAAGTACTATCTATCTAAACATTCCGATTCACTTGTATCACAAATTTAGCATCTGCCCAGAATTTCCCAATTTTCTGAATACTGGACAGGGTGGAAAATCCAGTAATAGTAACAGAAAGAAGTACCGGTAACAATAATACTGAAAACACTCACTAGTTACTGATGTCGATACATCTGAATGCACTATATTTCAATACTTTTATGTCAGCATGTATGAAAACAATTGTACCAATAGTTTTTGGTATTCTATTATAAATTTTAACTTATAACAGAATCCAAACATAACATTTTTTTGGTTTTAAAAGACTCCAAAGTTTAAAAAAATATACAAATAAAATTAATTAATCCTAATTTTCTATACCATTTAGGCAGAAATAATGTGCATTCATAAAAAAAGGCTCTAAAAGTACAGTATACTAAATTCTGTGATGTCCTTACAACTCACTAAAACTTTTATTTACAGCTTACTTGATATCAAGGTATTTTGTGGTTAACACAGTTGCCTCCTGGATCTAGCTTCCTGACTTCGAATTACAGGCCCACTTGCCGACTATGTTGAGTTTTCATTGTCTCATCTTGTCCATGTGTGAGTTTTCCCTCGCTCTTGTCAAACATATTCCTGTGAAATTGATTAGGGTCTCTAAACTGATCCAATATAAGTGAGTGTAAGTGTGTGTATGAATGTGGCCAATATTAACCAGCCAGCCAATATTAGCCAATATTAACCAGCATCCTATTCAGTTTGCTAGCATGCTCAGTTCTGCAAGAAATGGCACTGACTCTAGCAACCCTGCAACTGGAAAGGTTAAAACAAATGGAAGGCTATAAGTGACTATAAACGTGTGATTTAAAAAAAAAAAAAGGAATAAAAACTTAAGCACATGATTAGTTGTTTTATGTGAATTACTTCTGCATATCAAATGCTTGTTACATTGGCTCAAAAACACTACTCATTAATTATTTTACACCCACTAATGCTGCACAATCAAAACATTATACACGACTGTTTAGTAAACTGACACTTTCTATTTTATGTATTTATTTTACTGCTCCTATGTGTGGAGGTGTGGGGAACAAATTCCTTTGATGCCCAGGAAAACTATATCTACCTCATGGTGAGTTGGACAGGACTTATATATTTATTGGTGCAACCTCAGAAGGACATGCTAAGCTGTAGAGCTGACTTTGTCACAAGCCTCTTGATCCATGGGTGACTTTTTCTCTACAACAGTGGGGTAGTCCTTAGTGCTAAAGATACACTCTTTCATTTTGGGAAGCAACTGATGGAGTTTTCATTTTACATATTGAGCTAGAAAGAGAGAGCAGAAATTACAGAAGAGGAGCTACAATAAGACTTTCAAAAAGAAGTCTACATAAAAATGTCCCTCTTTTCTAAAACTAAAAATGCACTTTTTTCACTACTTAGTAGCATTTTTCTGAAGTTAAATTAATATATACATAAATAAATAGATAAATATCAGCAGGTCTGTTGCCACCATTAAGGCGAATTAGGTATTTACCTAGGGCACAGACCATAAGTGGCGGGTGGCGGGGAGACCCAGCCAAATGTCTTAACTACCAAACAATTTGTACACTAATTAGCTGGGCCTAGGGCACAAAATAACCTAGCACCAGCACTGTATATCAGTATGTCTATGTAACAGGAAAAACAAAACATACAGCTAAATTTTACACAATGTTTTATTTTTCACTGAATAAACTAACATTTACCATACACCTTTATTAGACTGTGTGGTGCGACTGGCAGCTCCAGAGTACTAGGTTCAAATCACATTGTTGTTTTGGTCCATGTTTAGTTTGCATTTTTCCTCTGACTTTGTGGGGTTTCATCCAAAAGACATGCAGGATAGGTTAACTGTCAATTCTTAATTTGTGTGTTGTGTATGTGTGTGTTGGACTGTTGCCCTGTTTAGTTCTGTTTCATACCTTGTGCTTACCACTGTTAGGACAGCAATCTGGTTCCTTCCATGACCTTGACATAGATTAAGTAGGTTCGTGACTGTTAATATTATTTTTATTTGCTTCTTTTAAGATATTCTGCCACTAACTAATTATAATAAAATTACAAAAATCTTACATGGAAAAAAGTTATAAATTCAACTCATAAAAGATGTCTGGTAGAACATTTAAAGACATAATTCTTTTTCTGAAGTGTTGTGACAAAATAACCTAGAGCATTCTACATCAAACATCATCTAAGTAACCGATTTTCTTTCTCAAGTTTCTCAAAGTTCAGTAGAGGTTCATGCCAATAATAATATGCAGTAGCAGTTATGAAGTGCTGAAAAGCTGAGCCTACCTGGCCAGTGGCTTGCCATGTGAAATTCATGTACTGGATATTGACAGGAACCGCTGGCATCCTCTGCTGAGCTTTCCTAAAATCGTGAGTAAACGGAGCCATTTTTCCCTCGGACACAATTAAAATATCTTCCTCGAAACCTGCAATAGAGAACGAAGAACATTCGGTGAAATACAATACATCACGGTCATAAAACCGGTACGTTAATTACTCGAGCTTGCACAATGCCTGGCAGTCTTTTGCATCATTGCCAGTTTTGTGTTTATTAGAACCCCAATCAAAGACTTTGGAGAATGAAAACACTAAAGCTTCAATAAGAAACGTGACAGTATCGGCCTCGGTGGTTGCTGTTACCTATCAGTGTCCTGGCTTGTTGCGCATCGATCCACAAGTAGAAAGTCCCCTCTCGCTGCGCAGCGCTCGCCAACAGGAACGGCAGCACGTGTAGAAGAGCGTAGGAGCGCAGCGAGGCGTAGGTAGCCGTGCTGGTAGCCATACTCGGGTCTTTAGTCTCTTCTAATACGCCTTTTTTGCAACTTTCTTTCCCCCAGTGCTCAGTGCCGTTTGCTCAGTGTGTGCCGCTCACCGCAGGGGTCTCCAGCTGTCAAGGAGCAAAAGCTGAAGTGAGACGCCGCTGTCCGGCCAGCCCCGCTATAAAGGGGGTGTACAACGTGTGCCTCAAGGGGGCGACTTCGAGTAGCCGAAGCGCACTGCACGCACCGAGCCGCCGCTTGCAAGAGGGCTATGGTCGTCTTTGTATACCTTAGGGCGGTTTGACACTAAAGGACTTTCCTTGCGTTATGTCGAGAAATTCAAAAGAAGGAGAGTAAATGAACTTGAACTGAGTAGTAGCGTGCGCGCGCACACTGTTTTAAGAAAACTTTGAAGCCCATGAACAAAATCGCATTTATTGTTCACCACACAGATCAAGATATAATGTATGTATTCTTTTACCTCTGAAGAGAGATTGTAATGTAAGCGTACCTCAAAGTTCGTTTAAAATATATTTGCAGTCATGTACGATAGTCATGTCCGATCTTTGAATTGTATTACATATTTAGGAATACGACATTGTCCTAATCTGTTATCTTAATACCAGTGTCATAATACTCTAAAAAAACTGAACCAAGCATAGTTAATTTGATTCGGCAAATTGTATTTTTGTAAAGTCGATAATGACTTTTCAGTTGGCTACAACAAAGTCTTAACATATTACCGTTATCGAATAATGAAAGAAGTAAGTCAAAAAGTGGTAAGACACGGGGGGCGGGGTGACGACATTAAGTGTCCAAGAAGGGTGAATATAAAACGGAGTCTTTAGCTTTATTTGACTGCTCAGCTTGAAGGAGATTCACAGGCAAACATCAGCGGTGAGTTCCTCAAAGTAGTGCACGAGCCACAATTTAAGGAAATCAGTGGGGCGGTGAGCAGAGCTCATCATCTGGAGGTGCTGCACAGCTAATTTGTTAGCAAGAAAACTCTTCATAATGTGTGCGCCAGATGTTATACGTTCACTGTTGATCACTGAGGTTGAGATCCCTGCACATCTAAGCAAGTTAATGATGCACAAATGTCTGAACGAATGGCTAACAACGTTTGTTTGCATTCTTGCTATATTGTTAGCTGATAAATACTGGGGGTGGCGCTTTGGAAAGGTGCATTACAGCTCTAAGTAGAATGAGTTAAAATCCCTGCCAAATTACTGTCAATAAGGAGTTTGAATGATCTCCAGGGAGTCATTCAGCCAGGCTAAGACCTCCAAATACTGTATCATGTCAAGACCTCTTCATCCATGCTACACAGTCAAATTGTCAGGTTACATTAACTAATGCATCAAAGTGAGCCTAAATACATACTTAAAGTATGAATTTAACAATGGGGATTTTGTTGGGTATTGGGTTTACTGTTACTTGTTGCATCTTTGAGGATTTTTATCATTCTTTGCCCCACCTAGTATTTCACACCACTTCCTTGCTGTGTTGCTCTGGACCCGGGGCTGTGCATGTGACTGAACAATCAGATTGACCCTGGATGAGTGTATTTAGGCAACTAATAGCGTATCCTGCGACTGGCCATTGCCCTATGCATGGTTATTTATTGCCTTGTGCTCAGTTCCTCCTTTATAGGTTCCAGCCTCCCAAGATCATTATTAGACTCAGTGCATTTGAAAAATGAATTAATAAATATGGACCCACACATATTAACAAGGAAAATAATAAAAAAAAGTGTAAAAATCAACTATATGAAATAAGCTGATATTGTTCATTTCCTGGTTTACAATAATGCATTGATCTGTATTCAGGGCTATCTGAAGGGTTGTGCAAAGTGGGAAGACATTGAAGTGTATCTTGGAGCTCACCTCCTGTCTTCCAGTAACAATGCTTTTTTCAGACTCCATGATATTAAACACGGAAGAGACTGGAACTAAAAAGTGTTTGAGGATGACCGTTGATATTTATACAGTATGGTAGTGTGGGGAGGCAGGGGCCACAAAGTGTACATTTTTAGGTAAAGTGCTTGGGTTGTGAAACAGGAAGACAAGCCACTACCAGAAAGAGAGAATGATAGTATGGATGAAAACATGCAAAGTTCACAGAGGACATTAAAACATAAGCAATCCCATCTCATAGAGCAAGACAGATTTAGAGGATATAGAAGGCTTGATGAGGCTATAGTATCTCCTGGTAATCAGGTGGCAGCACAGAGACATTATGTAGAAAAGCTGGGACAAGGTTGTTTATTTACGAATGAGTTTAGGGAAACCTAGCAGAAGACCACTACTCGCTTGTCTAACAGTCAGGGGTTCTTTAAGTGAAAATGCAATTATTAAAGGACAGTATTTACTATGGACTCAGGAGTGCTGGGAAACTGAGTGCTCTAGTCTGTGAATTTAAAATTCCAGAGGATTTCATGAATTTGAAGGTGTACAGTAATGATGTACAAGGCATTTCTAGTTGCTGATAGATTAGCTTAGCCATATTAACTTTTTCTTTTCTCAATTATTTCCCTCACTTTTAAACCCTGCCTGGCACATCTTTTTTCTAAGTATCTGTCATTCTGCCTCACAATTTACATTTTTTTGCCTTTTTCTGCTTACAGAACACTTTTCCAAATGAAGTCACAGATATCTCCGAGAGTACAAAATCCTTTAGTTTTGATCTTCTTAACAATACCAGGAGAGTGATAGTTTTCTTCACTTTCACGTCTTTTCTTCCTTTTTCTACTGCACTTCCTGTTCTTTTAAACATTTTTCTATTATCTAGTCAACTAATTCAGACGCACCACTCATGTGACTCATATGAATGCAAAAGATACAGAATGCCTGTTAGGCAAAAATAAATAAATGAATAAATAAATAAATAATACTGTTATCATATAACAGTGTAGTAATTCAGAAATACCCCAACCCTTTTCTTATGGCAACTGGCACATAACATTTAACCACTATCCTTATTTCTTAAGTTTTTTCAAAAAGAAACAAATCACGTAAGTCTAATATTTAGCAGAATTTGCCTCACACAAGCATCTGATTTGGTTAACCATGAGTGTTCCCTCCCATAGAGTTTGAATAACTGCACAGTTACTGCATATGTTTTACATATCAAGCTGCAAATGATAACATCATATGAATAAAATCCAGCATGCTATAGATATGGTTGCAGAATCCCATTACAGAAACCACATGCAATCTCAATGGGAGCAGTTATGAGTCAGCGGAAGGAAAAATGGCCTTCTTCCATGTTAGTATATCTAAGCTTAATGAAGTGAGGATGTTATTCATTTCTCTTTTGTGTCATCCACAATTTTCCTGGCACTGTACATACATTAGGTTTTACAATGTTTTTACTCTTCCCCAAATTATTTTAAAAGAAAACAAACTCTACTTTCAGCACCAGCACAGGTGCTTGAAAAATCATTATTAGATTCCTTAGTTACTTTTAGTTCCTTTAAGACTAAATGTAATTTCTTCTAGATAACTAATTGTTTTTTCTTTTGGACAGGATGTCTGATATGTCACTTTTGCTCTTCTAATAATGACGTTATACTGTACTTGATCATATCTGTTCAAATGAATACCGTATAAAACATATCCCTATTTTGCCAAAGGAATTTGGCTCCCTTAGCTTTTGTGCTGGGAAATTGTCAAATGTACCACATTGCAAATTGTTTTTTTTTAAACTGTTCTCCATTTTCAGTAAACCTTTCATCATGTCCTTGGAAAATAAAAACTAAGGAGAAGACAGCTTCTGTCTGTCCCAAAAAGTATTCCCTCTATCTTCAAAACATTGATGTGAACATTTTCCAGTGTGGAATTTCATGATGGAATTATTCTTTTAGGATTTCTAACACCTCAGTTATATTTGTTTTCATTTCTACATACAGTTTCTGGTTTAGGACCAGGCCATTCTGTCTAGTGTTCTGCCTGGTGCTGTATCCAGCATCTCTGTTGTTGATTTTGGCTTAAAATAGCTTACATTAGTGTTAGCTGTCTCTTAGTTTGAGTATTAGCTGACTGTTGAGACAGAATAGAAAGTGACAGCAACTGCCTATTTTAATGAGAAGTTAAAGTGCAAAAACACAAAGACAATATAACAACTGCATTTGTTGATATTTGGCTTATTAGGCAGAAAAGACAAAGACAAGGTGCACCACCTAAACAGAAACAGTGTAAGTGGTTGAGGGTTGGTTAACTGGACAAATATAAAACCTTGTGACATTTCACAACCTGCAAAATGTGTTTTTCATATTGCATGTGTTTTTATTTTTTCCTTATATTTTTTAATAATTTCTGCTGTCCTTCCTGTTTTTAGGACACCATATGACAGTGATAAGCCTGGTTGCATACAAGCATGGAGAACATGCTCCCTTATTATGGACAATTGGGCATTTGCAAGTGCTGGTTACCAATTTGTTGGAAAGCGGAAGAGGTCAAAATGAGTGCTCAGGTTTTACTAATCCTCTTTAGAAAAGGGAGGTGCCATGTTTGTGACATTGTTCTAAATTTTTTGCCTAGTGAATTTCAGAGTTATGGTCATTGTCTTTCATGTATATTTTTTTATTACTGTTTGTTATTTTTTATATTTTTCATAGTTATGCATTCTGATTTGTTTCAATAATAAAGTGTATAAGCTTGAAAATTTATTTTTCTAGGTTTTGGGCCACATAGTTTTTAATTTTACATCTATATGCGTGCTTTATTTTTGTTTGGAGATTTCTTGATTACATTTGTTTGTTTAATGGGCACTGCCATTTTCTGCTGTTATCGCTAAGATGTGGGCATCTGTCGCTAGGTTCTGCCTTCAGAAATCATGTTGCATAATGTGAGCAACTCAACATTATTTAAGATGGTGTCACAAGCCAAAACTTGTCCAATCTCCAGGATGCTATCTAAAAAGTTTTTGCTTAGCATTATTCTAGTTCTTGACTTGGCTAGGTTCAAATTTTGTTTTCACGTTGGTTTTAGATACACAGTTGTTTCCTTTCTAGTTTTAAATTCTGCTTTGTTTTGACTTTTTATCGCTTTTTCCTTGGCCTATGGGCTGCTAATTTTCTGTCTCTGACACTCCAGTTCAAGAAGTATCTTTAGTGAGTTTTTGGAAGGAGTTTGTTCTGGTCACACAAGACTGCTGAGTGACATTTATGAGCTTTCAATATGGCTTCTTTTTAATTCAGCCTGTTTCCATCTAACACTCTTTTAGCAATTATATCAAATACTGTCTTTTAATCATATTGTCAAAATAATAAGTAAGTATTTACTGGCAAGTTGTTTGTTTTTTCCCTCATGCTAGCTGAGCTATGATACCAGTCCTAACAGAAATAGGTGAACCAGTGTTCAATATAACATGTAGAACTAAGAAGGAGCTGAAACATTGCTATCCAGTGTGGCTTAGCCAACTAAAAAAGAACAAAATAAATGAACAATAGGCCTCCCTGGATCAGGGTTGAATTTAGGTTTGTTAAGTTTGACTCAATTGTATGTAATATTATTTTCTTTGTTGTAAAAGTAAGTTTTGATTGTATGGAATGTAATTTTCTACAAATAAAATCTATTAAAATATAGGCCCAGAGTTTTCCAAGGTTTTACATATTTAGAAAGAAAAAGTCTTATTCCTGAATAAGTAACAATAGAAATCTTACTTTTCCTTTTCATTGCTTTTTTGTGGGGCCGCCTCCAGCATCCCATATGCTATTATACAAATTGCTAAATAGCTTTAGCTTGGTAATGTATACTAATGGTACATCCAATAACATCAAAAAATAGTAAAACCTTATTAGAATATTAATGTTCAGACCTAGCCTGAATACAGTGCAGCTAGAGTTTGCATAAGGACTTTACAAAAACTCTTAATCTTAACATTCCTAAGTCCTTTAAATAGCCAGTGAAATTTCTTAGCCCTGTTTGTTGCTATACTATGCTTATTGAACAGCAGTCATGTGATGGAGGAGCAAGGAACTAAACATGGTTCAGATGGTACTTCTCCTGCGTATATGAAGCATGGAAGTTTTTTCCAGTAGGTGATAGGGTTCCAAAGTTCCACTGAAAATGAGTATGATTTGCATCTGGAGCAAATTACATATTTATTATAGAGAGACTCAGAGGAACATAACTGAGGAAATTACCTCTGTCATCCAAATTTAACTGATTAATTGTCATTGGATTCCTCGGCTTGTCATGGACAGTCCATAACAAACTCAGTTTTCAAACAAATTCTTGCTTAAAGGTGTAGCTGGTACCAGATTACCTTGGGCCAATAATGAGTGATTGATTTTTAAAATAAAAGTAGACTTTGAGAGACCCAGTTTTTCAGTAAAATTAAATTAGTATAGGATTCTGGTTTGGACTATGTGTTTTGTGTTGCTCTGCAAATGTTGGTTATTAATTTAAATTATTAATGTACCCTCCTCTAATGCATCTGACAAACCTACTGAAATGCCCTTAAAATTAACAAGATAGAACTTGTTGATTGTGACAGTTATCTATGGCCAAAATGTAGATCATTTCAGTGATGGTTGGCCAAGTATTTTGGTAGGCCGTAAGATTAATCATCAAGAAGTTAATGGAGGCCTTCCAAGCAGAAACTTCTTTTTATTACACTTAGTGCTACCTGTGAGCCAAGAATGCTGAGCAATAACTATTCTCAGCAAGGAAGTGAAAATATTGACACTGACAGAGGATGTTGACTGCAGATTTATTGTACACTTCCTGTCATTTCTAAAACCTATGATCATGTTCTCCTAAGAGGAGACAGTGGATATCATATGTAATAGATTTGGGCTCATTTCTATGGCTGTAGTGACTGAGAAACTCCACAAGATGAGGTCAGATTCATAGATTTTATAGGGTTGTCTTGATTCACCATACCTCTTCATGTACTAACCACAAAAAGGGCAGTCAGTTCAGAAAACACGTGTGAGGCACAAGAGAAAGAACAGAGTCAAAGAAAAGTGAGTTCAAAACTAAAAGTCACAAAGAGAGAACAATGGAGTCAAAAATCAGTGTCAAAAAGAAGAGCTTAGATTCAAAAGCCAGTAATCAAAATATCAAGTAAAGTGAATCACTGGGTTTGATCCAATCTTGGATACAAAATGACCATCAAGGCGGCCTTTTAACCCTTCACCAATTACCCTCAGTGGTATGACCTTAAAGGCCATGTCCTTTGCAACCAGTATCTGCATCATGATGACTGAAACTACAAAATAGCCAGCCCCATACTCTAAACAGAATAGTGTCTAAAAAGATATTAAATAAAAGTCAGTTTTTAAAATGAAGGCTGTAATTAAGAAAATAACCACTGAATTAAATTCCTTGATGGGTGTAAACCCCAGAAATGACAGACAGAGGAGTTTTTCATCATCAGAAAAGCCTGGGAAATATAAAAATAGTCTATTCATAACACTTCTAGGCAGTTGTTGTCTCCTGTTATGATGACTGCATTCTTTAGGGGTGCACAGTAACAGAAATGTGGTTACTTTTCTCATATTCTATAAAAGTCAGATTCTTCTACTTACATGGATAGACATCCCACTAAAACATAGAGAAAAACAGCACTTAGCTTGACTTTTATTCCTGGTCTATCTATGTACAGCATCTTTAGAGACAAGTAAAATATCACCATCACCAGCATCACTCTCAGAACAGGAATCTCTGCTGTGCAGTAATGGAGGCAAGATCAAAGGAGTGCCTGTTGTTTATTGCTGAATTCTTGACTATTTAGCTGTCTCCAGCTGAGCTGGTCTAAAGAAGAGACATGAAGGGTCTGGATGACTTGTTAATTCTAGAAGAAAGCACTGAGATAGTAAACCATAGTGACAGCATCAGCATCAGGAGAGTATGCTAGCTGCTATTTATATCACTTTATTTAAATGTTGTTTACAAGAATCAATACAATAACCAAAACATTAGTAAAATATCCCTTTAAAGACCCCAAATTGAACATTCTGGAGAATGCAGGCTATAAATTCTCACATAAAAGAATCTACTGAATTACCTCTGGCTTATTCTGTTTTGTATGGTTATAGTCTAAAAATGATATAGTTTTGTATAATCTAAATATCATGCTACATAATTTCATATTATGTTTGAAATTAAGTATAAATATTTTATATATATAAATGCAACGTAAATATAGTACATTTGCAAATGACTAAATATAACAAAAACACAGCCATCAAGCTGTGAGGCCTTTTATAGCAAATTTCACAGTGAATTATTAATTGTTAATCAGTTATTATTGCAAGCTACAACCACCAAAGAGAGTGTATCAAGTGTAGATTATGTAGGAAAACACATTGGAATTGACGGGAAATATCTGCTGCTAGGAATCAAATTTCCTCAGTGTTTTACCATGCATCACTTGGTCTACCCATAACTGAGCAACAGTATCAGGAAAAGAAAAAGTGAAGTCAACCTTTTTGTGCACCATATGTTTAGCTAAAAAACTAAACATGTGGATTTACAAGGCCAGAAATATCTGTGCTCATCATATGATATATTGCACTGTATATAAGTGCAACTGTGTGATAACCAAAATACACAAAGATAACACCTAAAATGTAAAAGTACAGAGTTCTTTTTGTCTTTAGTGGCATGCTGATGTTTGATAGATAGATAGATAGATAGATAGATAGACAGATAGATAGATAGATAGATAGATAGATAGATAGATAGATAGATAGATAGATAGATAGATAGATAGATAGATAGATAGATAGATACTTTATTAATCCCAAGGGGAAATTCACATTCTCCAGCAGCAGCATACTGATAAAAGAACAATATTAAATTAAAGAGTGATAAAAATGCAGAGAAAAGGTAAAACAATTCCGGGTGGAATTGAAGAGTCGTATAGTGTGGGGGAGGAACAATTTCCTCAGTCTGTCAGTGGAGCAGGAGAGTGAGAGCAGTCTGTCACTGAAGCTTCTCTTCTGCCTGGAGATGACACTGTTCAGTGGATGCAGTGGATTCTCCATGATTGACAGGAGCCTGCTCAGCGCCCGTCGCTCTGCCACGGATGTCAAACTGTCCAGCTCCATGACTACAATAGAGCCTACCTTCCTCACCAGTTTGTCAAGGCGTGAGGCGTCCTTCTTCTTTATGCTGTCTCCCCAGCACACCACCGCGTAGAAGAGGGCACTCACAACAACTGTCTGATAGAACATCTGCAGCATCTTATTGCAGATGTTGAAGGATGCCAGTCTTCTAAGGAAGTAAGGAAGTGGGTGACTGAGTCTGAGAAAAGTTTGGGTACTTTATGTAGTTCCTTCAGATTATTTTGCCTGTACATTAATGGTGCAGGTCTCCTATTTCACATCATCTTTAAGGTGCACTATAGGATTGAGATTTGGGTTTGAGGCAGACCCTTGGCAGTCACTGTCATGCTTGTGGAACTTGTTTGGTATAATGTGTGTTTTGTGACATGGTGGGTTACTCTGCTGCAAATATATACTATAAAATGTATAAATCGGGTTAAAAAAGGAATACAACAATAATACTTGGGTGAGCTGTAGCATTTAAATGAAGGTATTAAGCAATATGTACCATGAAAACAATGCCTATGCCATTACACTACATCTATCAGCCTGCACCATTAACACAAGGAAGTACAGGTCCATGGAGCCATGCAACTTACAAAACTACCATCTTTGTGTCCAAGCAGGAAAGGAATCTTGTTCAGCCAGGTGCCATTTTTCCATTTTTCAGTCATCCAGTTTTGGTGATTACAGTGGCATGCAAAAGTCAGAGCACCCTTGCTAAAAATGTCTGTTACTGTGAATGGTTAAGTGTGTAGAAGATGAAATGATCACCAAAACTCATAAAATTAAAGATGAAACATTTCTTTAATATTTTAAGCAAAATTACATTTTTATTTCTATCATTCACAGGTAAAAATACCAAAAAAAATGACTGGGGTCTCCAGCAAAAGTTTGGGCACCTGACATGGTCAATACTTAGCAACACCCCTTTTGGCAAGCATCACAGCTTGTAAACAGTTTTTGTAGACAGCTAAGAGTCATTCGGTTCTTTCTCGACATATTTTTGCCTAAGGCTTACAAAAGGCTTCTAATTCTGCAAGATTCTTGGGCTGTCTTTCATGCACTGCTCTTTTGAGATCTATCCACAGATTTTCAATGATGTTTAGGTCAGAGGATTGTGAGGAAGTTGGAATGCCTCTTGAGGTATTCCATTGTAGATTTTGAGGTGTGTTTTGTTTCATTATCTAGTTGTAGGACCCATCCTCTTTTTAACTTTGCTGCCATTTATTTGAATTCTTCCCTCTACCAATAACATGTTCCCTGGGCCACTGATTGTAACACAAGCCCAAAAAACATTTGGCACATACCTTTGCACATTATGGCCAAAATCTTCAATTTTGACTTCATCGGTCCACAGGACATGTTTCCAGAATACATCAGGCTTGTTTATATATTCATTTGGAAAGTTTAGGCACTGAATTTTGTGGATAGGGTGCAGGAACGTTTTTCTTCTGCTGACTCTACCACTCCAGAGTCTGCAAAATCTTTCTGAAGGTCTTTTGTAGTCAAACGGGGGGTTATATTTGCCTTTCTAGCAATCCAACAAACTGTTTTTTCAGAAAGTTTTTTTGGTCTTCCAGACCTCAACTTGTCCTCCACCACTCCTGTTAACTGCCATTTCGTAATAGCATTATGAACTGAGGAAACAGCTACCTGAAAATGTTTCACTCTTTTCTTGTAGCCTTCTCCTGCTTTCTGAGCATCAATTATTTTATTTTTGAGAGTGCTAAGCAGCTGCTTAGAGGAGCCCATGGCTGCTGATTGTTGGGACAAGGTTTGAAGGTCCACAGAATTTATACAGCTTCGCAGTTTGCATCACCTGGGGTTTCCTAATGATGACTGTGAACAAGCCAAAGCTCTAATGAGGTAATTAAGATCTGAGACCTTGGTAAAAGTTATCTGAGACCTCTAATATCTTGAGTTGCTGAAACGTTTGCATGATGCTCCTTTCCTTTTTTCACTGCACTATTGTACAAAACAAAAAAATCACTAATCTTGCATAAAATGCAGAAGAGAAATGTCATCTCTAACTTTATACCTTTTGGTGGTTAGTTCTTCTTCTGCTCACTTAACTATTCACAGTAACAGACATTTTAAGCAAGGGTACCCTTTTTCATGCCACTGTATTTTCTAGAACAAATTTGACTTTTCCACAATTAAAGGTCCAGTTTTCTTTTATCATTGAACTCCTGTAGTAAATAAATTTTTTAGTTATATTCATTTTCATTTCCCTTTTATTTGCTTTGCCTTATTAATTCAGAATACCTTATTAAATTTTAACATAACTTTTTCAAACTCAGTTAAACTAATGCATGGTCACAGGCAAGAAGAACCTGTCCTGACAGAATCGTGGGCAATGCAAGACCCAACCTAAGACGGGCTGCCAAGGTATCCTTCACACTCATTTGTGGCCAGCTTCTAATCACCAATTAACCTACCAAACAAGCATAAAAAGACAGGTGAGAACATGCAAACTTCACACACAAAGGTAAGGGATTGCAGTGTTAACAGGTAGATAAAATATGTATTGCCCATACATTAATTAATTTTCTGAATATTTCCTTTTATAGCATTTGATTTGGCAGAGAATTCAACTAAATGGAGTATCTCCATGTGTTACTAAATATCTAACCAACTCTACACTTGTGGAATTATGTAGACTACATACTAAAGTCCCTACCAAATAAAATAGGGCATATTCATGTGTGACACTTTTGACACGTTGTTACGTAAATCCATGCCCTGATGGTCAAATCAGAGATCAACTCACTCTTAGGTGTATTGGGTCTTTTTAGAACCATCACATTACTTAACCAGTATGTAACAGCAGCACCTGAAGAAAACCCATGAAAACATCATGTGAACTTACAAATTGTACCCAGGCAATAACAGGACATGCAAACCAACGTCCCTGGAGCCTGGACTCTGCAGGGCAAATCAATGTTCTACCATACTGCCTAAAATAAGGGGTCCTAATTATTCATTTTAAAGTTGACAGTCCTCTCCCCAAAATGACATACTGTAAAGAAGAATTTTAAGACAGAGAACAAAGACTACAAAGTCATTCACACAGAATCATCTCTTTCTGCAAAGATGAACGAGCTTTTCCAAATTTGATTAATCACCTTGCTTATTAGGTCACCAAAATTATACTTTAATTACACTGATGCTTCATAATTATACTGTTGCATTCTTTTTTAATTAGTGCAATATTTCTTTTTCACTTTAATGTTTTTTTCTTTGTTTGAATCTCTCTTTGTATTCTCATGCCATGAGTGACTAATTCCATCCATCTTGAAACCTGCTCAATCCAGTTCAGGGCTGCAGGGGGTAACTAAATGCACTTATTGTATTTTTCATCTTAGACTTGATTAATGTTTGTAATTGCTTATACTTTGCTGTTATTGCACAGTTATTGTCTTTTGTTATGATGTACATTTATTTTAATGTTTTGAGAAGTTGAGACTTTTTAAATTATTTTTCTCTTTATTCTTTTATTCCTTTGACGGATTCCATTACTAATTTATATTTATTTAGCAGTGTTAAGTGCATTTCCTCTGTTGGTCAATGCAAACAATCTCTTCTTCTTCTAAAGCTTTTCCCACTTTCGTGTGGGTTTGCAATATTTGACCAGCATTCTCTACTGTCATCTGTTGTACATTTCCTCACCTGATACCCTTTACTCCTTTAAATCCTCCTACACACAGTCCAACCACTTTATCTTTGGTGTTTCATATCCAGGATTATTCTCCCCAAGCTGTTTAGCAGTCTTCACCTGATGTGCCCATGCTACCTTAACCTTTTTTTTGTATTTAACTGTACTCCTGATTCTGTTACTCCACATGTCCATTTCAACAGCCTCATTTATATAGCTTCCAGTTTTCTTTCATGAATCTTTCTATTTGCCCAGGCTTCTAATTCATACGGAAATTCTGGTCTGATTACTGTTTTATAAACTTTATCCTTTGTTTTTGCACTGATTCTTTGGTTATACTGTATAATACTCCCTATATATTTTTCCAGTTTTTTCCAGCATGATTAAATTCTATAGTTTATTTCTGAAATGAAAATGATCTTGATGGTAATTACTCCATCAGTCAAGGTCAGTGCAAAATAGACCATTAGATCACCACAAGAACAGTGAGATGTTCTTTCTGGGTTGTATGCTGTCTTTACTCAGACCAGTGTTTAGGACCTCGCCATATTGGTGAGGTGAAGACCTTATAAGCAACTGTTGCAAACTGTTAAACTAAGAGAGTTGAAATAGCAAACATACTCTATCAAAAGAGCAGCTTTTAACCTGGTTGAACAAATTATGAGTTTAGAGGCAATGAAGATGTTTTTACAAGAACCTGCACATTTGGTTCCTATCTGTCTCTGTCAAGAGACGGCATGGACTCCTACTAATTTGTCTTTTTAAGTGGTAAAACACCTTTTCCTGGTCTGTTTTCTTTTGATTTAGATTTAACCTATAGCAGGCCTCCTTCTCCTAAACTTTCTTAAGTTGATATAAAGTTGATTACAGATTCTAGTGTCACAGACTCATGTAACGGCCTAGTCACTAATATCTATATGAGATTTTTATGGTTTCCCCATGCCTGTGCGTTTTCTCTAGCATCCCGTTTTTTCTCTTTAATGTCAAGGATTTGTGGGTTTAGCTAATTGCTGACTCTAAATTAGACTTGTGCTGGACTGGCACACCATGTAGGGATGCTTCTGCCTTATTCCCAGTGCTTGTAACCCCAAACCTAATTAAGTAGATTTCATAATGCACAGAGGATGGATAAGCTTGTAAAGTAAATTAGCTTCTCAGATATTTTTATTAGAAAACAATATAGACCTAAGCTGATTGACTTTCTGTCTTTCCGGAAACTCTTTCATCTAAAGAAGCTACTAAGCACTAAACAGCACATAATCTCACATAACATTCTGAAGTCTGCTTAATCCAATTTAAACTCATAGGGACAGTGCATAGTAAAACCAAATGTAATTTATAGTGTTAAGCAGAAAACTCCTCTCCTAGCTTTGCAGAGATTACTAATTTTTGTCAAACTGTATTTTATTGGGTTTGAGACAAGAATCAAGCAGTACTGATATTTCAAGCTGTTTTTACTCCAGTGCATTGGTAAGCTTGCTGTGCCACCTGGTGGCAAACAATGGGAAAGCAGCATGAAATACAGAAGGGGTGGCAAAATGAGCTCCAGAATGCAGGTTTTAATTGCAGGCTCACTTTTAATGCTAAAACTAGTTTAATTGAAAAGACTGAAAAGAATCAGTGCATTTATCCTAGCTAAATAATTTAATAAGCCACATAACTGATAGGAATTAAAAGAAAGCACAAACACAATTATAGTAATGTGCATGTCTATGTATCTGAAAGGTGCATTTTAATTGATAGAATTTTAAAGAGAAATCAGATGCAAGTATCACTGTCAGGACACAGAGGGAATTGGGAGAGTTTCTTAAAGATGAAATTAAATAATACTGAGCACTTATTTGACAGGTTAAGTAATGCACTGGAGACGTTTTTTGGCTCTAGAGATTTGACTTTCTGAAATAGAAGCTTGGATGTGCTTGGGTTGTAAGAAGAATTGATAAACATGACTTTTGATCCTATCTAAATAACATCCAGGTCACTGACTGTGAGAATTTTGCACATTCTCCCTTTGTCTGTATGAGTGTTCTTGAAGTCTTTCCATTTTTTTATCACATCTCAAAAAACATGGATGTTATGGTGGATTGCTGATTCTAAGTGGGCCCTGTCAGAGTTTGTTTGTGGTGTAATTGAGCAAGCTGTGCTGTGAACATGGACTTTGCACAAACGTTATTTGTGCTTTGCACCTGAGGCTAATGGAATAGGTGGAGATGAAGCAATCCCTTCAACAAACTAAACAGAAGCAAAGAATGGATGTATGGATGGTTCCTTCTTTATCTCGTGTTTAAAAGGGAAAGTAGTGTTGCAACTCTCAAGAAAGAGAGGTACTGTAGGTGACCCTTGGTTGATGTCTTTCAAGTGATTATCTTTTTCTGACTGCCTTCAAATATACTTAAACTTCAGGACTGAATACCTTCATACATTTTAAGATTATATGATTGTGTAGTAGAAGATGGCATTACGTTTGAGAACTCAACATAGCTCAACATAACTATTTTAAATGGTGAATACAAAGTAGGTAGCACATTGTACTGACAAATGACAGAGTTGCATTGGCATTCTAAAGCAACAGAAAATTTTCTGTGTTTCTCTGTTTATGATTTTTCACTACTTCATATATTTTTAAAATGCTCCATATTAAAAAAGGCATATCATATCACAGAAAGCATTTCCATGTATTTGTTTGTTTTTATAAGTATCAGAATTTGCAGGAAACAATTGTTCTTTGTTTTTGTCGGTCTGAGATGATTGGCCTTGTTCTGTTTAAACGTTCCTGACAAGATGAAATAGCATTCTTCAGATTTAATCCCAATTTCTAGAATACTGGCGAGTATATTCTAAAGCCTTCAAAGAACCAGTTCCCAAAACAGCCATCTGTTTGAAGATAGCCCTGTTGAGTCTTATTAGGCTCTTTTAAATAAGATTACAGAAGTGAGAAATGGACTTAAACAAAACTTCTTTAAAGTCATGCCACCTTTTAAGTTGTAAATATTAAAGGCTTATGTACAAAATATTCATGAATACCCATTACAATTACAATTTTTTGTACTAGCTTAATTCCAATTTAAGTCATTACTGAAAAAACAGTATGAACACATCCAATGAGCAATTTAAGGGAATTAATTTGAGCAAAGTGGGACTGAAGTTTGCCCAGAACATGATTTTAGAACTTTCTGGGAGTAGGTCTTAGAGGGTTAGGACCACAGGTAAAGAGAAAGAAAGAGACAGAGGTTAAGAGCATGCACTGATACAGCATATTGCCACACCCACCACACGACAAACCAACTCAGGATCCAGATTAGGACCCGAGTGCAGCCATGCAATGGGTGACACTTCAGCACCACACTAGTTCAGATGGAGTGAAACAGTGTGAGGTTTTTTTATTGTACCTGGAGTGCCAATTCTGCTACCAACCCCCAAGTTTTTCCCTGCAGGTTGGAGGGCTACATGCAGGGATACAGATATCAAAATATTATAATATTCATGATCAGCAAACTTGAAATGACATAAAATAGCACTCCAAATGCCTGTATTTTTTCAGGTTTTGTGAAAAGGAGTAACTTTGACCCTTCTTATCCCATTGGGGGTAAACCCATGGGGTCAGTTGATGTGGCATGCACAACTTCAAGTACTTCTGATCATTTTTAATGAAAACACATGCTGATTTACTCTTTAGCATGTGTGTAATTTCCTGCACAAAACGGGCAAAAAATTTAGGCTTGATATCTTGCATAAGTAGACATAAAGATGAGTCAAATGGTATATCAAATGAAGAGGTTTTCTTGTATTGGTGAGTCAGGAGGTACCAGACAAAAAACTGAAGTGATTTTTAAGTGTTTATATGCAATTACATGCAATTCTTAAGAATGCAATATTAAAAAAATTATCATGCAGGCAGTGTGGTGTAGTGGTTAAGGCTTTGGACTTCAAACCCTTAAATTGTGGGTTCAAACTGTGTGACCCTGAGCAAGTCACTTGACCTGCCTGTACTCCAACTCAAAAGTATGATATACACATTTAAATATATAGTATGTCTCACCTGGTGTTATATGCATTGCTTGTTATTTGCATTGTATTATAGGACAGATGTAGGAAACATGCAAATAAGATTTTCATTGCACTGTGTATGCTTGATTTGAAACCATAAATTGAAATTTAGGCATCAGAGAGACATGTACCAGTAACAAGTAATAAAGGGAATAAGAAGGATTCAACATGTATCTTATAGCAAAATTTATCACTGTTTTCTAAGTGACTATCCATATCTGTTGCATTATGAATCATTTCTGCTATACCTAAAATGATTCAGCTTTGTTAACATTCATACATATTTTCACACATATTTTTGATTTACCTTTTACAGAATAGTTTATACCACTTTTGCAAAAAGTGGTGAAGCTATGATAACATCCATTCTATTCAGAACAGTGCAAGTAAGAGAGAAAAATGGCTTATATATTAAATAAATAACACAAAGGAGAGATGCTGAATGTTAGAAAGAAGCAAATATTGAGAATAATCAACAAAACTAACACCATTCAGGGTCATATCATTCAAGCTATTGACTCTTGTGTTAACCTCTTATATTTAAAGTTGCACAAAGTGACTTTAAACCCCATAAAAGGATTGTGAGGGTTCCAATGGCTAATCCCAGTAATCACTTCCAGGGGCAGGGGAAGCCTTATTTTTATATCAAATATATTGGGCTTGATTTGCCTAGATAGTCAATGCACCCCTGAATTTGTAATTAGCTTGGAAAAGACCACATACCCTGGTTGACCTTTTACTACCTGATCCTTTAAAAGGACAACCTGATTCATTCTCTCCCAGACTGGGACTATTTTCAACCATCTTTTGGCATTGGAACCCCTAAATATTTTGCTTTTTCTTTAGTATTTTCCCTATGGTGGCTTTTAATTTTTTTTTTCTATCCTTCCAGGCATGTTGTTTAGATTTGCCGATATCATAGTCTTAGCCCCATCTGTTATTTTCAAAGTATGACAAATCAAAGCATGCTGATCAGTAAAATAAGGGGCTGAATGCCCAATACCAAGGGCTTAAGCCCCTGAAACTCCCCTTACGACCCCACTGTGTGCTCCTTTGCCATCTAACCTTATTATCCAATTTCTCTTTAGAATCTTGACAAGAAAGTCCTAAATAAGAACTTTACGTGATCTATTTCTTTCACAATGTATAATCTTTTGTATGAAAACATGCTACAGAAATAAATGTTGTTGTTGTTGTTGGAATGGGGAAATTTAGATGACCTGAAAATAAAAATATAACTTCAAAATATATGTTAAAAAGGGTTCTCTCCTAAACCCCTAAACTATAAAATATAAACAGTTACTGTCATTATTTGTTAAACTAAACCTGTCTGAGTCAACCATACTTGAATGCAGACCAGACAGCTAACTAACACATAAGGTCACTCTTTTGAAAAGATCTCTGTTTAAGTTTATTGTGAAATATGTCAAAAATATCTGGTCAAATTGAGTGAGTTTTTGGAGCTCAAAATTCCAAATTTCTTTTTTAGCTCTATCAGTATGAAATAGATCCCCTGCATTTTGAATCTGAAAGTAGAAAATATATATTATGTTTACTTTGTTTTTTTGTGAAAGAAGTATTCATCAAATATTTTCAGAACTAGGCAAACATGTACACTACAAGAGCAGGGAGAAAAGTGCCTTGAAATTAATGACAGAGTCTGAGAAGCAGAGTTTATGGGAGCATGCCTGAGAGATGAAGCATCGGTTAAGAAAGACTCAGACACACAATCACACAGACGAAAGGCGCTAAAGGTATTTGTAGGGCAAGAGGTAGCAAATGTTTTTTTAATTATTCTACTATCTGTCTCTCATAAGTACTATGGCTAGTGATATATAAATAATACTATGACAAAGATGTTTTTAAGTGTCCTTTACTAACTCTGACTTGCTCATATTATCATCAGGCCCACCCACTTGTTCCAGTTATCTTTGCAACAATTGCTTACATTAATTCAGAGCCCAATTAATTTTTGTCTTTAAATGTTGTTACAAAATATAAACTTGAAACATAATATTGTTTTTCAATTTATTGCTGATGACAGTTTTATTTATTGATAAAATCAAAGGTTACTTCCCCTATTATGCCAATATTTTGTGTTTTAGTCATGTGAAACATATGATGGGTTGAAAATGATTTCTTATGGAACTGAGGTGCTTGAACTTTATCTTAATTAAGGTGTTTTATTTGGTACTGACTTAGGTTCCAGTAAATACTTCCTGAGATAACTGCTGCAAAAATATTTTTAATATGCCAAAAAGAATTGACTTTTTAAATTGTTTCGAGTCATAATTGTTCAATTATTACTCTAATTAATTGAATATACTGCAGCAATGTTCATAAGTAGAACTAAGGCACAGCTTCCCCTTACCTTATAAAATTTACTAATACATGTACTCCAGAGTGAACACTTTGATCTCAAATCTTTAAGTTTTCTGAAAATTCCCTTTCTTCCTGTAGAGGGCTCTGATGAGATATTTATAGTCGTATTAATGAACAAGGACTATTTATTT
This sequence comes from Polypterus senegalus, assembly GCF_016835505.1. Taxonomy (NCBI): domain Eukaryota; kingdom Metazoa; phylum Chordata; class Cladistia; order Polypteriformes; family Polypteridae; genus Polypterus; species Polypterus senegalus. Next base: position 143,232,182 of record NC_053164.1, read on the forward strand.
TATTGTTACATGATGAAGTCTGTTGTGTGCAACAATATCTGTGGATGGAAGTGAAATACTTTTCTGTCATATAAGTCTTCTTCACAGAGTCAGAACATTTGCCATGGGACGTCAACTGTGAATTGTGTGCTGTTGTAATCAATGTGGTGCTTTTTACTGTTTCAGGCTTATGCTCATTACATTTCTTTTCTGGTAGTGTGCAAATTTAAACTACCTATTAGTGCATTTTCTGTCTTTGGAATATCAGTGCTCATTCTGTCTCTTTTTCTTTGGATGACTGGATTGTTGATAATGACTTCCTAAGGTAGGCAAATGATCTTTCACACTACCACCACTCATTCTTTTCTGCTATCTGACCATTTTCTCATTACTCTTCTGATTTTTTTTCCTTAAGAAACACTATGGCTAACTGTTTGATATTTGTCCGCAGACCCTAACAGTCTTTAAGTAGACTGTGGTTTTCAATAATCTTTGGATTCTTTTATTTGTATTGTCATTTTTGCTCTCTTTTTTATGCTTATTATTTTTTGTTGCAAAGTTGAAGTAAATCAAGATCCTCAAAGATCTCAGAATTGTAGATTAATGTATGCTAATATAAATGAATTCCTAAGTAACATTCAAGAATTGTCTATTGCATCTAAGAATTAAAATATTGTCTTGTGTTTTGAAACTTTAATTTCTGGTTCCAGACATACCTCTGAAATTCTCTTGGCTAACTTCAAAAAACTAAAATTGCTTCATGGGGACTTAATCCATAGACTTTGTGGTCTGACTACATATATAAAGGCTGCTGTTAGTGCAACCTTTGTTTCTGACTAGTTATGTTACATTGTTAAGACCTCAAGCCATTTAAACAATTTATATATGTTAAGTATTAATTTTCAGTATGGATTTAGCAGATATTTATGATTCTACCTTTGAGGCAATGGCCTCCCTTCAGGAAACCAATAATAAATCATCCTTTGTTTTTGTTGGTGATTTTAATGCTTACCAACAATGATTAATTGTATTTATTATTTGTCTCCATTATAGTGTGGCTGCTTTGAATGTTTCCAAAATCAGGCTGTGATCAATTAATGTATGGTTCTACACTTCATTTTGAGAATCTTTAGATCTCTTACTTACTGATATACCTGGTGTCGTTACTGCCAAAGTTTTACCCACTTTGGAGACTTTTAATATTGCAAGGGGTTTTTACCCAATTCAGCCTTTTCTCAAAATGTTATTTTAAAGTCTTGTACTTACTGGAGCTTATTTCTGAAGATATCTCTAATACTCTATAAACTGAAAATTCGAATGGTATAATTACTTAGCCTGTATCATTTCTAGAAAAAATCCTCCTAAAGTCACCAAGAGATGTTCTTGAGATAAAATCTGTTGTCACCAGTATTGCCACAGAGTTTTAATTTTTAACCATACTGCTTAGCTCTGGTGGACTACACGTAGAACCCAGCTGTTATGGCAGACGTATGGTCACCATAAGGCCACACTATAAAAACATTTGTTATTGTGTACTGGAGGTGCATTCTACTGTGTCTTGAAGAATTTCTTAACAATTGGACAACAGTTTGTTTTTGTTGTTGGTCATAAATCTAGTCCATTGCCTCATGGAGTCTTCTTTGATATGTGGCAGAAATTGGAGAATAAGTTGATTGTTCATGTTTGGCACTGTTTGAGTGTTGCTTGTTCAATTAATAATGATCTGGCTCAAATATCAGACTGGTGTATGCACTGACTATGGTTTTGAACTCTAAAGAAATCTCATTCTAACATTATAAGCAGGTCTAGAACATTGTTCCCTCACCATCCAGCCTTATTTCTTAGTGATATCGAACTTGCCATGGCTATCACCGTCAAGCTGTTGGGTATAGTAATTGATAGTTAGCTCATTTTTAAGGCTTACCTTTGTCTTTTGTCTAAATCCATTGCACAGAAGACATGTTTACTTTGTAAATGTCATATTCCAATATGGCAGCAATGTTGCAGTTTTTAGATATTTTTTTGCATTTATTATATCCATGTTTGGACAATGCTCACCTTTTTGGATTTCTGCTGTTGATTGCCATCAGATACTATTAGACAAAGCTATTAATAATATTAAGTTTTTACTACCTAATCTAGTTATCGTTCTTTCTCAGAAAGAACTGTTCTTCACTCTCAGTTTTCTCTTTAAAGCCTACCAAAAGGTTGGCCATCTTTTACATTCTGCTCTTCATGCTCCTTTTGTGGCAGTTAGAAAATCTAGGTATCTGGCTAATCTTGTTAGCAGAAATGGCAGAGTATCCTTAGCAATCGGATGTAACACAACCCAATTTTCTGGAATAATCTTCCAAGTGATATAATGTTGACTTCAAACATTGCATCTTTTAAATCAAAGTTACATAATTTTTTTGTTACTTAGAAAATTATTATTTTAAGGTATTTTTTTTTTTTTTTTTTATAGTTGGCTATCTTTGTCTTTGTATGGGCATTTTTGATTTTTCTGTAAAGTTTGCTTTCCCTTTTGCTGGCTGTTGTTGCCCTCAGGGACCCCTGGTGTGAAACTCACTCTTTTTTTAATAAATAAATGGTTATTTGAAGAGTCTTCTAGCTTCCTCTGCTCTAAAAAGAGAGCAGAAGCAAGAAGGACAGAGAGACAATCTATGTAAGTGAAAAGAGAGACCCAAAGCGAGGCTGTTAAGATACAGTACATAAGATACTAACATCTTATACAGAAGAGACATGACACATCACAAGGCTTTCATATCATGTGGGGGCACAACTCTTTTTGATTTTCATAATTCATCCTGATAAAAGGCAGAATGATACCCAACACTCAGCAGAATCATTACAGGTGGGACCCAAACAAAATTTAAACTATAGCAGATGCAGTATATGGCAGAAGATTAATGTAATGGAATGTAAAGTGTAGAGAGCAAAAATTTTAGATATAATTACACAGAACAGGTTTGGCTATCTAGTTTCCAAGAATGAGTCCCTAAACTGATTCAGAGTGAGTAAATGTGGGTATGTACCTGAGTGTAGTCTGAAAAGGACTGCCACTCTGCCAAGGATGAATTTCTCTTTTGCACTAAGTACTATTAGATATGCTCCAGCCTACCACAATCCTACACTTAAAAGCCAAATTGCAATATGAATGAAATTAGAAATTAAAGGAGACACTGCTTGAGCAATATAATACATTTTTGAAAGTTTGTTTAGAATAACATGTTCAGTTTTGGTCTTATATCTCTAAAACAACATGAACATTTTAAAGAAAATACAAATGAAAGCTGCCAGACGTATTCCTGAAATGTTGGGTATTAGCTATGTCCAAAAAAAGGAAAAGGTAAGAGGGAATGACAATAAGAAATGCCTAATTTTGAAGAAATATAAACTTTACATTAATTCATAATTAAAATATTTTTCATCTGTCCAATTATTCTTGCCTTGGCTTAATGCTTACTAAGATAAGCTCCAGCATCCTCGCAGCCTGCTCAAGATAAGTGAGTTTAATAGTGGATGGATGTTTAAAAGCACACATAATTGTTATTTCATGGAATTATTTATTCAGAAATGTCACTAAAGTAGTATCTTGGAAACCAATCTGTATTTAATATGGTTTTGGAAATACAAAATGAAGAATAAATAGCAAGCTGTGTTGGTCTCAATGGTATTTTCTAGCATAGAACTTTTGTAACCTTCTATAGGAATCAAGTTGGCTTTATAAATAGTTACCATGTAAATTCACTTTTGGAATCCTATGTGTGGGAGTGCTGTGTGCCAAGCAACCTACAAGAGCCATTACTCATTAATTATACTTCTTCTATCATTTTATCAATCCTCAGCCAACATGTGCAAAGTAGGATTGGGTCAGATGCACATCAAGCTATTTTGGCATATGAAAATTTATGATTTAATCAGATTTCTAGTTAGTGAGTTTAGTTCCACTGGATTGTGGACTAGTTTTCTAATTTCCTATCAATAAAATGCTATTTAGGTTTACAAATTGAGAACATGCTCTTTGTCTATAATATGCTCCTCTACTTCAAACAGAGCACTAATAATACTGTTCTTTATATCTGTTTTACAAGCTGCCCTGAATACTGAATGGAATAAAATGAGCACTAAATACCTGCATAGTATTTACAGTACCTAACATGGTGAACATCCTATATTACAATGTATTCTTACTAAGAATTCTACTTTCTTTTTTTGGCTTTGGGATGTATCCAGAACATATGGGAAGAAATGTGTCTGTCTCCACATCCCCTCTGGCAAAAAAAACATTCTTCTGTTTAGCTGTAAGAGCCATTCTGTCTGGAGCTAGAAGGGTCCGTAAAAGAAACTTCTTAAGTGAACTTCCTTTGTTCCCTTCAACAGCCAGTCTGTCTAACCAATGCTACTGTTTTCCTGTGCAATATTTCTTTGTAGTTCACAATTCCATTTCCTTATGTAACTGCTGAGTGCAACAATATTTAGCAAAGCTCTGCAGTCTGATAAGCACACAAATGCATCTGGTCCTGTACTGATTACTGAACACATGCAAAGAAAAGTCTAAAACACGCATTTTATTATTACTGCAGGATCTATACATGGGGCAAATGGCTAATACAATCCTAATTTGTTTGGTATTCAGCCAGTGGGAAGGAACAATGTCCCGTGTCTGATGTAAACTTGGCTTATCTGTAAAGCCAGCTGTGTCCATATATTTGTCAAAGAGACTCTCAACAAGTGTTCTCACACTTGTGCATTACTACTGAAGAAAATGTACACACAAATGTACATTGAGTGGACACTTTATTGGGTACACCAGTTCTTCGCATGTAATTGACTCAATTAATGAATGCATTCCTTGTGCAGACAATACTACTTAAAGCATTCGTTAAGGTGTCAAAGTATAGTATTAGTCTATGTGTGACTGCTTTGTACATGGCATGACAATGAATGCCATATGCCAACTGCCTCTGCTGATATGCAAAGCTTTGCTTTGCACTGACATCAACATATTTTGGAAAAAGAGGAGAGCTTGTTCTTGTTAGTGTGCCAGTTTTAATTTTATTTGCAGCATTTGCTCGTATAATTTAGTTTTTTGGTGGCCATTAAGGGGCTGTGCAGTACTGTAATGAAAAAATTCTTACTGTCCCTTAGAGCTATGGTGAGACAATATAAAAGAAGTCAAATTATGGCATTGTGGCATTGTTTCATGACAAGAAGTTATACTGCAGTGAGTAGAACTTATCTTGGAGGTAGCCTGTTGTTTGGATAGCATGTCAAAGTTTAGTACATTTACTCTCTTAGCCTTTTCAGAACATTACAACATTTAGAAGCTTTTTTGTGTTACCCATATAGAAGCGTGTGATTGGTTGCAGCTGAATAATTTTTTAATTTGAGTAAAAGTATGCAGGCGGCATGGTGACGCAGTGATAGTGTTGCTGCCTCGCAGTTAGGAGACCCGGGTTCGCTTCCCGGGTCCTCCCTGCGTGAAGTTTGCATGTTCTCCCCTTGTCTGTGTGGATTTCCTCCGGGTACTCCGGTTTTCTCCCAGAGTCCAAAGACATGTAGGTTAGGTGGCTTGGTGATTCTAAATTGTTCCTAGTATGTGTGTCCTGCGGTGGGTTGGCACCCTGCCCAGGATTGGTTTCTGCCTTGCACCAAGTGTTGGCTGGGATTGGCTCCAGCAGACCCCCTGTGACCGTGTGTTTGGATTCAATGGGTTGGAAAATGGATGGATAAAAGTATGCTCTTTCCAGTGAATTCTCAAGCATACAATATTAAATTGAACACCTTCCCTTTTATCATTGCAGATTAGTTTAAATACCTAGGGGTAAATATTACAAGCAAACATAAAGCTCTTTATCAACAAAATTTCACCGTCTGTATGGAGAAAATTAAGCAAAACTTGCATAGATGGTCAACCCATCATCTCACTCCAGCTGAAAGAATTAACATTGTTAAGATGAATATCCTTCCTAAGCTTCTCTTTTTATTTCAAAACATTCCAATATACATCAATAAATCATTTGTTCATCAATTAGATTCAACCATAACCTCATTTATTTGGAACTCAAAACATCCACGTATCCAAAGAGCGACCCTACAAAGACCTAAGGCAGAAGGTGGCATGGCTCTAAATAACTTTCAGTTTTATTACTGGGCAGCAAACATACAAGCTATAAAAACCTGGACACAAATATACAGTGGTGTGAAAAACTATTTGCCCCCTTCCTGATTTCTTATTCTTTTGCAAGTTTGTCACACAAAATGTTTCTGATCATCAAACACATTTAACCATTAGTCAAATATAACACAAGTAAACACAAAATGCAGTTTTTAAATGGTGGTTTTTATTATTTAGGGGGAAAAAATCCAAACCTACATGGCCCTGTGTGAAAAAGTAATTGCCCCCTGAACCTAATAATTGGATGGGCCACCCTTAGCAGCAATAACTGCAATCAAGCGTTTGCGATAACTTGCAATGAGTCTTTTACAGCGCTCTGGAGGAATTTTGGCCCACTCATCTTTGCAGAATTGTTGTAACTCAGCTTTATTTGAGGGTTTTCTAGCATGAACCGCCTTTTTAAGGTCATGCCATAGCATCTCAATTGGATTCAGGTCAGGACTTTGACTAGGCCACTCCAAAGTCTTCATTTTGTTTTTCTTCAGCCATTCAGAGGTGGATTTGCTGGTGTGTTTTTTGCAGCACCCAAGATCGCTTCAGCTTGAGTTGACGAACAGATGGCCGGACATTCTCCTTCAGGATTTTTTGGTAGACAGTAGAATTCATGGTTCCATCTATCACAGCAAGCCGTCCAGGTCCTGAAGCAGCAAAACAACCCCAGACCATCACACTACCACCCCCATATTTTACTGTTGGTATGATGTTCTTTTTCTGAAATGCTGTGTTCCTTTTACGTCAGATGTAACGGGACATTTGCCTTCCAAAAAGTTCAACTTTTGTCTCATCAGTCCACAAGGTATTTTCCCAAAAGTCTTGGCAATCATTGAGATGTTTCTTAGCAAAATTGAGACGAGCCCTAATGTTCTTTTTGCTTAACAGTGGTTTGCGTCTTGGAAATCTGTCATGCAGGCCGTTTTGCCCAGTCTCTTTCTTATGGTGGAGTCGTGAACACTGACCTTAATTGAGGCAAGTGAGGCCTGCAGTTCTTTAGACGTTGTCCTGGGGTCTTTTGTGACCTCTCGGATGAGTCGTCTCTGCGCTCTTGGGGTAATTTTGGTCAGCCGGCCACTCCTGGGAAGGTTCACCACTGTTCCATGTTTTTGCCATTTGTGGATAATAATTTACAAATGGCTTTATAACCTTTACCAGACTCATAGATCTCAATTACTTCTGTTCTCATTTGTTCCTGAATTTCTTTGGATCTTGGCATGATGTCTAGCTTTTGAGGTGCTTTTGGTCTACTTCTCTGTGTCAGGTAGCTCCTATTTAAGTGATTTCTTGATTGAAACAGGTGTGGCAGTAATCAGGCCTGGGGGTGGCTACAGAAATTGAACTCCGGTGTGATACACCACAGTTAGGTTATTTTTGAACAAGGGGGCAATTACTTTTTCACACAGGGCCATGTAGGTTTGGATTTTTTTTCTTCCTAAATAATAAAAACCATCATTTAAAAACTGCATTTTGTGTTTACTTGTGTTATATTTGACTAATGGTTAAATGTGTTTGATGATCAGAAACATTTTCTGCGACAAACATGCAAAAGAATAAGAAATCAGGAAGGGGGCAAATAGTTTTTCACACCATTGTACATACATATACAGGCTTGGTCCGCAATAGAAATAAAATCCTGCAGTACTTCTTTATATTCCCTGCTTTGTGCCTCAATAAATGCAAGTTATTGGCAATATACTAATAACCCAATTGTGCTTCACTCACTCAGAATATGGAACAAATGTAGAAAGCATTTTAATATGGAGAATCTTTTATTTGTGGCACCTCTGCATGAGAACCACTTTAATTATCTGGAAAAGATATGGAATTAAATTACTTAGAGATCTTTATATAGACAACATCTTTGCATACTATGAGCAATTACATTCCAAATGTAACTTTCCAGCAACATATTTCATTCACTATCTTCAAATTAGAAACTTTGTTAAACAGAACCTGCCTGATTTTCCTCATCTCGCACCTTCCTCCATGCTGGAAAAAATATTGCTCAGTTTCGAGTCCCTCCCTTTCAAAGATCCAAGAGTACAATGGGAAAAAGATCTCTCACTCAACATATCAGAAAAGGAGTGGAAGGTAGTAATGCAGATAATTCACTTGAGCTCCACATGCGCAAAGCATACAATTATTCAACTCAAAATAATATATTGAGCACATCTGTCTTGCTTAAAACTGTCCAAAATGTTTCCAGGGCAAGATCCAACCTACAAACGCTGCAATCAAGTCCCAGCCTCACTGGGTCACATGTTTTTGGCCTGCACCAAATTAACATCATTCTGGACAAAAATGTTTCAGTGCCTTTCAGACAGCCTTGGTGTCACAATCCCTCCTAACACATTAACAGCTGTGTTTGGTGTTCTTCCAGATGGGCTTAAAGCGGAGAAAGACAAACAAACTGTGATTGCATTCACTATACTATTGGCACGCAGACTTATTTTGCTAAACTGGAAGAATCCTAACTCTCCTCTTTTTTATGTATGTTTTACTCCGTTGGCCATGCTCTCTTTCTCGGGTGTGGGGGTTGATTTGTTTTCAATCCTATTTTTTGTAAAAAAATGATCTATTTGTACAGAATGATTACAATAAAATCAATAACATTTGAAAACAAAAAAGGGTCTTAAGGTGCCACATAATCTGTAAAAATTAAGCACAAAACCAAGAAAATTAAAAAGTCAGTAAAAAAGAATGCTAGATAAATTAATAATACCACTCTTAAGCCAGGGAGTGTTTGTGTTATAAAGGGAGCAAGAGCAAAGCACATTCTAACAATGGAAGGATTTCTAATCATATTAAGTGTAAATAAATATAAAAAGGATAGGAAAGTAGGGTGCAGGTTGAGGAGACCCTGGAGAGGTGGAGATATGCTTGGGAGAGGAGAGGAATGAAGGTCAGTAGGAACAAGACAGAATACATGTGTGTAAATGAGTGGGAGGTCAGTGGAATGGTGAGGATGCAGGGAGTAGAGTTGGCAAAGGTGGATGAGTTTAAATACTTGGGAACAACAATACAGAGCAATGGGAATTGTGGAATAGAGGTAAAAAATTGAGTGTAGGCAGGGTGGAATGGATGGAGAAGAGTGTCAGGAGTAATCTGTGACAGACAGGTATCAGCAAGAGTGAATGGGAAGGTCTACAGGATGGTAGTGAGACCAGCTATGTTATATGGGTTGGAGACGGTGGCACTGACTAGAAAGCAGGAGACAGAGATGGAGGTAGCAGAGTTAAAGATGGTAAGATTTGTATTGGGTGTGACAAGAATGGATAGGATTAGAAATGAGTATGTTAGAGTGTCAACTCAGGTTGGACATTTGGGAGATAAAGTCAGTGAAGCAAGAATGTGTTGGTTTGGACATGTGCAGAGGAGAGATGCCGGGTATATTGGGAGAAGGATGCAAAATACAGAGCTGCCAGGAAAAAGGAAAAGAGGAAGGTCTAAGAGGAAGTTTATGGATGTGGTGAGAGTGGACATGCAGGTGGTGGGTGTAACAGAGCAAGATGCAGAGGACAGAAAGAAATGGAAAAAGATGATTCGCTGTGGCAACCCCTAATTGGAGCAGCTGAAAGAAGAAGAAGAAGTCATACAAACAATGTAGCTCAAAGTGCTTTACAAAATGAAATAAAAGGAAGTTAACATGAAACAAACAAGATTAAGCAGTAATATTATATAGTATGTAACAAAGGAAAAGATAAGGTCGAATGGCCAGAGGACAGAAAAATCAAAAATAAAACTCCATTTAGGATGGAGAAAAAAACAAAAACAAAATGCAAAAAACAAGTAAAACTGCTTCATTTACAGTAGTTTTGTAAACACATTTTCAGCAAATGCAGCATTTTGAAAGGTATAAAAATAATAAATGTTTAAATATGACAGTCTAGGCATTGTGGGATAGATTTAAACATATAGTAAATGCAATGCTGGACATTTTCATCCAGAAATTTAGAAACATTAGGAAAATTTGGAAATTATCTACAGTGGATGAATAAGGACCTATGAAAGAAATTGAAAAAGAAAAAGCAACTATATAAAATATACATGACAATTACCTCAAACACATCATAAGAACATTGGCAACAGTTAAAAATTATACTAGGAAAGATAAAAGCTACAGAAGAATATCATGAAAATGCAAAAGTAACTCTAAATAGAACCCACATTATAGTAGTAAAAGAATGTTGAAGGAAGGGTTGAAGTTGTTACACATTTGTGCGGATTGGGAGCACCCAGAAGCACTCCGAGTCTGGCTGGAATCTCTTCCAGTCCAGGGCTCCATAATCCTCCAGGCACCCCCTGGCAGTGGCCATGGGCCCCAACAGGGTTATGCTTCTAAGCTTTGATACAGTGGCCCCCATGTAGACCAGGGAGGCTGCCTTTTGTGGCCCAAGGGAAGTATAGTCCCTCTCCCGGGCCTTCTAGGCATCCCAGCTGGGCATGATCCCCAGCCTTCCACCACAGCCTAAATAAGCAGATGACCTACAGAGGAAGGTCATCATTCTTGGACCTGCTATTAAAGGAGATGCAGCTGTTATTAGCAATTTTTGAATTGTCAGTGCCACAACACTGTTTTCTTTTTGTTTATATCTGTCATTTAAGCATAAGTAGGCTACATTTTTGTTATTAAATAGGGCTCTCTGGCCTGATATCCTAATCCCTTCTTAATTGGTGACCCGTTTTTGCTGCTAATTAACTACTCCCTTTCCTTTCATTTTAATTGACTTGTTTTTTTAAGATTAGTTCCCCTGAATTGCTTCATTTCTTTCCTTAAATGGCACCCAAACAGAAATCAAATGTAAAGTGAGTGAGTCAACAGAAAACCAACTAACTCAGGGCCTCAAACTCCAACCAATTTCACTCCAACCAGTTGCTTAATTAGGCACTGAGTCTTGTTGCTAATTAAAATCGTTTTTTGCTGCTCTCATTGTGCAATAGCAGACATTTCAATTTTCTCTTTTCTAAGAGCACTGCTAAAATGTTTTAGGGACCTGAGCAGATCAGCATTCTTGAGACCTTCACCTTTGTTTATTTTCAGATATTGTATATGGGATGCAGTTTGCTGGTCATGTTTTAGCTCATTTTGTATCTCATTACTGTTTCACTGTGTGATGGACGGCCACGGCCACTACCTGGCTGGGACGCCATCAGAGTGTAAGGATGAGGGGAGAAGACATTGGTGAGGGAATACCTCCCCTGGAACACTAGAGTGCAGACCTCCTGGGTGGCTGTGGCACCACAGATTCCTGCAGGGCATGTCGGAGGTTGGTGAAGCCCTGTTGGGTTCCGTGAAGGTCGCCAGGGGAGCAGCATAGCCCTATAAAGGTCTTCCCGCACACCTGGGAGTGATTCCAGGTAATACTGATGAGCCATGTAGAACACTCCCGGGACCTGAATAAGAGGAGCTGTCCCACTCCATTCAAGGGCCAGAGTCGGGAGGAAGAGGACAAAGCTTGAGGAGAAGTGGAGATGTATGGACTGGTGGCAAGAGAGGGACTGAATTGTGTTGACTGGTGATTGCTGCACTCTGCTATGGGGAGCAGGGTGAAATGCTACCCAATTATAAATCAATGGGTGTTGTGTGGCAAAATCTGTTTCTTGCCTGTATGTGTCCGGCTTAAGGTGGCTGTATGCACTCTGGTGGCTTCACAGCTGCTAATTAAGGATAAAGAAACAATTAAGAGGCCTGAGTCTTCAAGAGCAAGTCAATTAAAAGTAATGTAAAAGAAGTTAATGAACAGCAAAAACAGGTCACTAATTAAGAAAATGGTTAAAATGAAAACCTGCGGCCACTGTGACCCTCCACAACCAGAGTTTGGGACCACTGTACTAGAGTCAACAGAATTCAGACTTGGGCTGGTATGTGGCAGATGAAAGATAATGTAAACAAATTTAAAGTGATAAGCTACGCAATCTTAAGTGAGTCCTCATCTGGAATACTGTGTACAGTTTTGTTCTTCATATTACAAAAAAGATACAACAGCACTAAATAAAGTCCGAAGAGAAGTGGGCTTATTTTAGGACCATAGTGTGTGAGCTGTAAGTAAAGATTTCAAGAAGTGAATCTTTTAGGATAAGAGGAGGTATTATTGAATTGTTTTGAATCAGGAGGAATGAGGAGAGAAGACTGAATGAACAAGATCACAGGACACAGATAGAAGCTGTTTAAAGGTAAATGTTGTGTGTGTTAGGTTTTCTACACACAGAGAGACATTATCTGGAATAAATTACAATTATTGTGATGGGTAGTAGTATTTTGGGGACCTTTGAAACACAACTCGGTGATATCTTGCCTATGACTAGTAGGGACTGATAAGCTAAGCAGTATGCCGGACTGAATGACCTGGGGCCTCATGTATAAACGGTGCGTACGCACAGAAATGTTGCGTAAGAACTTTTCGACGTTCAAATCGCGATGTATAAAACCTACACTTGGCGTAAAGCCACGCACTTTTCCACGGTACCTCATGTCTTGTCGTACGCAAGTTCTCCGCTCGGTTTTGCAGACTGGTGGCACCCAGCGTCAAAGCAATGCTACTGTTCCTGTGTGATTACTCATTATTTTCATGACGCGGCTTTATAAATACACAGAAACTAACCGCATATTGTTTATTAGTGTAATGCATCTGATTGTAATTAACTTGTAACAATATAATGGTCCAGGGAACAGCCATAGTATTCCAAATACCATAACTGCTTTAGCGTTGTTACTCTCACTTCTTCTTCTTCTTCTTCTTTCAGCTCCTCCCGTTAAGAGTTGCCACAGCGGATCATCTTTTTCCATATTACTCTCACTGCACTCGGAGTATTTATATCACTGTATCTGAGTGTGAATCACAGCAGCAGCTGATCGGAAAGAGAATTATCGGTATACAGCTTTAAGGACACGCTGTCTCAGCCACTGCAAAATGTTTTAAAGCCTTTCCTGTACGGACCTCGCGGTTCAGAAACAGTTTAATCCCAAGAACTTTAAATGCACTCAATCAATTGCTCCTTGTAGAACGGTTTGTACTTATAAGTACAATCACCCACTGTAAACTTGCACTACAGTTATAATATCTCACAACCTGAGCCACTTTATAAAGCGCGTATTTACATATGATGACGATATCATTTTTAAGGTGAAATGCAGCAAAATATGTTTGTTAAATTATACACATAAAACTTTAACTTCATTTAAATAATCTATATTCTTCACTGGGAGTGTCGTGAAGGATAGAATAATTAAACATGTACTACGAAGATATTTCAATGTTCTTTAAACGTTTTGAAGAATCGGCTAAGCTTACAGATGGCTTAACTTCTATTACAGAGCTGATTGTGTGGCGATCGGTTACTTGGGGAAAGAAAAGCAAGGACTCTTGGGGCGGCCACGCCAATATATATTGAATATAAAACAGAAAGAGAAAATAACAACACAGCTAAAAATGCAGCGACAAATTTCGACAAAAGATAAATGCTTGTCATGAGCACGAGGCTCATGAAACACATGCTTTAGCTCCTATCATCATGAAAATGACATCACGTATACATCTCAGTATTTTAGTTATTCAGAGAGCTGTAATATCACTAATGTAATGGACTCTGTGTCCAGTTGGAGGAAGAGAGCCAGTTTAAGAAGCAAGTAGTGATTCACACACATAGATCACATACGAGTAGAAGATCAAATACAAAACAAAGCATTTAACGTGCTACTTTAATTACGATGTAATTTTGAGAAACTGGTTAATTAAACGATTTTAAGATGAAGTTTATAATGTTCTACTAAATGACAAAATAAACTACGTGATTAAAGTGGAAAATTCGAGATTAAAGTTGACATTTCGTGCTTTTTCCCACCGTGTGCCTTTTTTCTCTGTACCCTAATAAGCTTTCATATGACACTCAGACAGTGGGCTACAACTCTTCTTTTCACGGCAACTTTGATATGTGACTTCTTTTTATTTCCGGCATTGTGCGATTTTGTGAATGTGAGCTTTCAAGTTTCTCCAACACGCTATGTCACTCGATCAACTTCCTTTTGTTGATTATACCATGGTTTATTTGAACAAATAGTATGTTTTTCCTTTGCCTCCACTTGGTATTCGCTGAAATTCTTATATTTTCCCCGTGCTTTTCCCATTGTCTTTTCACAGAAGGCTGCGCTTAAGGGCGATTTATATTGATTTGCATATTCAAATAGGCGTAATTCTGGGAGGATTTGGGGCGTTACAAAATGCGCGTGCACAAGCGTTAGTTTTCACGCTGATCGGGATTTATGTAGCGGAAGAACGTGGAAGTTGGAGTACGCACAGATTCCTGCATCTGGATTTTTCTGTGCGTAAGCACATTTCGGCTTTTGTGCTTACGCCATGTTATAGTGCGAGTTCTACGCACGGCGTTATACATGAGGCCCCTGGTCTATTCAAAATTGTTCTTACATTCTAATGATTATATTATTAACAATAGCTGTGCTGGAATTTTCACAAAAATAGTGTTAAGAGTATGTGGGGAATAGATCACCATCTAGTCAATGTGCAATCAATGACTATCATGTGAATGGAAATAGATGATTGATTTGGAAGGCTGACAGACACAGACATGGCTTGTGCAAGACAACAGATGGGTTACAGTCAGTTAGCTTAAAAGCAGTATACTGCAATGATAAAGAAAGAGACAGAGCAGAAGACACAACTCTCTATAACCTTTTAGGGCAAAGGCAGAGCTTGGCTCCTGTCCAATAAAATAGGAGCACAGTTACGCATATTTATGGCCCTTAGTACCCTCTGATATATATCAAGGATTTTATTAAATTTCATCTAGTTACAATAGCAAATGATATAAAGCCTTTTCTGGTAATCACTATAATTATGCATAATGCACACAACAAGTTCCAATAGTACAAAAGTGGGAACAAAGATTGAAAAGATCAATGTCAGAACAAACCAGATAAAATAATGTACCATTTACTTAAAGCTACTGTATTAAACTTATCTTACAGTTTTGCATGAATACTGTATAGCTGTATCTGAATTTCTGTAAAGTAAATCTGACATGTGTCACACACGTGCGCATGGTAGGCAGCTAAAGGGCTTGAGTGAAGGCAGTTCTGAGGCATGCCGGGATGTGGCAGAGTGCACTGACTCTTTTTCTCCCTTTCCTGTAGACCATTCCTAGGAGATTCCACCTGGCTCTCTTGACGTCACTTCCGGGACCGAGCCAATTAAAGTAGACCTTACCAGCTCCGGCCCCTGTGATATCACGTCCGGGCTCGATCCAATGATTGAAGAACACGCGCCCGATCCTTATGACCTCACTTCCTGTCTTCCCCTTTAAAAGCCTGCCCTTTTTCACTTTTCCCTCAGTCTTGTTTTGGACTCAGTTGTATGCACATCAGTGCTGTTTATTATGAGAAATAACGACTTTTCCAGCCAGGATACCAGAATATATGGGTGGCTGCCCCAAACCTTCATCTTTGTGACACATGACACAACGTCAATCCATCAGTCCATTGTAAAACATGATTAAACCAGTTTAAGATCACATACTAAACCCGCCACACTTGTGCACATACACACATTCATACAGGGCCTACTGGAACATCTTTGGGATTTGATAAGCAAACCTATCCAGACAGATGTAGAACACGCAAACTGCACATAACTATTGACAGGGCTGGGACTGTTCTAATGTACTGACTAAGATGTAATTTGCCTAGGTGAAAAACTTTTGTTAGTAAAGTGAACAGGGAAGCAGAGTCCAAAACTGAGTACTAGAGGAAATTCCAGAAAGTTGGAGTCATGGAAGAAATATGTGTTATTTTTGATAAGTGCAACTTGCAGACGTTTGGAAATGAAACAGCTTCATTTTGCCCTTTCTATTGCCTTTTTCTGGACATCAGGAAGCTGATATTTCTGTCCAACAAGTAATGTCAAGATTCTGGCTATGTTACTATATACAGTTTTTCAGTATTTCTTTAGTCTGGTTGTGTAACACAACTGTGGTATGAAAACAGTTAAAAAGAGTCAAAGAACTTAATGAATTCATTCTAGTAAAAATATTGCATAAGTCAATCAATAGGTTAGTTTTTTTTATTTATATAGTACAGGGCCTTCCAGTTACACATACGGTAGGAATGTCTGTGTAGATTTGCCTGTCAAATCCCAAAGATTTTCCAATAGGCCCTGTGTGAGTTTACGTATGTGCCATAGTGTGGCAGGTTTAGATCAAGCCTTTATAATCTTAAACTGGATTAATTGCAAAACAAAATAAAGAATAGATCAAGATGGTTAAGCTGGCTCTTATATTAGTTGTAATAGTTTATGGCATTCTTTATTTTCTTCTTAACTACCCAAATATTTTAAGAAATTTTAATCTTTTATTTTTTACCTCTGTTAAATGTTTTTTCTTTTTCTTTTATATAGGTTGAGTGTGGGTCAATAGCATTAATGATTTCTATAGTACCAGCAAAGACAAGAGGTATTATTTTTTTCCACCAGCCAATTTTATATTAGAGTTAGTTAACAGAGCCAGTCTATAGCACTTCTAAATTTGTGACACTGACTTGTCTAAACGCAAAACGTTGCAGCTGTCAGAAAGCGTAGAAGATCTGGCAGCCCAAATTACCAAAATATGAAATGAAGAGCACAAACTTCCCAGACCTTTCTCTTGGAAAAATAACAATATTCAAGATTAGAAATAGTATTCTCTTTTCAAAACATATTTCAAGTACTGTAGAATATAGGATTCTTTTCTTGTATAAAACAATTGAATAATTTATTCTATTGAAGATCACAGAGTGATGAGCTTGTCCCAGCAACACTGGACACAAACCAGAAAGCAACATGGACAAGGTGAATAGCAGGGTTCTTTCAAATGTACACACTCACACTTACAAAGGAGCCAATTTTAGATCACCAGTAGGCCACTTTTTTGGGGGAATTCTGGAGGAAAACTGGATTACTGTGCAAACTCTAAATGGGCAATGACCTGGCATGGAATTTAAACCTGAAACTATAGATCATTAAGGTGGTAGTGCTAGCCAATGTGCTACTGTGCTCCCTAGATTACATACTTGTAAATTAATGTATAGTTTGCTACGCACATAGGAGACAGCTTCAAGGCTTGGGTGATGATAATTCTCCACCAAGACAAGAGATGTAACTGTGTAATAACATTCTTTATTACCCTCCCTCTACAGAAATGAAGATTGTCGGTTTTCCCCCTCTGATGCTGCTTATGGGGTCCATCCACCTGGACCCACCTTTTCCTCCCAGAATGCATGTGTGACAGATAGGGGGCACTGTCGTCCCCTTGAACCCTCAGACTAGACTCCAGACACCAGGCAAAAGTCCAATAAGTTGACTTTTTATTAACAAACAGTGAACAAAGCACCCTCCCTCTCCGCAATACTCATAAATACAATACACAATATTCAATAATCACAATCCTCCTACTCCCAGGAGCGTTGCCACCCTTCCACCCAGCTCAGCTCAACTCTGGGATCACCCACATTCCTATATATAGTCCATGACCCGGAAGTGCTTCTGAACCCACAGTCCATGTGACTTCCTAGCACTTCTGGGTCAGATAAAAACTCCTCTTCTTCAACCCGAAAGCATGACATTCCCTTTGTCCATGTGACTCAGACACACTTCCGGGTTGTAGGGAAAACCATCATTGTTCCTCCCTGCAGCACCTTCTAGCAGTCCCCATGGTATCCAGCACGGCTGTGAATAAAAACTCCATGTCCATAATTGCCTGCTGGCATTCGGGGAACCTCCATGCTGCAGGGAGGGCTTCACCTAGCGGCCTGGGCATATTGGCCGGGATGACTGGCCGGCCATATTCCACACATGATAACTGGAAGAGCTGCCATTTTGGTCAGTCAACGTGAATAGAAGAAAGTCCGGGGAAGACTCATTTTGTGTATTACATGCATTTTTTTCTTAAATTCAATCTTTTTCAGTTATGGGGGTTGGTTGCAAGGTGTCCCAAAACACTTATTTTGTTTGTCTTCTTATTAAGTGGCATAGTCAGCAGGATTCAGAGCGTATTGTCAAAGATGATAGGACCCCAGGATGTCTCAGTGGAGAATCATCATCACCCAAGCCTTAAAAACGTGTCTCCCATGTGCATGTGTGCAACCAATTAAAACATTTTAGAGTCTAGGCCACTATGGGAAAGGCCCTACACGTTCAAAAACTAACTGAATAAATATGTAATTGGACTTGGTTACACATTTAATGTTATAAACAAAATAATGGTTAGACAGCTAACATTATATAAGAAGCTGCTAATGTAGGAAAAATTGTATGCATTTAAGAGTAGACCATTCTGTTGGCTAGAACAGAATATAATAGAGGAGAAGTAATAATTCAATACCACAACTTAAATAATATATAATAATGCTATTTGAAAAATTTTATTATAGAAAATATTAGTACACAGTTCAATATGACAACTTTCATTATGAATACTGTCAAGAAACACTTAAAAAAAGAATTTGCAATTCACACATTAATATCTCATTATCATATTATTTCAATAAATAAAATATGTCTATACCACATTTTACAGCTGTTGACTAATGATCTTTTTGATGCTCTTTAAAGGTGTGAATATATCCAAGCATATTTGCAGAATACAGTCATGCCATGATAAGGTAGACAAAAAATGGAACTAGTCTTAAAAATAAATACTTCTTGACTATAGAATTATTGAAACTGCCTCCTGTAAGCTATAAACAGACAACACTGTCTTTCAGGGCCAATCTTCATAATAATTGATACCACCTCTGCAAAGAATTTATAAAGAAAAAAGGCTAAAAAGTGGTCATTAATGATGTATAAATTTAAAGGAAAAGCACAATCACATAACAAAGGCCAATCTCAGACTGTATGTCAATATTGTAGATTACAATAATATTAGAAGACTATTAAATTGTGACCAGAATCAAGGTCTAAAGTTGACATTTATATTTGACATTTCAACAGTGGTTACTTAGTCTTCTCTTTAAATTGCCTGCTTTTGATTACACAATTAACAGTAACAAAAAAAGATATCAGTGGTTCTCAGAGTAATAAAATACAGTTAAGCAATCAACAGTCACACCCTCTGTCTGCATATTTAATCAATGAGACATAGCTTAGCAGTATGTAAGATAAAAATGTTAGGCCTCCATGCAAACAGACATTGACTTGCTGTTTTCCCTGTACTGAAAGATAATTTCCTATCATTTCTACTTTTCTCAAGAACAAACTGTGACCATATAGTTTTTTTTCTTAAAAGAGCAGAATATAATGGTGTTTGTTTATTAATATTGACAGAGAAATTAAGCAGAATCAAAGTCACTTAGCTGTAAGTCTCTTGGCACTTGAAATGGGAAAAGAATCAGAAATACAATTGGGCAAATCAAATTTAAAATAGCAATTGGACCAATGTCATAATTCTGAAATTCTTAAAGAAACTCCACAGAAATATATTTTTTTTAACAAATTTCAGATAAGCTTTTATAATGTGAGTGTAGTAATGTCATGCACTGCTACGCATGTAAATGTGCCTTCAACAGCAAAAACTGGGTCAATAGCAAATGTGACAGGAAGAAGATTAATGTTATCTCAAAATGCCCTATAAACAAAATATAAAGGAAAGCCAGAACAATATGTATATTTTAAGGAACACTAAAGTAAAATGAAATATAATAGCATGAAAATTATGCTAAACACCTACAGTACAGAATCTGACACAATTATTTCAATTGGTTGCTAATTATCTCAGTAAAAATATATCTAAAGTCCGAATAATGAAGTCTTCCAACTGTAGTGTAATATTAAAACAACATAGTTTTGTAAATAATTTCAGCATGACTTTCTCTTTGGGAATACCACAAAAACATAGTCATAATAGAGTAAAAGCAGGCTTTGGCATGATTGTCAGCAATATTCTGTTACACTGAATGAGGATTCAAACTAAACTGTCATTTACTATCTTTAGTAAATAAAACACATTTGTTACTGCACTAAATAGGCCCTAGTGTGTGTGTGTTTGTTTGCCCTTCGATGGACTGGCACCCTGTCCAGGGTTTGTTTTGTGGAATATGAATACCAAGCAATATACAATATATAATTGTGCTTACCTGTTTGTGCTGTGCTTTGTTAGGATCTCATAAGTAAACGTGACTGAAGGGAGAGATGAATTTTAAGGGCTGTAACCAAGGGTATGGTTTAAGTATTGAGGAATGAAAAGTTTCCCAATGAAGTACTTAATTAGACAGCAGTAAGTTCAAAATATAACTGACATTGCAACTTCTGGAAAACATTTATTATATACTGTATATTTGAATGTAAATTATTTCATGCATGAACTTGCAGGAATGTGAATTGATAAGTGCATTTGAGAAGGCATCCAGCATTTCAGGTGCTTTCATATATAAAGAGGGTAGAGTCATTCAGAGCTGATGGCATTCAAGATAATGGGTTCTACATGTGGTAGGAAATGCAAAGAAATTTGCTAATATTGAGAAGTAGATTGTGCAAATGATTCCCATTTTTGAATGAATATTTTGACCAAGTTTATGATTTCAAAGTGAAATAAGAGAAAGAGAGGTTGGGAGCATGTGGTGATAGCACGCTGCTGCACCTACCAAACAATGAACCACGTGGATTGGGACCCGAATGCAGTGGGTGAAACCTCAGCACCACACTGGACCAGTGTGATTTTTTTTTTTTTGTTTTTTGCCACCAGTCCCCAAGTTTTCCCTGTAAGTTGGAGGAGCTGCTTGCAGGGCTGGATGCAGATTAACATCATACCCAAGATGAAGCAATTGCAGGTTAAGGGCCTTGCTCAAGAAATAAGACCTTTTTAGATTTTTTTAAGTAGGAATAACTCCTTTATTATATTTATTGAACTTATGTGGGACACTAAGGCTGCTGTAGCAGAGGCAAAGGTGATATGAAAGATATGAAGATTTTTGAATTAAAATAACAGGAAGAAGAGCAATTTCAATACAGGTTCATCATCAGCTAGTACATCAAATATGTACATGAAAAAGTAACTGTAGACAGTAGTACTTTGTTGGACTTTTTTTGGTTGATAAGCTCAGACATTTATGGGCTTTTTCTTGTCAAAATGACTAGATACCTACTGTTGTTTGGTGGTCAGTCAAATCTCAACATTTAAAAAAGGGGTTAGTGAGGAGCTGTTTAATTGTTAATGGAGATCAGAAGAGAAATACCACCATGATTTTTGCTCAGCCACGAATTCATGTACCTTCACAAAAAATTGTATGTGGCTGTCCTGCTAACAGTGAGTTTACTGCAATATGCAGGTATATATGATCATTAGAATTTCATATCTATTTATCTTGTTAAACTTTTTTGATTTACTGTTGAAATAAATAAATAAAAAAGATATTTTCATCATATTTTCCAAATGCATCACAGTATACGAAGAAGCTGGATGATGGTATTCAATTATCATAGCATTTCATGGAGATGAGTAATAAGACCTGTTTTAATTTCATCATACACCATTTTGCAATTAGTAGTAGTCATCTAAGAATGTGCATTTTTATTTTTTTGTTTATACCACCCAGATTAATTAAGTGGTAATTCTCCAGGTGTGCCATTATTAGCTTCTTCAAGCAGTTAAAAAGGTGAATGAAAGAAAATGACCTGACCTGAATGAAGCAGGATCATCTGCTACAATGCTTCCCTGCTTGTTTGATCATATCATTCAATTGCTTTTACCTACATTGTAGCAATGATTATATAATAATTAAAACAGGGAAAAAACATAATCAGAAGGTCATGAGCCATGCATTAAGGACCTTTATCTTGTAAACCACTTATCATCCCAGACGTCATCTCCCAGACATTTAAGGTTTCAACAGATGTCTTATTAATACACTGAAGAAGGCTAATGAACACAATTGTTAAAAGAAGCTAGCAAGTGACTGGAACTGGTAAATTCAGTTGATTTTACCTTGAACATTAATAAAAACAATAGTGCAATATTACCAAAAATAAAGGCTTTCTTTATAAAAAAAAAAAGTTAGCCTAAGTAAAGATTTATGCATTAGAATACAAATATTTGATGACTGAGTTAATTACACCGTAAGGACAGATAACACATACACATATATCTTAACAAAGATGTAAATAGGGAAAATGCTAAAGTGATTTTTTATAGCATACTTCCATTTTAAAACCCAGTTCTGCACACATTTATAAATTCACCAGTCCATCCATTTCAAACACTCTTAATCAAATTCAGGATCACAGGAAGTTGGACGCTATTCCAGGAGTATATCCTTCAGTCAGGGTGTGCTTAGTTCAGGGGTGGTCTGGAAAAAGATGGCAATGAAGATCAGCCCGCTGTGGATGACTTAGTTAAATAATATCATCTCGCTCTGGCCAAGACTGCTATGTCACATAAATAAGGCATTACGCAATACATTAGCTTCATTGGGGCTACCCTGGAAAAGAAAGGTGACACGCTATTCGTGTACATCAGAAAAGAGATATGGGCATATTCTGAATATAAGGCAAATGTTGGTCTTTACTTTAAAAGTTCTGCTAGGAATAATCAGCACCCTTCACAGTCAAGTACTTCACACTTTTTTACTTTCTCGTATACATAGTATGGAGAAAGTAAAGGAATCATGAAAAAATTTGACCTCGAGATTTTGATGAATCTTGATGTTTTAGACCTTCCTGAGTCTGAAAATACCATTTTTGAAATTATGTCAGTCTGTGTGTCTGTGTGTAAACACAATAACTCGAAAACGCTTTGACCTGGGTCAATGAGATTTTGTACACTATCTATCTACACCTGCTTTATATCAAATATAAGGAATTCCATCAACTTTTTGAGTCACTTCCGACAACTGGATACTTTGGCAAATTTTCAAGTAAATTATGGCTATAATTATATATAAATTATTCAAAATTTGTATTCATATTTATAATGATAAAAACCAAACAGAAATGAAATTTGAGAAAAATTACTCAAGTGGAAGTACTGTAGTATTTTATTTAAACAACCATCCAAATTTTTTGTTTCATGGAAATATAAATGTGTACGTTATTAAAAACTGTGTTCAATATAACACATTCTTTCAATAACTATTATTAATTTTATTTCAATTTATACATCATCAGTTTGACAATAAAGTGTAAACATTGAACATGCCATGTAAATATAAAGATGTAATGGGAATAATTAGCAGCTACGTCCCTGTCATATTACTGGTAATACATTTAATTGTATATACTGTATTTCTTTTATTTCCACCATCATTATCATAATTAAATGAAGATAAATGCAGTTTTACCTATAGCAATTTATTGCAACAAATATTATATAACTAGCAAAATACCCGCGCTTCGCAGCGGAGTAGTGTGTTAAAGAAGTTATGAAAAAGAAAAGGAAACATTTTAAAAATAACGTAACATGATTGTCAATGTAATTGTTTTGTCACTGTTATGAGTGTTGCTGTCATATATATATATATATATACACACACACACACAGATAAACATATACATATAAACATATCTACATATACACATATCTATATACTGTATATATACATATACACATATACATATATATACATACATATACACATATATATACATACATATACACATATATATACATACATATATACATATATATACATACATATACATACATACATATACATACATACATATACATACATATACATACATACATATATATATATATATATATATATACTGTGGAGGACTGCCGGCTTCTCAGGCCGGTCCGCACCCCCAGGCCGACAGGAGGAGCTCTCCCGACAGCAGGATCGTGCCCCGAGGTCCAGCAGGGCCTTATGGACTCTGTAGTGTTTATACACAGCCCTGCTGGATACCTTGGGGACCACCACGAGTCGCTGTGGGGGGACTTGTGGGATCTGTTGTGCCATTTTGACCCGGGAGTACGTCACGGTCACGTGACGGGAAGGAATGGCGTGCTCCCGGGGTGAAGTAAAAGACTGATTGCCCTGACCCGGAAGGAATAAGGAACTGTGGACTGCTGGGACAGGAACACCTCCGGGTCAGGGGCTATAAAAGGATGGTGCCTCAGTCCAGACACTGAGCTGAGCTGGGAGGTAGAGGAGCAAGTGTCTGGACGAGGAGGAGAGAAAATTATAGTGTTGTGTTTGGCTTACTTTATGAATAGTGTGGAGGGTGCTTGGTGCACTGTAAAATATAATAAAGAGTGTTGGACTTTTATCCGGTGTCTAGAGTTGTACCTGAGGGTTCAAGGGAGCACTAGCGCCCCCTACTGCCACAATACACACATATATACATACATATATATATATATATACATACATATATACATATACATATACATACATATATATATACATACACATATACAGTACATATATACACATATATATACATATATATATATACACACACATTATATATATATATATATATATATATATATATATATATGGCAAAATACCCGCGCTTTTCAGCGGAGAAGTAGTGTGTTAAAGAAGTAATGAAAAACAAAAGGAAACATTTTGAAAATAACGTAACATGATTGTCAATGTAATCGATGTAATTGTTTTGTCACTGTTATCTATATCAATATATCTATATATCTATATATATCTCATTTGGGGTGCGAGCAGCTGTTGCTGGGGGTGCCAGAATCCATCGGGGAAGAAAAATGAAAAACATTATCTGTACAAAATCTTAATTTATCAATCCATTCCTAAATAATTAAATGGGCAGGCTATTTTGTATCAGTGCAATATGCTGCTTGATAAAACGGATGACTCCTGCTCTTACGTGCACTTACTGAAATGCTGCGTGGGTATCATAAACTATCGTATCTGTACAAGTTTAAATTTTAAATATAAGTAATTTTTATTTAGTCGACAGAAATATGTTTGGTAGGAATGTAAGTTAAATTTAGTCATCATTGCATACATTTTTCTTCACCATAGAAAGTTAAAGACTAAATTCAACTTACATTCCTACCAAAGATATTTCTGTCGACTAAATAGAGCCTACTTATATCCAAATTCGAGCTATTGAGCTGTCGCCTGCCTGGATAAGTCATCCTCGCTTCGCTCTTACTTTTTTACCGTTCATTTAATCATGGCTAGTCACAAAAAAATTAGAACATGGAAGGAGGATTACACTGAGTATGGCTTTACCAAAACAATTATTGATGGCGAATAAAGTATTCATTATTCATAAAGCTTCAATTGGTGATCTGTTTTTCTGCATTAACCTCATATTTTTTCATAGTTCTTCTCAAACCAAGGGGGTGCGAGGGTAAAATGAATCGGGAAGCGCTGATATATATATATTGAATATATTGAAATAGTTTTACTGTCAAATAATGCAAATAGTACGCAGCACGTGTTTCGCCCTAATTCTGGGCTCATCAGGTGTACATGCTCAATGCACCCCCTCTCGGGAATCGAACCTCAGACGTCAGCACTAGAGGCAAAGCCTCTCATGTTGCGCCACGGTCTGTGGTTCATTTATTTGACAGTATGTAGATCGGGGTGTATATATATATATATTGGACAAGTTCCTTTCTACTGCAGCCACAGCTGCAACACACATAAAAAACATCAATAATAACTCATAAACTTGCAATATTATTTAGGATAATCGCAACATTTTACTCACCAAAAATTCGGATTATTTGTAAACAAAATCCATCCTCCTCTCTTTCCTCAAAAACAGTTCAATTACTCTGTCGTACAGATTATCCGAGCGCTTCAGTTCCATCGAAACCTCACTTTCTATCGCCATCGAAGCTAATGCTGAAAGGCGAACCCGCCCCATGCTATTTCTGGCATAAGTTTGATTTCGCTTTATGGCTGAAAATGTCCGCTCGACAGAAGCAGTGTACACAGGAATGCTCACCGCCAAATATACCAATGTGAACAGCTGCCCCATGCTCTCATTCAGATTTTTCTGATGAAGGAAGTCAAGGAGATCATTGGGAGATTCCCCTGCAAAATCATCCATGGCATACATTACAGTCAGTTCTGTTTTTAGCCGAGACAGGTCAAAAAGTGCTCCGTGGCTGTTGTGTTAAAGTGGAGAAGGCCGCATGCGTGAAATTTTTCTTGTATTCTCGAAACTTCTGGGGCTCAAGGAGCATGACAAACATCAGGTTTTCATGGTCTTGAAATCTGGTCTTTGTCTGGCAAATAATATTGCCAAGAATCCTGCCATGGAGTTGGCCGTAGTGCATGCAACAATGTTTTGCTCGGAGCGTTTGCGGTGCATTCAATGGCCTCGTAGAGTTCCTCATATCGGCTTCTATCCAATCAATGGGTCTGAATACAGTGACGTTACCATACGCCTGCTAAAGGGCCCTACTGACACCAACTCAAAATCTGATTATTTGAAGCAAACAGTTAATCGACATTTATTCTGTGTTAGAGTGCCTACACAACAGATTGTGAAATCCTCTCTGCCAGGCAACAAATGATGGCTAAAATGTGATTGGTTAAATGCTTTAATACGAAACTCCGCCTCCCATGCATTCTATTACAGTATATATGGAACCTACCCAACTTTTGTAAGTAAGCTGTAAGGAATGAGCCTGCCAAATTTCAGCCTTCTACCTATACGGGAAGTTGGAGAATTAGTGATGAGTGAGTCAGTGAGTGAGTGAGTCAGTGAGGGCTTTGCCTTTTATTAGTATAGATACTAACACTTTTTTAAATGTTTTTAGGTGACTATAACTCTTTTTACTTTGCATGTAATCTAAGTAATGCATTTGTAATCATGAAAAAACTCCACCACAGTTTTTGACCTCCCTAAGTTCAAAAATATCACTTTAATATAAAGTTTGATTATAAATAGAGATAAATGACTGTGTATCAATATTATCAATTAGGTATGATGAGAAACAAAGAGATATGATGTTTGATAAATATTGCGCAACTGGAAGTGGTTCTGATGGCCTTTTCCTCTATCTCAGTATACGAGATAAGTCAAGGAGAGCACACATGCGATTATTTATTTGCAAAAAGCAGAACATTACAATGACATACTACTAATAAAAATACAATAATAATATAATAGATAAAACAATTTATTTCACAATCAGCCCTGAGAAAACAAAAAAATAAGAAAAAACAATAATAAAACTTCATTCAATCCAAATGCATGAGAACAATTTAGATATGCTTTATTAATCCCCAAGGGGAAATTGTCTTTTCGCATGACCTTTCAGTGGTCAGATCAGCCGTTGTACAGCACCCCGGAGCAATTTTCAGGGCCTTGCTCAAGGGCTCAATGGAGAAAACTCCCTTCTGGTAGTAACAGGATTTGAACCAACAACCTTCCAGATACCAGCTCAGATCCTTAGTCTCAGAGCCACTACACAATCCTAATGACCTGAGTGAAAAACCCCATCTGACTTTTTAAAAATAGAACAATTTAATAGCATAATTCTGAGTTATAAAATTATTTTGATAAAATCTTGCCATGTTTAAAAAAAAAACTCTTGGACATATTCTTTTAAAGAGAATTTTTTTCTGAGTACCCCAAATATCGGCATTAATAGATTAGGAGTGAAGGTGACACAAATGTTATCTCTGAGACATATATCAAGAGTTTTGTCCAAAATTATAAATATTGGCCTATTGATACTAGATGACAACATTTCAACTTGAATCATGTTCTGGGTGAATTTTACACAATATTAAACTAGGTGCCTGTGATCAATGAAAGATTTTTAGTTTAGTGCACACTGACCTGGATTCTGTGTATGGCTGATTCCTCTCCTTTTCTGAGAAAAGTGTATTTAATTTCTAGCTTCTCTAACAACAAAATAATTTAACTATTGTTGCCTTTGAAAAAATAACCTTCACAAAATAAAGCAGGCAAAGGTAAAACACAAAAAGTAAACTAAATGCTGTTGTTAACTGAGAAAAAGATAAATATAAGGACTTAGAACTATAGCTAAGGACATTTTGAAAAGTAAAGACTGGAGCAATAGGGGAAGACACAGAAAAGAAAAAGAATGGTCAGATTCTGGTCTAATTGAAAATTAGGGAATCTCTAAGCACCTGCCGAGGATTTCAAGTGCGTTTGGTTCTTGTTCATTAGTGGATGCTGAAGTGGACATTATTATTATTATGACAACTGGTTCAGACACAGTGTTAATTATTTTCCTTCAGTTCCTTGTGTTATTTTAGTTAATTAATTTTTGTGCACTGTTACTTATTTTATTGTGATTACTGATAATAGATGTGTTAGGCCCCTAGCTAGGTAATAGTATTCAGATGCAGGAATTAGTTGGCTACAGTACCTGAAGGCTAGTTAAACATCTTACGGCCATTGCTTCTTTGCAGTTGTATTAGTTTATTGACCATGCTCTTCTGCATCCATTTGTATTTCTTTCCCCTTGTTTTGATTTATTTATATTTTGACATTTTTCCAATGTTATTCTGGATGTTGTTATTGTGGGATTATTCTCAGTTTTTGAATTCCTTTTTTTATATTTTGTACTTAGATTTTTACACTTTTTAATTTTCAATTTTTGAATTAAGTATTTGAATTTTTTTAATTTGATACTTTGCTTCTTTGAATTTTGTATTTTGAACGTATTCTTTTTCACTTTTGGTTATTGTAGTGTTATGTATTTCTTTCTTCTTTGTTTAATTAAGTAAATTTAGGCCATTCTTTTTTATGACTGTGTCCTCACTCTTCGCTGACAGCACTAAACAGCAGCATTCTAAAAACTAGAATGGAACCAGGAAACAGAAGCTGGTAAAATTAACTAGTCAAGGTCACAACTGGGAGACAAGCTCAGAATGAGAAAACAAAATCATAGTTAAAGGGCATAGCAATAGAGAAATACAGTAGCAACAGTGTTGAAAACTACTACAGTACTTCATGAACTAAGTCAAGAAATAAACTGAAGGACATGGTCAAAAGACAGAGAAAGTTTGTAACCAGAAATCAATACAAAAAATAAAAAAAAATCAAGTGAGGGTTTTAAGATTTTTTAAGTATCCAGAAACATGGTCAATAAGGAAATGCATGATGCTGACCTTTATACATTACCTTTGACCTGGTGAAGCCATGCCCTCACCTAGCAAAGGCATAGCGACTATTAGCAGAAAGTGCTCAAAATGGCTTCTCCCGTCTGCTAAAAACATGTCGAAACAAGAAATAAACTTAACCACTGCATTCCTTGGCCTTCACAACTCCCAAAATGATGTTTAAAATATATATTTCAATGGTCAAGAAACCATGTAAAAATGTAAAAACAAAAGATAGATCATGACACAGAATTGACAATCTCCTTTCTTAGAAGCAGCAAAGATGTTACAAAAATTCAATAATTAAAGTGACAATTAAATAAAAGAGCAAGGAAAGATAACATGAGAACAAAAAAGGAGAATAGCAAAGAAAGAAGTTCCAAAGATAATTACAAAATATGAAATTAGAATCAGTGAAGCATTTAAATCAAAGTCAAAGATATTTCATTTTTAGTTATATTAGGTCTATTATATCTAACACGGCTGAGCTGCATGACTATAGGATTCCTGCCTTAAAGTCAAGTAAGCATCTAGAGAAAAAAGGATAAAAAGCAGTCCTCCTTTTTTGAGTAACCAATATAAGCAACAGAGCCAGAACATAGTTAATAGCCGAAACATGAAATTTCACAAAGATTTGGTTTAAAGTGATAATCCAGGGCACAATGATCAGCTTTAAATGCAGAAAAAAGAAATAATGTTTATGCTTGAAGTAAGAAGAATAAAAGGTCTGGAATACTACACTACATCATCATCATCTGTAGTGATTTTAAGAGAACAACAAGAAAGATCAGTAAAAAGATTTTATAAGAATTCCTGATTAGTATGAAATAGAACAAAGAATAAGATAACTATGGGGAGACTGAAAAAAAAAACTGATATGGCAAATGAAAAAAGCTTTGGGGTTGATTTAATTTAAACATGAGTACTATGTATTGTAAAAGAGAGATCAGGAACACACATAAAGGTTTGGGATTTCCGGCCCTGTATACTGAAAAATTATCCACAGTAATCCAAAAATTCCGGTCAAAAAAATACATGAACAAACAGTATATTGTTGACAGTCAAAGATGGCGTCGGAGGAGTATTTATGTAGGAGGGGCCGGAAGTGGAGGAATGCTGGGTAGGAGCCATGGTGGATGATGGGATTGCTGACACCATGGGTAATGGACAGAGGAAGGGCGGAAGTAGCGTACTGAAGGAAGCTGTAGGAGGTAGGCTCATGGCGGCGGAAGAGAGAAAGGTTAGTACCCGCCACTCCCTCCTGGCGTATGACTTCCCGATCGTATTAAGGTCCATCCACGGCCCCCTACTCGCGCGTGCGTGACACGACCCCTTCAGCCCAGACCCGTCAGGTCCGGCGGACCGAACCGAGAGGTCATGAATACGGGAGAGGGCATCAGCATTGGCCTGAAGGTTGCCCCGACGATAAGTGACGGTGAACTTATACGGTTGCAAATCCAGAAACCACCTGGTGACTCGGGGATTCGACTCCCGGTGCAGTGACATCCACTGAAGAGCAGCGTGATCAGTCACTAGAGTGAATTCGCGACCCAACCGGTAGTAACGTAAATGAGTCACCGCCCACTTAATGGCCAAGGCTTCCCTCTCCACTGCCGCATACCTGGTCTCCCGGTCCAGCAGTTTCCGGCTCAGGTACATTACGGGGTGCTCGACACCATCGATACTTTGGCTCAACATGGCGCCCAGGCCTGTGTCCGAAGCATCGGTCTAGAGGAGAAAAGGAAGAGTAAAATCAGGGGTTCTCAAAACTGGTGCCGAGGTCAGGGCCTTTTTCAAGTCACTGAATGCTTGTCCTGCCTTGTCGTTCCATACCACATATAAGGGAGCGCCTTTTTTCGTTAAATCAGTCAAGGGTGCTGCCCTTTCGGAGAAGCGGGGCACGAACTGGCGGTAGTATCCTGCTAACCCCAAGAAAGCCTGCACCTGTCTCTTGGTATTCGGACGGGGCCATTCGAGAATGTCTTTTATTTTTGAACATTGTGGTTTCACCTGTCCTCATCCCACCACGTAGCCTAAATACTTGGCCTCCTTTAAACCAAAGAAACACTTACGGGGGTTTATGCGGAGACCGGCCTTCGCTAGTGTCGTGAGGACAGCAGATACCTGCAATAGATGCTCCTTCCAGGTGTCGGAATAGATGACTACATCATCCAGGTAGGTGGCACTATAGGACTGGTGGGGCTTTAACACTCTATCTACCAGACTCTGAAAAGTCGCTGGGGCCCCGTGCAGTCCAAATGGAAGGACCTTATATTGCCAATGTCCACTTGGGGTGCTGAAAGCAGTTTTCTCCTTGGCAGATGCCGCTAAGGGAATTTGCCAGTACCCTTTTGTCATGTCAAGGGTAGTCAGATATCGAGCCGTACCCAAGCGCTCGATAAAGTCATCTATCCGGAGCATCGGGTAGGCATCGAACTTGGAGACTTGGTTTAGACGTCTGAAGTCATTACAAAATCTCCAGGAGCCATCTGGTTTAGAAACAAGGACAATAGGACCGGACCAGGGACAATGGCTCTCTTCAATAATATCCATGTCCAACATCCGTTGAACCTCAAGTTCCACCTCAGTGCGTTTTGCTTCCGGGAGTCTATAGGGTCTCTCCCGGACTACAACTTCTGGGTGCCGTGACGATGTCGTGATCAATCAGCGAAGTCCGGCCTGGTGCCTCGCTCACTACTTCGGGAACGGACAAGAATGCCTGGGTTAAATCCTGCCGTTGTAGGGGGTTCACCTCGTCGCCGAGGTTAAGGGCAGGTGTGCACGCGAATAGGGAGACGCGTCTTGGGAGACTCCTCCCTGTCTTTCCAAGGTTTTAACAAATTTACATGGTAGATCCTCTCGCTCGGCCGACGATTTGGTTGTTTAACCAAATAATCAACGATCCCCTTTCTTTCTTTCACTTCGTATGGTCCTTGCCAGTGAGCCAATAATTTAGAGTGGGAGGTAGGAACGAGCACCATCACTCGATCCCCCGGGTGGAACTGCCGGAGTACCGAGTTGCCGTTGTAGCACCGAGCTTGCGCTGCTTGCACACGAGTCACGTGTTCCTTTAAGAGTGCAGATGCGCCACATACTCTAATATATTCGTGGATGGTAGGGCCTCTGCTTCCCAGCCTTCTTTTATTATATCCAATAGTCCTCGGGGTTGTCGTCCATACAATAACTCAAAAGGGGAGAAACCCGTGGAGGCC
Organism: Polypterus senegalus; assembly: GCF_016835505.1. Taxonomy (NCBI): domain Eukaryota; kingdom Metazoa; phylum Chordata; class Cladistia; order Polypteriformes; family Polypteridae; genus Polypterus; species Polypterus senegalus. The sequence continues at coordinate 143,264,610 of NC_053164.1, forward strand.
TGGGGTACTTCCCGGTAAGCAAAAAGCACAAGTGGTAATAGTTGGTCCCAGTTCCTACCGTCCACGCTGACTACCTTGCGTAGCATCTGTTTAAAAGTCTGGTTAAATTGTTCCACCAACCTGTCCATTTGCGGGTGATAGACAGACATCTTCAGGTGCTTAATACGGAGTAACCTGGCAACCTCCCTGAACGTATCCGAAGTAAAGGGCATACCCTGGTCCGTGAGGACTTTTTTGGGTATTCCCACTCTAGAAAACAGGTTGACCAATTCCCATGCGATGTTTTTTGTATTAGCGGAGCGTAGGGGAACCGCCTCTGGATACCGGGTTGCGTAGTCAACCATGACCAATATATATTTATGGCCACAATTAGAGGGTTCCAGGGGTCCGACCAAATCCACCCCTATTCTGTCGAAGGGAATATCAATAAGTGGAATGGGGATGAGAGGAGCACAGTCCCTCCTAGGTATCTGGCGAATCTGACACTCCGGACAGGACTTGCAGAAACGCCGGACCTCCTCATTAATCCCGGGCCAGTAAAAGAGAAGCTTTATCCTCTCCAAAGTCTTCTCGGCCCCGAGGTGGGCGCCTAAGAGGTGAGCATGAGCTAATTCGCATATGTCCCGTCAGAAGGTACGCGGGACTAGCAACAATTTCCGCACCTCGCCCTCGTGGGTTGCAACTCGATATAACAGATCATTCTCCATAACGAAAAAAGGTTTGCGTGGTATGGAATCGTCAGCCTGTGGACCGCCGGGGACAACGATAGCATTCCGGGCAAATCTCAGGGAATCGTCATTCCACTGTTCCCTTTTGAATGACGCAGGCGTGGATCGAAATTGCTGTTCTAGGCTATTCAGAGGGTCTTGTGTGTCAGCAACTGGAAGTGTTCCCTGTTCCACCTGTTCTACCACTTTCCGGGCTTGGGGACCTTCGGGCCGTAGCCAACGCCCCATCTTGCCCCAGAAGTCGAATGCCTGAGCTCGGGCCGGTTTGTCAGGGTCAAACTGCCAGTTCCTCTATTCACTCGCCTGCTGGCCCGGCGTAATGCCGTAGCGTGCCAGGATCTCCTGTTTGAGGTTGTCCTAGTCCGTGGCCTCCTCCTCGGGGAGGTCATAATAAGCCCGATGCGCGGGTCCCTTTAGGTAGGGTGCCAAGATGGACGGCCACTCGGACCGCTGCCACTGGTTCCGGGTGGCTGTCCTTTCAAAGATGCCCAAATAAGACTCAATATCATCGGCCTCCGACAGCGGAACAAGGGGAGGAGGCATCAGTCGAGTCTGGTCTTACCGTCTGCGCGTTGGCCAACCTGGATTTTGTTTCTTCTAATTCGCAGTTCGTCGCGGCTTGCGCTCTCTGTAGGGACTGGATCTGCGCTGAGTCCTTGCAACACGGAGTTCAGGTCTTGTCCTTCCGACATTCTCTCGGACACTCTATCCTGCCGACTACGCCACTGTAAAAGAGAGATCAGAAACACACATAAAGGTTTGGGGTTTCCGGCCCCGTATACTGAAAAATTATCCACAATAATCCAAATACTCTGGTCAAAAAAATACATGAACAGACAGTATATTGTTGACAGTCAAAGATGGCGTCGGAGGAGTATTTATGTAGGAGGGACCAGAAGTGGAGGAATGCTGGGTAGGAGCCATGGTGGATGATGGGATTGCTGACGTCATGGGTAATGGACAGAGGAAGGGCAGAAGTAGAGTACTGAGGGAAGCTGTAGGAGGTAGGCTCATGGCAGCGGTGCATCTTTTTTTCTGTAAGAAACAAAGAGAGAAAGGTTAGTACCCCGCCACTTCCTCCTGGCGTATGACTTCCCGATCGTATTAAGGTCCGTCCGCGGCCCCCTACTCCCGCGTGTGTGACAGTATAAACAAATATTCATCAGTAAGCAGGACCTACTTCAACCACCAGTTAATTCTTTAATAATAATTAAAAGCATGTGAGATATTAAGAACGAGTCATGGACATCACATTGCTGGAAGACTAAGGAGCACAAGAAGAGTGTACAGCTTGAAGTGCAGATAGAGAGGAAAAGGAGGAAAGAACTGGTAATGGAATGACAGAGTGCATCAAAGAGAAACAAAGCGAGGAGTCGTAACTGGGACATCAGTTAAAGAGAAGTGTCTAAGCCCAATACACAAACTGAAAGACAAAATCCAAGCACACACAAGAATAAAAACCAAAAAGAGACTTATAAATCTAGAGAATTTTGTTGTCATCTTCTTCACCAAAGTCAGACGATCGCACTTGCAGAAGAGGGGGTTTAAATGCTGTCGTGAATGATGATGTCATGATGGTGCCACCTCTGGTGTGTGCCCCAAGCAGCCCATATTGACCTCCTTGTAACATGATCAGAAAACAACAACAGCTGTCTGAAACCAAGATGATGTTGCTGTAAAAATAATAAATAACAAACAAATAAATTAACTATTAGAATTCTTAATGTAGCCACAATATAAAACTAAAACAATATACATTAAGTATGCAAGATTCAGGGCAAAAATAATCCAATCATGGGGAAAATTATTAAACTGAGAAATAAATTAAAAAATGTAAGTTCAATTATGACAAAGAGTGCAATCGAAAATGTAACAGAAGGCAAGAAAACTGGTTGGACCTTACAAGATTTAAGGTAGAATGCTTTCTAAAAGAAAGGTAGACAGAAAAAATAAAGACTAAAGAATACAGTGACATTTGTAAATTAATATTGGAGCAGATATACTACAGGAAATTAAAGGAAAAGAAAACAGTGCAGATATGCAAAATAAAACTAATTATAATTGTTTTTAACCAAACAGAGAAAAATACAATTGCAAAGATAGAAGAGGATGAGAATTGCATGAAGTTTTCAAGTTCAGTTCAGTTTACTTTTATAGTGTTTTCAAACACTGATTGTGTTTGTTATTTTTGTATGAGTATTTTTTGATATCTATTTATCGATTTATATATTTATTTTATGATATCTGTAATTATGTACCATTCATTTAAATTTCCTGGTATTAATTGTGCTGAGGCGGGGGCATCCCGATGTCACCAAAACTCTCAAGTGTATGAGCTGTGAACATTGCTATTTTCTTTAGATTCTCGGGTTTTCTTCATTTATTTTGCTTATGTCTCTGGTTTTCTCTCCTAAATTGTGGATTTGGACTAACTTACTTAGGGCTGACTTTTAGGCAACTCCTTTTTGTCTATTTTTGCTCTTTTGATCATGTTACTTGAATTTTTCTAATAAATCCTTCATTTATAAATATTCTTTGCTTGCCCTGTTATACACAAGCCAAAGGTTTTCAGTCATCCTTCTTTTTGTGCGGTGTTTGCCATATTTTATGGTATTTCTTTAGATTTTAAACTGTTAAGCCAATTTTCCCACTTTGGGCCTCGTCACACTGATGCCTGTAGAAGATTTCTGGTATGAGTCTAATCTGGGCTGGCTAGTGAAGGTTCTGACCTGCTCTATGGAGTTCCTTAAACCCTTTTCACCATACGTGAGACCGGTATTCATAACATTAATTACATAATGAGTACACAATGTATAATAAGAACGACCCAGAGACATTGGGAAGGTGTGGGGCAGCCACCCATATAATATTTCCCGGCTGCAAAATTAATTAAACAGAACAGACATGTTCACATAACTGAGTCCAAAACAGAACTAATCATTGTCTTAAGATGGCAGCTTTTAAATGCTCGGAGAGGGTGTGATGTCATCAGGACTAGAACCAGAAATTCGTCGTTGGTTGCCCAATAACAAGGCAAGATTTCCCGAGAACAGTCTACAAGGAATTGAAAGAGAGAATTAAAACTCTTCACCACCCCCTGGTCCGATGTGGAATTACATTTACTCAGGCCCTTTAGTTGTCCCCTAAACACGCGTATGTGACAAATGACACAATGTACTTTGATTAATTACTATAAATGGAGTCCAGCACTACCTGTCTATTAATTAATTGTTTAATTCATTTGAGTTCAAAACCCCAGACAGCAGAATCGCAGGTGAAAATAAATCCCTGGGGAGTCAATCAGTTATAAAGGTCAAAGTGAAGGATAAAGTCAGACACAGTCACATTGCTGAATACCTAGGCCCAATGGCCACCCACCACCTCCTGGGCGTTTTTTTCTTAAAAAATTAAAAGACCGGAAAAATAATAGTGCCATAAATTAACCAAGAACTAAAAAGGATAAAAACTGATAGAGACAAGTCGAATGATCCTGACATAATTCTGTTCACAAAAAGAGGAAAGCAGAAGAGAAACTAAAGAATGTTTTCCAGGAGCACAATGAGAAGATTAAATAAAGAGCAACTGGGAAAGAAATGCAGTTAGAAGCAGCAGAAAAAGCCCTATGAAATTGTCCAGAATACCAATTCCCATGCACAAATAGCGTTAACTAACATTCTGGGAGCTAGTAAAATAAGACTTACAGAGAAATGAGCAAAGAGTACTGATTGTATGACTTGCAAGCAAGGAGTGATAACTCAGATGCCCAAAGCAAAAGGGAAACACAGAGATAACAAAACTGGGATCCATTACTTTGCTCTTACATTTTAGAATAACAGAGAAGAACCTTTGAGAAAACTGTAAAAGGGTGTTGCATTGTTACATGTTATCCTATTTTAGGGATGTGGACAAAAAACTAATAATATGTTTAAAAATGTGAAGAGAAAATTTCATAGCCAAATAAAGTCAGACCAGGTACAGAGTAGCCTTCATAACTGGCTTCAAACAAGCTGTGTCACTAAGGGCACACTATAGACATTGTAATTTAACTAGGCATGGTACCCAGGTTTTATGGGTTCCTATTCAGAAGTACAGTATATCCATTAGCTAAATGTCATGAACTGGCTGGTAATTCTGCCAAGGTTTTTCACAAGTAACAGAGTGATTGGTGACCTGGAAGAAACATTTTGTGTTTTCCCTCAAGACACTAGAAGATAATGGGTTAGCCCAGCCAGGGACTAATGGTTTCCTGGTGATATAGGATAGGAAACTCAGTAAATGTAAAGGGTGCCTGACTCCATTCTGTCTTGAATTTGTCAAACAACACGACTTTTGTTGATAACGCTCAGAGCAAATGGAAAAATAGCTGCTGAAATTCATCTTGCTTTTCTAACAAGTAAAACAGAGAGATGGAGACAGAGGTTAGGAGCATGCACTGATACAGCGCATTGCCGCACCCACCACATGACAAACCCACGCAGGATCCCAGATTAGGACAAGTAAAACAATGATAAATAATTCTCTGAGAGTTAATTCTATTAAAGAAGACAGCAATCCATTTTTTATATTGCACATGCACTTCAACTTCATGAGTACCCAGAATCTAGAAAGGAATCACTCTCTCTTTCTCACACACACACTTACTCAAGCAGAGACAATTTATAGTGAAACATGAACCTAACCTTCATTTCTTGATGTATGAGGAAAGCAAAGTACTTTTCAAAAACATTAAAACACTGTACTGTTGTGAAAGATCCTGAATGTTGAAGTGGTTATGCAGAAGGACACGAAAAGGTAAGTGAAACCTCTGAGGCAGGCAAAACATTCAATACTTTTTTTCTGTCTTTCTGGAATTTGAAATCATTTAGAACACAATATGAAACAAACAAGAATGAATACAAAAAATGTCTAAAGTATTTTTCAGAAATGCTTGTCACTCATTTACTTTTATTAATTTGGCAGTTGCCTTTATCCAAGGCAACTAGTGATGAGCAAATCCTGCAGAATTCGCTTTGCTATGATTTTGCCGAAGTCATAAAAATGTTTGCAAACTTTGCCAAAGTCCACGAAATTTATTGAAGTCAATAGTGAAGGAAGAACAGAACTTATTTTTGTGGCTTATAATGATGCAACGATGTTTTAAGTGTCCCTGTGGGCAAAGGGAAGTGTCTACCAACTATGTTGGACCAATTATTGTAACCAAAAATGCGAAATAAACCTTGCGGCAGCAGTGCTAACCACTGTGCCATGGTGCATATGTGCCTCAGAAACCTAAGATGAAAATGGAACAATAACCACAAACAAAATACAACAAATGGCCACAAATTAGCAACCAGTAAAAAAAAATTATATATATATATATATCCTAGACATTAAGCCCGTTACAATAACGGGTGCTAGAACAGTATTGCATAAACATTAGTATGAACAGTCTATATTAAATGGCAAGGGACCTTGACCTCATTCTGTTTGTTGTCTTAATATTTTTTCTTAAAAATATTTTTGCAAGAAGCCTAAAGTAAAATAATATTAAAAATAAAATAGAAACGTATATGACAATACAGTAAGTATAATTAATATTGCCTTAGTGTAAAACTTTATAACAATCTGTAATACACAATTATCTGAAGAAGATATTTAGGAAAATGTTTTTATTTTTTTACCTCAGGAAATTTTTCAATAAAATTTCATTATAGACATTTTTGTAAACACTCTTGTTCAGGACCATCTACAACGTTGACAACAACATCTGTAAAACTTCTAACTCTTGATAATGCAACATATAACTGACTGTGGCTGAATATTGGTTCTGGTAAGTAAATGCCAACTTTTTCTAAAGTTTGCCCTTGAACTTTATTAATTGTTATGGCAAAGGCTAATATAACTGGAAATTGTCGCCTTCTTATGGTAAAGGGTAAATTAGTAGAAGATAGAGCCAAATCAATACGGGTAATATTCTGACGCTCATTTTCTTTTTTACAATCGATCTGTTTGCTCGTATTTTTCTTTGTCTTTCAGCCTTTCTTTTGTTGATGTTTACTTGCTGAGCTGACCGTTCTTCCAGGAGATGTTGCTTATATACGATTTGAGTGTCTGTGTCTTTTGTCCTACTTGACGTGTCTTTTTTTTTTGGGTGGCATGCTGTTAGTAGATAGTTAGTTAGTAAACATGCACGAGGCAGTATGCGTGGCGTCTCCCCAGCAATGGATTTTATGTGCATGGTTGCAACTACCCAATCAGCACTCTCCCCAGCAATGCTGTCCTTTATTTGCTTATTATGCGCGGCCGTGGCTATGCCATTCACTTTGTGCCCAGCTTCCAGTGTGTGTGCGTCCACGGTCTCCCCAGCAAAGATGTCCTTTATTTGCTTATCATGCATGGCCACGGCTACGCCAATCACTGTGTGCTCAGCTTCCAGTGTGTGTGCGTCCACATTGCCGGTCATGCGTGTCGCACCGAGCCTTGCGCATGCGCACTTCACCAAAAGACACACACGGACACCTGGACGCACACAGGGGTTTTATTAAAGAGGATATAGGACATGAGTCCAAAACAGAACTGATTTACAATGACAAACATGCCATTATATAGCTGACTGACGGGGAAGGAAGGTCCGGATATGAAAGTGACATCTTTAGGAGGCAGGTTCTAAGGTACTGGAAGCGGAAGTGACATCTTTAGGAGGCAGGTTCTGGGGGAACAGAAGTTGAAGTGATGTTTTTAGGAAGAGGGAAAGATGAAAAAGAGTTAGAGCACTGCACCAACCATTAGTCTGGCGGATTAAATTTAATACAAAATGTATGAAATTATAACCACTATAAGGTGATCTTACTTTTTGTTTTCATTGTTGGCTTGATATGAATAACATGCAGTCTAAACTGCACTAATAAATTTGGCTTTGGACCTAGCTCTGTGTCTCATATGTATGACAAATTTACATTTACATTTATTCACTCAGCAGACACTATTATCCAAAGTGACTTACAAAAGAGGTCAACACAATTGAGTAAACATCAGTCTGTGGCTGGTAGATCTTGGGGGTATTTTTCGTACGTGGATTGCACGTTTAGCCGGATGTAATTATTGACGATTTGGCATGATCCTGGATCTGTCGGTTTTTCGAAACTCTTGCTGAATGTGTTGTCATAGCAGCACATCCAAATCCTCAAACCAGCTCGGAGCAGGTTTGTTCAATGTAAACAAGGATTAGCTCACAAACATAATCAGTTTCTGTGCATGGAATTCATTCACTCATGGCTTCACCGCCGATGAATGAGCAACCAATTGATATCAGTGCGCAAATTATAAGAAGAGAATTTCATATAGAGAGGGTTTTGCGCGATCGGTAAGACCCTTTATTGTTCCCAGATGAAATTATTTTCGAAAGATACCGCTTTAGCCGGGTGGGAATATTGTACCTTAAAGATTTATTAGCACCTTGTATTCGAAGTCAAATTCGGCGAAGTCGGGCTCTCACAGCTACACAGACAGTATGCATTGCTTTGAGGTTTTTTGCAAGCGCCACTTTTTTATATACTGTAGGCTATGCAGAAAATCTGTCTAAAAGTGCAGTTTGCCAGGCAATTCGTAAAGTCTGTTTGTCTCTGAAATATTTCCTTCGGGTTTTCATAGTGTTTCCTGGACACCTGCGTGTGCAGACAATAAAAGAAGCGTTTCATGCCATTGCAGGTACACAGGCAAAAACACCCACAGTTCCATAAAGAATCTCTCAATCAGCCTAACATTCTCATTACCCAGGATTTCCAAATGTGATTGGGGCACATCGGACTGATCAGAGTGGAGTTTGATCAAACATTATTTGGAAAATGTATCTCTCCTCCTGATGAATAATCAGACACAGTGTCTTCATCAAATATTTGACCTTTGTCAATATCTTGTTGGTCAGACACAGGTTCTAGGAATATGACATGCTTATTTGAAAATACTGGAAAAATTCTTGAAAAACGCTTGATAACCACCTGGAAAGTGGAGGATCGGAGCAGTAGCAGTGGCACTGGAGAGAGGCCAATGAAGTAGACAGCCTTTAGTAAACCTCACATGGAGCTGGCTAAGTAGAGACATTGTGTTTCACAATGTATTAGGCTTATCAGCAGCACTGATGATAAAATATCAGCCAAATATATATCACATAATATGGTGATATTATTTTGTCATACATTACAAAAACAAACCACCATAAGATATCACAGCTTCAACACAAAAGAGACAAAATCTAAATGCAGAAATGGAAACAAATTTTCATAAACTTATTTTTGCTAAATGTGCTTAATTCATCTTACTTAAATTCTGTTACAGTCCTATGGTGACTATCCATGTAGAGACATGTTGCATATTAGTTGGATATGCAAATAAGAACTTCATTGTACTCTGTACATGTACAATACTCTTACTATTACTAATACAACTAGTACTACTACTACTTCACAGTGTTTATCCATAACCTGTATGTTTTTGTATTATCTTATCAAAGACACGTTCTATATGTGCTTTATTATGCCCTCCTTGACATCAAGAACACTTCAAGGGCAGTTCTTCCTATTTTATATTGAGCACCTTCAAAAATGATGCACTTATAGAATACTTTTCCAACGACTGATTTAGAAAATGTAACCCATACAATAAAAAAAAGACCTATGACATGGTATCATGATGACAAACACCACTGTCTAACAACTCTGAGATCGCATCATTGTTTCATATTGTAGCCCGGTCATTGTTTTTTCAGTTTAGATATTTTCTCCTGTATTTCTGTGGATTTTCTTTCATTTCAGCTGTATCTGCTAAATTGAACAGGTGTGGGGATGTGCATGAGAGTAGCTTATGAAAGATTGGCACCCCATCTGCAATTTGATTCTGCTTAGTGCTGAAACTAGCTTGAAACTTTCATGATAGATAAATCAATTTCAAAAAACAGACGAAAAGGAATTTACAATTATTACTATCATTTTTCAGTTCTGTAAAATCATGCTTCTGTCACAGCTCAAAAACAGTAAAACTGACCTATGGGCACTACTGGTGAGTGGTGCTCTAGTCTTGTAAAAATAATGGAAGGCAACTAATTCATTAATGTAAAAAAAACATACCAGTACTTCAATGCATGGGGGATCAAAACTAATATCCTGCCAGTTAAAGAACAGTCAAGCTGTTCGCACCTTATGAAGATAATTAGCTGAATTAACCCTTCTGCTCATATAACATTCCTCTCATGCCATAATTGGTAATATGATAAGTCACATATTATTAACTAATAAACAGAATGATTATGAGAGTCAAAAGCTCAGCTCCCTCAGGGGCCAGAAATTATGTATACTGCAGAGTATAGAGCCAATTATTCTACTATTCTACTTCTATTATTGAAAAACTATTGTAAATGTTATTTAAAGAAAATGTTTTGTATGAGGAAATGTTTCATTTTCCTCAGTTTATTGAATGCATATTTTCATTATAATCAATAATAATCATAAAAGAATTATAGGTTTCTTGTCTGAAACAAAAGAAAGTAAAGAATACTTTAATTTGCATTCCATGCACTCTTATTCCCTTATGATTAAATGCAAGCACCTGGTTGTTAGCAAGGTCGGTCAAAACACATTGGAGAGATATTTGATAATAGCAAACACTTTTGTTTATCTAGCAAATGGGTGACCTATCATAAGCAGGAGGTTCCGGAGTTTCTATTTCACCTTAAGTTCTCAATTACTTAGTAACTTAATTTAGTTTTTCAGTTGTAATTTCTTTGGTATTTTGTTAGCACAGTCATACTATTAACGGTTTAAAAACATTCCAAAGAATCTCAGAATAAATGATTCTTGTTCTATAAAAAATTATTGCACAAAATATTGTTATCAGCTCACTGAAGGATTTATCAGTGGTATGCATATTCTACTTGAGTCTGTTTAGGTTTTCTTCCCATGTTCCAATGTGTATGTTGGGTAAAATGTCAATTCTGAATTGCTTACAATGGATTAGAGAGTGAGAGTGTGGGTTTATGCAATATTGTCATACTTGCTGGGAAAACTGCAAAATTATTTGCTGTATTATTCAAGGTAATGCAGTAAAGGTCATAAAGATTTTAACAATTATAAAATAACATTACATTGTTTAATAATTTATGTCTTCTGTGTCACAGCCTAGCTTACTTTCTTCTTGTTTCTGAAATACATTTTATTGTATTCTGAAACCTGGTTAATCTAATCCAGAGTTGTGGGGGAATGAAGCATATCCAAGAAATACTGGGTGTGAGGCATCAGTTCATCTCAGGGCCCTGTTAAGCAAACATTTACACTTACAATCAAAAAGGACCAGTCAGGAATTGCCAAATAAACCTTAGGTACATGTCTTTTGAAATTTTATTATTGATAGTGTATGTGTTGTTTATAGAAATTAACAAATGCCTTAAATCAGACATTCAGTGCTGATTCAACCAATGCTAAAGCAGAAGAGACCTGGTTGAAGAAAGATACATTTTTAATGTAATTAGATTGCCTGAAAGGGAGTCCAGAAGAATTCTTTGAAGCCATTGGGAAAAGGACTTAAGGCTAAACAATACCACTGGAAGGACTGACATTTAAGATATAAAAGTGAATCAGAGCCAAGATATTTTTAAACATGGAAGAGATATTATAAAAACTGGAAATGAGGAGGAATCCAAGAGATTAAACTTTGGTAAAAAGCAGAAAGAATTTTATACTCACTGAATGAGCACAGAAAGAAAAAAAATCCCCTGTGTGTTGCTTTGAAGCATATGCCTTGGGCTAAAAGCAGTCACCTTTAAATGACAGGTTTGCTGGTTTGATTTCCACTTAACCAACCACTGATCAAGCAGTAAAAATACATGTAAAGAGCTTTCCTATGGGCTTGTACCTGTAAAAGTCTTTAAAATTATGTTCACTGTGGAAAGGGTGAAAGACATCATTAGAGAATACAGACAACACTGATTTATCATATGCTTATAAAAAAAGCAATGACACCAAACAGCAAATGGGAGGAAAAAATGAAAGTCTATTAAATGTAGCAAGAAAACATTAAAAGAGGCAGCAATCTAGCTTAAATTACATACACAGGAAATACCTGAAAAATAAAAAACACTACAATTAATCAGAAATTATCTGACCTACTAAAGGTGAAGGCAGAAATAAAGCAATATAAGATTAATATTTGATAATAATAAACAAGAGCAAAAAATGTACATTTTGGAAAATATAGCAGTACAGAAAATGGAAGGATTAATAAATGAATGCCAAGTAGTAAAGACAGAACATGTCCCTTTAAGGGGTTATTAGTTCATGTTGTGGAATATGAATTGTCAGCTACCTTTCTGGATATAAATATGTATTATTAGTTTTTTAGCTACTGTACTTTCAGTATGCTTTTTCTGTTTGATACATGTTGCATGCTTGTAACAGATGATTTTTAATTTTATACTAATAAATATTTATTGATATTGCATTATTTAATAATTTATGTCTTCTGTGTCATAATCTAGCTTAATTTCTTTTTGTTTCTGAAATACATTTTAGTGTCTATTTCTGGAATCCTATTTTGCTATATATAAACATTTCAGAATTTTAAAGATTAGTAGAGAATGAAAAAATCAGAGCAGCAGTCTTACCAAGTATAAAACCAAAAAACGTGTCAAATTCTTTAATTTACATTACTAGGTTAAATTAAATATTACAGTCATCATTTTTTTAACATGGCATCAATCCTAATGGACAAAATCATACAATAAATAAATTAAGATCTACACTGCTTCTACTTGTCCTTGTACAATGTATCCCTGCCTCGATCTAATGTGACTGTTTTTGAGAAAAAGGACACTTTTTGAAAACCAATACTTACTCAGATTGCACCAAGAATGATTTTTACTACTAAATGTTGAAACAGTTCTAGTTGACATATATTAATAGTTAATATACAATTTATAGAATTAATGACAAGGTGGCAAAATGGTTAGCACTGCTGCTTCACACCTCCTGTTTTCAAATCCTGGCTCAATAACTCTCTGTGTGGTGTTTTCCTCAGAGTACTCCAGTTTTTCCAACATTCATTGCAATTCATTGGTGTATGTATGTATGAGTCTGGCCTGTGAAGGACTGCCAACCCATTCAGGGCTGGTTCCTTTGTCCTGTTGCATTGAGAATGGAATTCAGTCCTTGTGACCATGATGGGATTAAGCGAGTTTGAATTGAGTATAAAAATAAAATAACATTCACAATCCTGCTTAATCCAATGCGGGGTCAAACTGGGCTGGATCTATGCCAACAGCACCGGTGCAAAGGAGGTACTGACAAATAACATAACTGTAACTGACCAACTTTCCATTCAAAACTGATTCCATGCCTAATGCCTGATGCTGCCTGGGCAGGCTCTGCTCTCCTCCACTCCAATGACCCTAAATTATATTAAGCACTAAAAATGTTATTTTATGCTGAATAACCTCAGATGAACATCTTTTGAAATCTGAGAAGAAAGCTTCTCTAGTCTCAGAAAATCCTATGCAGGCATAAAAGAAATAAACATTTTGAAATGACTATAAAGTCCATATACACAGAGACTAGCTGTAGGATTTGAAGTTGGTACTACATCTGTGAAAGAGCAACACTATTTTCAATGCCACCAGGTTTTACAGCATTGTAGAATTAATTAAACAATATTTGTATACAGTATTAATTACAATGTTGGTTAACATACATAATACAGGTTTAGAAGGTAAAACTTTTTGCCCTTTAATTTCTTGACATGCCTTACATGTATTTTTTACCAGTGAAACAACTACAGAATCACATCACTTTGAAGTGAATTTTTAATGTATATACCAACATTTACATAAGGCACTGCTTTGGAACACTTTAAAAATACAGTACAGCTTGAAAGATTGTTAATGTGGGTTTCAGGTCAATTTTATGTGCTTTACATCATAATCCCATTGAACTTTTTTAGTGGTTCTTCACCCCTTGACTAAAAAAATAACCAGAACTAGCAAGAGTTACTTGTTCACTGCTGGAATAGTATGAGCAGCGGTCCCTTATGACTGCAGAATTTTATTCAGGAGAGAGGTTAGTGGTGATCATGAAACTCACTGATAAATTGGTGCAATGGTAGCAGTTTTACAAATGTTCTACCAGAGTGTGGTTGTGAAACATGGAGCTAAAGATTAAGGTTTTTACCAGTCATTCCACATCCCTATCCCTGCTTATGGCAATAACGTCTGGGTACTGAAGGAAGGAATGAGATTGCAAGTACAAATGACCAAAAATAATTTTCTGCACAAGGTTACCACAGTCACTCTTTGTGATAGGAGAAGGTGATCAGAAACATGGGAGGACCCTGAAGTAGAACCACTGCCTCACTAGATTGAGACCAGCAAGATGGTTTACGCACTTCGTGAGGATGCAACCCAAGTGTCTCCTATAGAAGATATTTACCAGGCATAGACCACTTGGAGAAGACCTGGAGCAGTGACAGGACATGCTGGATGAATATTTCACCAATGGCTTAAGAACGAATTCCCTATACACAGTTGAAGAATGTAGTTTTTGATAGAGTGGCCTGGTCAATCCAACTCAATACAATCTTTATCTGTGGAAATGGGAGTGAATATGATGATCACCAGAATGTGTGGCCAAAGGAAGTAGGTACTTGATCAACATCTCCCACTAGTGGGGTTTAAATTAATTCTAGGCAAATTCTGGACATTCACAGTCAGGACAAATATGTGTGATACACAGTTCTGTGCTGAATCAATTTTTGTCTCACCCAGATTAAGAAAGAATGTATCCTGCCGAGGACTAATTTTCTATCACTACAAACAAGTTTAATTGTAAAGATTTTGTTTCCAAGCTTGTCTCAGTTTATCCAGGGATGTATCATCTAGTGCATTTCCAAATTCCTGATGTCTCACAGCAGTAACTTTTAAAACTTAACCCTTTGTGTAAAAAGACTTGCTTTTACTCAACCTTTTTATTCCATTGCTACTGCATGAACTAATAATGCCTTGCTGATATATTTATCCTGGGTTTTTATTACCAGATGTTAATGACCACCATATATATCCCCATTCTGGACCAATATATTGTTCCTCCATTCTTGATCTGTAATTATTTGTGCTCACTATTGACCTGTAATGTAAACCAGTTTTCATGTAAACAACACAACTGTCACACAGTGCAGTAATGTATTTTTTTTCTTCCTGAGGAAAATCTGTATATATTGTAGATATATAAAACAAGTTAGAAAATGTATATATGATGTAACATTCAGGTGGGCTGATAAATTTAGTTAACTGTTTTGAAAATTGGATCTTTTAACATTTTTGTTGATATCAGTGGTTGTTAAACTCAGCCCTTAGGACCCCATGTGGTTGCTGTCTTTTGTCCCTATCAATACCTGTTTCTAATTGGGCTTAATCAAGCTGTTATTTCCCAGTTTCCTTGTTTTGGGGTTAATGTAGAAATTCTAAAATAAAGTTTAGTAAATGTTTGTTACAATGAATTACATATTTACAGTATGTTTGTTACTTGTGGATAATTAAGATTTTCATCATCATCATCTGCTTTTCATGTGTTCTGGTAATTTAATCCACTATTTACTAATGAGCATATTAGTGGGTCTGATGATGAAGAAGATGCAGACTTTCAGCATGCAGTGTTGCTTGTCCAGATTTCTGATCTTGTCTTTATTCAGTGTCATTATCAGGACATATTTAAGGGAGCAAACGACACAGAAAAAAGTTACAAAATGTATGCATGATGTAACATTCAGCTGTATTCAGGGGCTTCATTAATTGATTTGAATGTTAATGTAGTTTACATTTTTTTAGTTTCTTTATCAAAGAGTCAGTTATCCCATTTTTGTTAAATATTTTTGTAACAATGGGTCATATTAAAAAGTAACAATGATAATAGAATACAATTACATGTAACAGCAGACATTATATATGTGCTTTTTAATAGCACTTCACAAAGAAGGCGAAAACATAGCCCAAACAGCCTTGAATTGGCTCAATTGATTTCATAGAGAGCAGATTCCAACCTGCAGCCTGTAATGCAAAAATGTCCTGCTGTTACCTGTTGATTGTGGAGGGTCTATTACTAATTGTAATTTCAATTTTTAAACATAACATTTTTGATAGATGGACCTCATGGTAAAATTATTGGTAGCTTCAGGCCATGACATAGAACAGGTCTGAAGCTTTGTAGATAAATTACAGAATCAGATAAACATTAAATCATTATAATGTTTAATAATGTAGTCATCAGGATGTTTTTAGTGTAGCTACTGTAAATAGAGTGCATATTTGTGAGTGATGCTTACATAATTCCCTTTATCTTATATTCTTTTCTAGATAATTGACTTTTTTTTTTTTAGTAACGTCAATTTGCAGAACAAATGAGCTGGTGTACCGGTGGTGCATCTTGTGCATGCATGCCCCTCACAGCATTTGACTAACTTTTGTTATTGAAACTATTTTCCATCAGAAGCGTCTATTGGTTGAGTAATAGAGGAAAATAAAAAAAATATACAAGCTGAATTAACTCCCTTCAAGGTAAATTTTAAACGGTAACTTTTTAAATTAAATTTCCACAGAATGTTTTTTCTGTTTTAAGATTAAGATTTAAGGTGAGCTTACAAATTTGCCAATACTTTTCAATGGAAGACTTTGAAATTTCAAATATTTGTACAGTGTGCTGTATTCAAAAATTTTAACAAAAAGTTAATTTTCCTGACAACTTTTCTTGAAAAATAAATATGTCAGAAGTCACATAAATGGTCCACTGTCAGTCAAGTAATTTAAAAGTGGACAAAAAGATGTGCATCTAGGCATGGTGATCATGGTGCTTTTTGCATTACATGTTAACACACCTAATAAAAAGGCAGAACAAAAGGCAAAAGACAGTTAAGATAAGATTATCATAAAAATACAAATATTTCTATATGTCTTAAATTATATAAAAATTACATTGCTGATTCTCTGAATGCAAAATAAGAGAAGCTGAAAGTGTTGGCTGGGATTGGCTCCAGCAGACCCCTGTGACCCTGTAGTTCGGATATAGCGGGTTGCATAATGGATGGATGAAAAAGACCAGCTAATTAAATTAAATCAATTAAAGGCTATATGTCTCACCGATTGTGAAAATGGGGCCCTCAGGACTGAATTTGGGTAACTACTGGTTTATTTAATCAAAGTGAAAGATACCAATTTTTTAAATATAATTGTAAAAACTAGTTATATACAAAAGTAACAAATAATAAAATGTAATTACATGTATTAGTAAAGCAAATTAAATATTTTCTTTAATATCATTATACATTATGATGTACTGTGGTTAAAACCAGAGTCCAAATAGGGTTATGGCAGCTGGAATAGCTTTCATAGGCACCAGAATCAAATTCAATATAAAAATTTGAAGAGGGAAAATCAATGTTGAAATCTAAAGCTAAAATTTTTGTTTGCGATGGGCAATAATAGATAGTAGGTCATTACAGACGTTTGCCAATAAATTTTAGTACCAGAGAAATAGTAAATGATTATAATCTGCACATAATGACTTCATGAGGTTGTCTTTAGTGTAACATAAAAAATAAGTACAGTACATGTTCATTCACTATATATTGTACATGATAACTTACAGAGCCACACTTAAGGAGCATAATCATGTCTAGATATGTTAGGGGACTTTTTCCTTTCCTCACTTGAACATTTTAATTTTACAGTTAAGAAGATCTTGGTACACTGGTTTGGCATAACTTCAGACAGCAAGGGAAGTAGGTTGGTGTGGCTGAGATTCACTCATACTGCTTTTGCAATGACAAGGTTTTAACCTACTAGTATGATTGTGTGAAGTTTCAATAATTTGTATTGAGAATCTGTTTTGCCATCAGAAGTGGCTATTAGATGTGTAAATGACAAAAAATATACAAAATGCACAATTCAAAATAACTTCTCTCAGGGTAACTTTGAAACAGTAAATCTATCAGTAATTGAAGTCACATAGGATGTCTCTTTGTTTCAAAATAGTTAATTTCGAAAATTCACCAATATGTTTAAACAAGTGATTTTTAATTTTACTAATTTCTACAGTACTTCTCTTTTAAGATATCCTAATGAAAATTGAAATTTGTTTGATAATTTTTCTTAAAACAATAAATGTACCACATTTTAGCAAGAGTGGTCCAATGGTAACCAGGTTATTTAATGTGGATGGACAGATATCACAATGGTAGTGGGTGCTTTTTGCATTTTATTTGCATGCACCTAAGATCATAATAAATAGCATCCCCAAATCTGCTTAATCCAAGTCAGGGCCATTGAAGTCTGGAAGTCTGGAGTTGACACCAGCAGCACTGGGTGCAAGACAGAATAACCCCTTGGATGGGGTCCTAGTCCATCATAGGCCCTATTTGGATTAACCAATTAAACAAACCAGCAACAAGACATTGAAGTAAATCTGCCACAGACGTAAAACAGTCCATCTCTACATAGACATCAGCTGAGGCTGGCAACAGGAACCAAGGTGCTGGATCGATGATGCAGCAGCACTACCAATTGAGCCACTGTGCTTCCCCTATTTATAAATCTCATATTAGAAATAGTAGTATTTAGCACATACATTAAAAACGAAGCAGTAGCTTGATTTGCCAACATTTAAAAAGCATCTCTTTCATACTTACTTCTTTGAATTCTCAAATTATGGCACTGGGGATAAAGACAACAACATCACTGAATCAATATATACTGAAAATTGACATAGTACAAAATGGACACTAAAAGTGACTCCTGGAGCAGTAATATAATAGGTAAATTCTGGCACCTGGTGTAAATAAGAAGTTTGTGTTATTCAAGAAAACAGACAGACGTCTGAGAAACAGGTATTGCTACCTTGTATGACCTGGGTCATTCAACAAGTAGCTTTGCTTCACCATTTTTGATTTTGAGGAAACTTGGCATATGAATTACACTTGCCTTCCAGAGCTCAGAAATATTTTTTGATTTTTTTTATTAAAATTTTTTTTAAAAAAGCCTTGAGATAGGGGCACTTTCCTTAATCACATACAGCATAAAAATGATAATTTGGACAGTTTTAACTTTTTTTCCTATCAAAGCTACACTACTCAGCTCAGCTCAAAATGAGTACTTTTAAATGGTACTTTTGCATAAGTCTGTGTTTCTTTTTTCAAGGTCAAAGTTCATATCACAAACTGCATTTCTTACTACTTTTAGTTAATAAAAAATGAAGAGCTTGGAGAAACAAGTCAGTTTAAATTAAACTATTGGTATAATACGTTTGCATGGATACTATGGTGTTAAAATAAAATTACCTGTTACATGGTCATCTTCATGACATAACCACACCAAAAGTATTCCAAGTTTGTTAAAAAAATTGTAGCTTCTGAGCCTAAAAGAAGCATGTTGGGGGAAAGTATGGTGTTCAAACAGATCAAAAATTGTGTTGTTATGCAAAGGGGTTTACAAGCTGGGAGGCTCTGACACTAATCTCAATTGTTTTTTATCCTCTTATTTTTGTAAAGCAGTTATTTTGTTGAGTAGGGGGAGAGAGAATAAGCTCATAAGCAGAAAAACACAAACAAACAAAAAAAATCATGTGCTTTATTGTACTGACAGTAAAATGAATTCTAGTGCTCCAGTATGTCCTGGCAATTGTGTTGAATGTTAATAGAGGAAAAACTAAGCTTGAAATTTTGATTATGAAAAATCACACAAATTTTGTGCCAGATGCTTTTGCCAGGACACAAAATTTCTGTCTAGGCTCAGTAAATTAAAAAAAAAATCCCATTTTCAGTTCTGGCTCTTTTTTCTCTAAAACCTTGATAGCATTCTTACTAATCACACTAAATGTTAAATTTCTACATCACCTATCCCTCTCTTCAAAAGTCTTGTACAAGTTTAATAGGTTTAGTATAAAGAATGTTATTCTGACAATTCTCTTCAACATTCAGTAAAACCTTTTTTTAAATTAAATCTCTAGTTTTACATGCTAAGTAATGAATAATACAAAGTTATTTTTTTAATTTTGGCATTGCTGTAAGTGAAAGGAAACAAATGTATAATTTTGATTTTTTTCTTGAATGGATTCTGCAGTTTTAATTCTCTCTCTTTATGGATTTCTGCCAGTTTCTCTTATTGTTCACTTAACTCATTATAACATGAACTACAGTAATATTCTTAATCTGTGGCCGAAATCTCAAAGTCAAATGATTTACTTAAAACTACAAGCAACTTTTCTGCAATTTCAGTCATTTTCATTTTGAGACCAGATAATTTGGCATCTGTTGACAATTTAACTACTTTTACAAGGGAAATACCAAGAGCGATACATGCTTCATTTACAGAATCAACCAATACAAACCCAGGTTCATAAATGTCATTGTTTTTATTTTCTCCCTGAGCTCTTTAAACTAATTGATTTAGAGACTTATTCAAACACTTGTACTATAGGGTTTTTCCAGGAATTTGAATCATAAATAGGATTCTTGGCAGACATACACTTAATGTAAGGTTTTTATAGTCAGAAATGGGATCTCAGTTGACTGTCTACTGTAAATTAAAATTTCGTGAAAATACCAATTGTGCATTCCATTTTGCATTCGTCAATGAAAGACACACAATTACATCATCACAATCACATCTTGATTATAAAAATAAAATTAGAGTCAGACAATTAAGGTAATAAAAACAAGAACTATTTATAAGTATCACACAGTACTGAGGGGAACAGGACACTAATAAAAGGCACCATGACACGGGAACAGCACCTACTCTGTCAGAGTTCAAGTGCTGCTGACTCAGCAGACACCGGTCATACCTGTTAAGACAAGCCTGGGTGATGCAAAAAACTTCTTAAAATGGCATGATTCACAAGTACATTTGGAAAACAAGGCAAATCTGAGTTAACTGTGATTAAAAATAACTATGATTAGATTTAATGTGGAAATTAATAGAATAAAGATGGTGGATTTTAATTATCAAAATATTTTAAAATAATTATTAATTGACTCTGCGGTGGGCTGGCGCCCTGCCCGGGGTTCGTTTCCTGCCTTGAGCCCTATGTTGGCTGGGATTGGCTCCAGCAGACGCCCATGACCCTGTAGTTAGGATATAGCAGGTTGGATAATGGATGGATGGATATTAACTGACTCAGAAATGCCTAAAGGCTTAATTGAAAATAATTTTAACAGTGTTCTTGCTTGACCTCAACAACCACAGAAAAATTTTAAACAATTATTCACATGTGCTGTTCCCTAATTGCTGGTTTAAGTGTAATTCTGCTGTATGTTACATATGTACTGTCTTTCTTTAACTACTGTTAAACTGTAGGATCTAAGTGTCTGTACAGTTCTGTTTTGCACTATGTACATTAGGCCATTCATCTACTATTCCTATTTATTGTAACTAATTATATATCATCCAAATGTCTTATGGCCCCTATATATTTCTTTACACAACCAATCCCCACCATTGTAAAATTTCACTATTCTGTAGCAATGTATGTTATAGTAATGATCCTAATCTATTTTACAGTGCCCTCCATAATGTCTTGGACAAAGACACATTTTTCCTTGATTTACCCCCACTGCTTAAGAGTTTAAAATTACAAATCAAACAATTCGTACATGATTAAATTGCACATTGCAGACTTTAATTTAAGGGGATTTGCATAGATTTCAGTCAAAGCATGTAGAAATTACACTTTTTATCCTGTCCAAAATATTTAAGGGTGCCATTATATTTGGGACGATTAGTATCACAGGTGTTTGTGATTACTCAGGTGTGTTTGATTGCTTCATTAGTGTAGCCACAAGACATCTAGGCATGCTTCTACCCTTTGTAGTCTGTAGGTGCCATTGTTCAACATAAGGACAAGAGCTGTACCAATTAAAGTCAAAGAAGCCATTATGAGGCTCAAAAACAAGAATAAAACCATTAAAGACATCAGTAAAACCTTAGGATTACCTAAATCAACTGTCAGGAATGTCCTTAAGAAGACAAAACACACTGATGAGCTCAATAGTCACAAAGGGACTTGTAGGCCAAGGAAGACCTCCACTGCTGATGACAGAAGACTTTTTTCTATGGTAAACAAAAAACAAATGCCTGTCCAACAGATCAAAGACAGCCTTCAGGAGACAGATGTTTATGTGTCAGAAATTACAATCCGCAGAATACTGAGGCCACATTCAAGATTCAAACCACTAGTTAGCCACAAAAACATGAAGGCCAGATTACAGTTTGCGAAAAAGTACTTACAGAAGCCTGCAGAATTCTGGAAAAAAGACTTGTGGACAGACAACACAAAGATTAATATCTATCAAGAGTGATGGCAAGAAGAAAATATACAGACAAAAAGGAACTGCCCAAGATTTAAAGCATACCAACTCATCTGTTAAACATGGCTTTGGCATGTATGGCTAGCATTCTTATCTTCACTGATGATGTAACTGCTGATGGCAGTTTGGCAATAAATTCTGAGGTGTGAAGAAACATCTGCCCAAATTATAGTATGCATGACTTCTTGCATGGGAGTGAGTCAAAAGGTATAACACATGTGGGGTGTTCCTCGTACCAGTGAGTCAGGAGGCGCCGAATAAAAAAAACCCCTTTAAAGTGATTTTAAAGCGTTCGTATACAATT
This sequence comes from Polypterus senegalus, assembly GCF_016835505.1. Taxonomy (NCBI): domain Eukaryota; kingdom Metazoa; phylum Chordata; class Cladistia; order Polypteriformes; family Polypteridae; genus Polypterus; species Polypterus senegalus. Next base: position 143,287,008 of record NC_053164.1, read on the forward strand.
CTTAAAAAAACAGAAAAGAAAAAAACGGTTCAGCTAATAATGAGTTTAAAGAGCAATTAAAGGTAAAAACATGAATTTGAGAACTCTTGCTCTAAACAACCCAAAAGAAAGGAAAAATGTTTGCCAAATGTTTACATTTCCGATTCCGTAAAAGGACAAAGTAATACATTTTTCAGGGATACATAACACGGCTTATGAATCAGATCGTGCTGTTTTCCAATTATTTTTCTAGTTTTATAATTACGGAGGATTGTATGGGCTATGTTGGACTAGCTTCTGTCCCACTCTTCTACCATAAAATAAGCACGCTTTTTAACATATGGATAATTCTAATAATGCACTTATAATGTATTTATTCGCCGCCCTTTTCGACAGGTTTCAGGCAGCAATACGGCAAATTCCACATAAAAGAATTTTCATAAAAAATACGCTATTCCTGCTTTTTTTACCCACGTAACTCCATAAGTTACTGACCCATTCCTTAAACGTTCTTGCTCGAGTACCCATCAACACACGAAGCCAACGTTGTTATCGTGAGCTACAGTATACAGGTTGGGTAACTTTCTTGAGAAATGCAGATCAGCTCCTCTAAATAAAGAAATTACAAAAAAAATCTTATGTCTATTAACGCCTATTTCATATTTTAATATAATTTCACTTATACGCATATGATTGCGTTTAATTTTCTTGTGCCTCGCTGTCTCTCTTTAAGAAGCTTACCAATACTTTTCGTACTTATATTAGGTGTTCCTTGCAGGTAAGGAACCAAAGTTCCTATCTCTTTACGCGAGATGTCGCGCGCGACTCCCTGAAGTTTCATTTCTTCGCCTGCCTGACGTCACTTCCTGCAGAGCCCTGTGCAATTGTCGAGGGCAAATAATGGCGGCTGCGCAGCTAACGGATGAAGAGCTCTTAGCTGAACTTAAGCGACTCGGTTGTTCCCCCGGTCCGGTTACCGAGAGCACTCGACCGGTATATTTGAAAAAGTTGAAGAAGCTACGAGAAGAGCAACAGAAGGGTAGTAGGGCGAACAAAACGAGAAGCGTCGGCGCGGCGGGAGCGTCTGCGCCTGGAGCCAGGCCGGCCAGCCGTGACGTCACCCGCATGAGCGCCAGCGGCGGCAGAAGCTCTGGAGGTCGGCTGGCGCTCAACAAAGAGTACTTGGAGACAGCGAGCAAACCGCTTTTGGGCTTTAGCTCGGACGAGTCGGATGCAGAGGTGAACCAGAAGGGCGACCTGAACAGCACATCTAGTCGAAGAAGAGATCGGTCGTCAGGGCAGCATCACTACCACCATTACTACTACGAGCAGCTTAGGCCGGCGTTCCCCAGCAACAGAAACCAAAGGCTGGACGTGAGTAGCGATCCAAACTTTGATAATTTAGAAGGGAAGAAGAGCAGGGAAGGGAGCCCATTCTGGTTGGGAAAGAGAAAATGCACTACGGACTTATTTTACAGTACGGAGCCTTTAGTCAACGGTGAGATCAACGAGGAAGATGAGCGAGAGCAACGAAACGGCCGTGGGCTCAATAGCAGTCGGTTCGTGTACAGTTGCAGCAAGCCGCAGGAGGAATACTCCGACTCGGAGGAGGATAGGGATGAAGAGGATGACATGCAGAAGCAGCACCACCCCCGTAGTCGCCGTCTGAGTCCCAGACGGAGCCTGACTCCTTCCGAGCTGTCTGCTCATAAAAGTGCCAGGGGGTTGGAGAACTGCCAGGAAAGAACAGGAGGCGGCGTGAGCGCAATGCGCGACAAGTATCCTGAAAGGAGTCTAGACGAGGTGGAGAGTATAGACTGGCGGGGGTCCGCTATAGGCAGTATTAGTGAGAGTGCCAGTCGCCGCCCCCCCTACTCGGAGAGAAAAGCTGACTTGCCGTCGAACGTAATGCTGAGCAGTCCGACTCTTGACAGTAACCATGTGGATCTTGGAAGTTACTCTTCATTCACAAAGCCCAGAGTGTCCATATACAATAGTTTCAGCGGCGCCACCACTACGACCACCAGCAGCAGTTGCGGTAATGCTTCAGTTCGCACTAATCACTCGAATCATACCATCTCCAACCACGTAACGTGTAAAGTCCCCCAGAGCAAGAAACTGACTGAGCCGGAAGAGGAGCTCCTGCAGCAGTTTAAAGGGGAAGAGGTGTCCGCCACCAGTGGGGTCAGCGCCCACTACCTGTCAATGTTCCTTTTAACTGCCGCTTGCCTTTTTTTCGTCTTGTTGGGTCTTCTGTACCTAAGGATGAGAGGCTCTGGAAGCGTCGAAACGGCCGTGGCAAGTGAGTAAAAGATTTTTGACACTTTGTTTTTTTTTTTCTTTGCCATCCAGGCCCAAAGTACGTTGCTATGTAGATTCTTCCCCGTCTATAGGTTAGTAGTTATCTTTTCCACAAGTACTAATTTTGAGGCTTTTGTAGAATTATCAGTGACAGCTTTTTACTGTAATGTCAAGTTAGCCAACATCACCTGTGCAAGAATAACTCTTTACTGAATCATTTGAGAACTGAACTACATATGTAGGCAGTCTGTCTATTAGAGTTGACTTTCACTGCACCTAAAATCGACAGAGAGCAGATTTTCTATTGTCATTAGTGTGGATAATAACAAAAGTAGCACTGACATTCTGAAATCAACCTAATAGAATTTAGGATTATGTGAGTGAGAGCCAGACTTGGCAACAATAGGCCAAAGGTAGGGGACACCATGTCACTAAAGCCACGTTGGAATTATCAATACACCTAATGTGCATGTCTCCTTGATTTGGACCTGAATAACCCATAATACTAAATGAACGTAAGAAAACTCTGTACACAAAGTTAAATTAAATATTTGTTTTAGTGCACTTAAATTACAAACTGGTTATTTTTTTGTTAACATAAAAAGTTAATTTTAATCACATTTTTTCACAACATAAACCTGAATTGCCATGTTTGTATCCCAGATTGTATATGAAAAAATATGTAAAACCAGCTATTTTTTATTCACCTTGGGGCATCATATTGTACCCGCCATTCTTCCATTTTTTTGTAAAATCTGCTTTTATTGAGGTCTTTTTTTATAATGTGATTAAAGAGAGATTGTTTCCATGTTTTAGGTAAAGTTAGTTTAATCAAGTCATCTACATATTATTTTTTTATTTATTAATTCTAGAATTCCCTCTGCAATTTTTAGTTGTGCTATTGCCCAAAGGAGGAATGTGGTTAGATGAAATGTATTAAGAACCACTTGTCTAAATGTTAAAAATCAACTTGCATTCAAAGCAGTACCCATCTGTCAGTTTGTACTTGTATCAGTGTCGTGCTGTATGTAATGTTTGTTTCTGAAATTACATTTATTATGCAGGTTAGGGTTATAGTTGTTTTGTTATGTAGATGCTTCACTTTGCGGAAGCTGCCTGATTAGTTTACTTGAGTCTAATTCATGCCAGGGACTTTTCAGAATGTCACGTGGAATCTTTGAAATTTAAGAACATTTTTAGATGGATAGTGAAATTTTGTGGTGCGCTGGAGTTTGCATTTTCTCCCCGTGTCTGCGTGTGTCTCCGGGTGCTCTGGTTTCCTCCCTCAGTCCAAAGACATGCAGGTTAGGTTCAATGATCCTGTTAGGATATAGCGGGTTGGATAATGGATGGATGATTATACTGCAGTTTTTCTTCGCTGTAGCTGACATCAGCTTTAAGTGTGTTCTGTACGTTTCTTTTTATTGGAGGGAGATGTTCTTCAAGCTAGTAAGTTTAATGTACGTTTAATGCAGCAGCTATGAACTATAAGCAGCATCCAAAAAGCAACATCTCAATGTTGAACTTTTTTATTTTTTTTTTTTTTGCAAAGTAAGTTTCTCAAGGCCAAGGTAAAATACCAGATGAAATTGGCACAAAAGTCAAGACAGCCTCATTCACAAAATACAAAGGCAACAACTCGGTCTGTAAGAGAAGAGTTGGTACCAAGAAAAAACAAAGAACGCTGGTAGAAACACTTGTGCACACTACAATGGTTTGTAGAGTATGACGAGAAGCTGTTCTAAACAGTAGCCTTGTTATATCTGTAATGGAAGCCAAGTGAACTAAGTCTTCCTCGAAAGCCCACAAAATTAGTTGAGAAAGGGTGGTTTTCTTTGGCTTGAGTAGTTAATGTAGTAGTTCTTTTTGGTCTTTGTGGAGTACAAGGTTCAGTTTTGCCTCCTGTTTTTTTATTGGAATCAAGTTGTAACTAAAACGCTGGTTGCATGGTTTTTCATACACATGCACAAACTCTAATTCATGCCTATACTCCAAAACCAGTTTGATTCCCATCTATATGTCACCTCGTTTGTGTTTACACTGGGGGATTCTAATTTCCTTTCATTGTCCAGAACCATATTTAGAAACTTTAAATTAGTTCAGCGGCATAAGAGATTTATGTTTGGGGCATTTGGAGTAGTTCTGTCCAGGACTGGCTCACCCTTGGTAGATAGAACAACTGACACAGACATTTATGATTTTGAAATTGCAGAATTAAATCTCCAGCTGTTATGTTTGCTAAAGGAAAGATGGGTGAGCTAGAAATTGAAGTGACTAGGAGGAGAAATGTCAGAAAAAAAAGTCTGTACAGAAAATCTGTCCTATATTTTGTCCAAACTAAATCACTATACTAAAAATCAAAGACAGAAAAGAGTTTTGTTACAAAATCAAGACTACTAACAGTCATGCACAGAGATTTCTTTTGGTGTATCCGCAAATTTGGATAACCAAGAAGTGCGCATATGAGCCTTTTATCATGTTTCACCAATGATGTCAACACTGTGCACCTCAGAGTGTAATTGCATAGTAAAGCCATGACTATTAATGCTGAAAGTGGTGGTTTCCAAGATAACAAAGATAGCTCTGGAGAAAAACTAAAAAGAAAAAAGTTTAAAACAAGGTCTAATTCAAAGATTGATACCAAAATTGAGTTCTGCGACCCCTAACACGAATATGCAGCAATAAAGCAATAAAAAAGTCCATTATTGTCAAGGATTGACTTCTAATTAAGCATTTGGTTTGTGATTAAATGCTGTAGCAACTGCAGTGAGCCAGGGAAAAACTTAAGAACTCCAGTGCTATAGCAGCAACTGGTACTTGGGGCTTAGGGCTTCCACTGGGCAGTCTACCTAACATACATGATCTAAATCAGTCCTCATGGTTTTCAGGCCTTGCATGAAAGAATTTCTTGATGATGGTCCTGTGGACATCTAGGGTACTGCCTTCAATCTATTAATGTAGGGAATGCAACATGCCTTGGTCAGGTGGAAAACAAGAAAAAGAACAACAGAGAAAAGTAGGAATTAGTATAGTATCCCATCACCTCCTTGCCTCCTCTGTTCCCTTCACCAACATGTCCATTGAAATCTGTCCAATCACCACTTTCTGTCCCTTGGGTACACTGTTCATCACTTCATCCAACTCACTCCAAAAATCTTCTTTCTTATCCATTGCACGCTCAACTTGTGGGGCATATGCACTAACAAAATTCATTATCACACCTCCCATTTCCAGCTTCATAATCATTACTCTATCTGAAAGTCTTTTCACCTCCAAAACACTCTTGACATACTGTTCCTTCAGAATAACACCTACCCCATTTCTCCTCCTATCCACACCATGAGAGAACAATTTTAATCCACCTCCGATCCACCTGGCCGTACTCCCCTTCTTGCACGCACAATATATCAACCTTCTTATCTCCATCATATCTGCTAACTATCTCCCTTTACCAGCCATACTGCCAACATTCAAAGTTCCCACCCTCAGGTTCACTCTCTTTACCTTCCTCCTCTCTTCCTGCCTCTGGACACGTCTCACCCTGTTCTTCTCCTCCTCCTCCTCCTCCTCCTCCTTCTTCATCTTCAGCCAACAGTAGCCCAATTTCCGCCAGCACCCTGTTGGCTAACGGTACTGGTGGTGGTCTTTGTTAACCCGGGGCTTAACCGATCCAGAATGGAAATTTGTATTGTTGTCCGCATATTGATTTGTCAAAATTTTACACTGGATGGCCTCCTTGATGTAACCCTGCCCATTTATCCGGGCTTGGGACCGGTAAAAAGAAACCCACTGGTATGTGCATCCCCTGTGGCTTGGTTAAATTTAGAGAAGCACTCTACAATGTAAAAAGTCACTCAGTCATTCTTCAACCCGCTATATCCTAACACAGGGTCACGGGGGTCTGCTGGAGCCAATCCCAGCCAACACAGGGCACAAAGCAGGAACAAATCCCTGGGCAGGGCTCCAGCCCACCTCAGATGTAAAAAGTAATGCATCTTATAATCTTACCCATTTATGTTGCTATTATGCAACATACCATGATCTCAAGTGACTAGGAATATGACAGTACCATAATTTTTGTATTTGATACAAACACCATTGAAATTTACCATTTTAATACCATTGTAAAAGGAAAAAAAAAGAATCAAGTAGTTTCCCAGCTGTAACATAAGTAAACTAGCATTCACATTCATAACTATCAAATAACAAAACAAGACTTGAATTTCATTTGTGATAGGCATAGGGACAGTTTCTCTTCAATAACTGAAAAATACTGCTTAAAAAGCAATTTGAAAAAATAACAATACAAACATTATTTTTCTTGTACTGTTGAATTGGTGGATTCCAATATAATGCAGGATATTTTCATTTAAACAAACTCTTCATAGCTTTTTTTTTGTCACAGCATGCTTTTAATATGTGGTTTGTCAAAAAGTCATTTTGTTTGTAACATTTTCTATTGCAAAGTTTATCATTTTCATTTAATGGTATAAAACCTATGAGTAATATTTAATGGATGAATCAAATTGATTCAATTTTCAAGTATCACAAAGTCCTGGGGCCTCATTTATAGTGGCGTGTGTAGAATTTACACTAAATATGGCTTATGGTGAAAAGTGGAAATGTGCTTACACACAAAAAAAAATCCAGATGCATAAATCTTTGTGTACGCCAAGTTCCATGCACTCCCCTTTTACAAATCCCAACAAACGTGAAATTTGCCTCAGAAACCGCTGGGAGGCCATCTGGCTGTGTGCTGACAGATGCTGTTCTGGAGACATAGAGTTCAGTAGTGGATGCTGTAACAGATATGGCCTAATTACATTCAAACAAAGATGTAACGCTGTATGACTTGGCTAGTCATTTGGTATGTCATAGTACATGTGAATTTATGAATTTCCCCTTGGGATTAATACAGTATCTATCTCTTCAGATACATGCTTGCACACTGTGACACACTTTCTGCGCACTATGCAGTAAGCGCATTAATAGGGCTTTCTATTTACATAAACAAATTCATTCTCTGAAGGTATCTTTATAGTTTAGTGATGTCACAGAGCGCCACAATGGATCGATTCTCTGCTCTGTACTTTAAGGTTACTCGCTATCCTTAAAGTATTGCTTGCCTTTTGCTATGCTAGTTGGATAAAGCATCGTTTTTTTATAGGTTCTCCAGCTCTATATGATGTAATGCCAGCTCATTCTTTTGGTGATTCATCCCTGACTGATGTAACTTGTCTAGCGCTGTTACAATATCAATGTGTGTGCAGTTCAATGCTGCAATTACATATGTAAAACTGGATGTTTCTGCGAATTGTGCTTTTATGTTTTCCAGTTTCACCACAGTGCAAGGAACTCGTGCCTGTCTGGATAAGTGGATATCATCATCCTATACAGCTGGCATGGCACAACTCAGTGATGTTTGCGAAATACCTGATTGTCAGCAAGTTCATGCTCTTGTGGCTAAAAACCTGAGAGCAGGTAGAGCACAATTCCTTAAAGTCTGCCTTTGTAAAGCAGGTGCCCGTTCAGAACACAGCTCCAAGAGGATAGCTCTTGGAAATTTAAAATTGACTTAGAAGTTAGTCTGTAAATATGGGCTCTGTTCTGATTCTTCCATTTGCGATGTCTTCTAACATCAAGGCAGCCATAGTAGTTGGAATAGTTTGGCCATTCCATGCACCATTACATTGTTAGCGAATGATTACAATCAAATGAATTAAATTTGTAAACAATATACATTTAATTTTAGTACATTTGATAAAAAAACATTTCATAGATGTGAATCTAAAAAACAAAATCCGACTACAGACACAGTAGCACTGCTTTGACACTGGGTGCCACCAGTTTGCAAAGACAAGCAGAAAAGTGCGTACGCAAAGGGGGACCCTGCCATGAAAACGTGCGTGGCATTACACCAAGTTTAATTTTTATAAATCTGGAAGTGAGCATGGAAACGGGTGTATGCAGCATTTTTGTGTAAAATGTAAAAATGTTTTGCAACTGCTTATGTTACAACACTTGTACTGTATAATTCAATAGATGTATATATTAAGAAATAATATCTTGCATTTAAGTATGTGGAACATGCAATTTCATTATGGCCACATTGACGCTGTAGTTACTGATTTTAAAAACACTAAAAGTAGAATCCTAATTACACAAAATTCAAAATAGTTAAACTGTATATTAGTGATGCAACAATCACTCCAACCACTGATCTAAAACAAGTGATTTTCACTACAAAAGAGTATTGGTACATTAGCCAATTACAAAAGGCATTTTTTCTAGCAGATACTTTTCTAAGCTTTTCGGTAAGTTAGTTACAGTGCTCCTTTATTATGGTATGCTATGAAGTTCCAGTTAGTGGAGAGAAGTAAGGCAGATTTTACTAGCCAGAAGACCTGAAATTTTAGCCTGTACATTAAAGATCAACAATGCAGTAATAAACAGAGAAAAAGGAAACAAAAGGAGGTAGTCCTGTGAAATAAGAAAAATGACAAGAAAAGCTACTTTATTGAATTCAGGCTTATTTTATTTTGTCCTTTTAATTTAAACAAACACTGCTTGTTTGAGTTTGGATGGTGAGCTTGCTTTTGTGCAGTATAGCAACTTACATTTTCAGTTAGATAAAGAAGACATAAGAAACATTGCTGCTTAGTACACAATAGACAAACTTCTGTGTTAAACTGTCAAGCCTTGTAAACTTGTTAATCATGTTTATCTTCTTGATAAACATATTTAGACATTTGATAGATTTGTGTTTTTTTTAAATGGTCTGTACTATGTTTATTATTCATTAGAGTGTGTTATACAGTATAAGGTTTGGTAAGAAATCTGCTGCGTAATTAAAGTCATAATCCATATTTATCACTTTAAGAATTAGGAATGTATTGCCAGTACACTGAAAAAAAATGTAAAAGTTGGATATTTTCTGTACATATTTTATAATTTAAAAAAGTATCATTTTAAGGAAATTTTGTTTGTTTTAGCATTTTTATGGTCACTGAACAAAAAGCATTTGTTAATAAAAAATTAACTATAAAAATATTTATTACTCAAGTTGTGTAAAATGTACAACTAACAAATGTCTTAAATGTATGAACACCATAATATTCTTAAGTCACACTGCTTGTAATATTTTTGCACTGGTGCCACTTTTGCTACAAACTGCAGCGCATACTGGGGTCTGACCTGTAGTTCTTGTTTTCGCTGATGGCCAGAGAATGGTAGACGTTTATTTGATGCTGTACTATAAGGAGTATAGACACCTGAAGTATGTATATCTCCATTTATTTTTCAGTCTTTGCTGGCATCTAACCGATAAAATCGAACAATCCACTTCAGACAACTTTTGTCATATTTAGTAGCTCTCTAAGCCATCTACACCTTTATGTCAACTTTGAAGTTGACTCCAGCTTTTAGAGTTATTGCTGGCTCAGTCAAAAACTGTGCATGTGGCCTTTCTCTTGTGTACTGTCTAGCACTGAAGTATGCTATATTTAGTACACCAACTAAACATAATGAAAGTAAGTCAACAATGATTAACAGGGTAGTGTACTTAATTTGCAAAAATTAATATTGCACTTCTTATTCAAATATTTTTTTAAATGTTCTGATTCAACCTTGTGCACAATATTTTCTTAAAGAAGTATTATTAATTTGGATACGGATATTTTTGTTTATGTAGTTAATAAAGTTCTGTTGTAGGTTGTATACACATTGGTAATATTTTAAATTTTCTATGAACTATTGTACAGTGTTGGTCAGATATATTCATGTTTCTCCTTATTTTAATCTGCCATTTGGTTGTTTGATAAGATTCTTGCCGTATAAACACCAATTTTATAAATGAAGCATTGCAAACAAGATTCATACATAATATTTTCAAATGCTCTTAATCCAATCCAGGCTTGTTGTAGGTTTAGCCTATCTCGGTAGTACTGGGCACAAGGCAGGAAACTGCTCTGAATATGCCACCAGGCCATCACAATACCCGCTTTCACAGACCCTTGTTCATACTTGTAAAGGAATAGTTTGCAATTGCCAGTCAAACTAATGCACCTTTAGGGTGAAATAATTGCATAAAATAAAAGAATCAATATTTTAGAAATACTATAAAGGGTCAAGTAAAGAGTACTGCTGCTGAATATTTTAGGTAAAAGGATGTAAAAGAGTTTGCTGGTTTTTTTTTTTAATTTTTTTTTGTAAAATATGCAGTTGACTGTTAAATATTTTGCTCATATGACATTTGCTAAAGTGAATGTGTGAGTGAATATATGTATCTGTATATATAATATTAGCTGTCCCACGCCGCTCCGCCCGCATAGTAGTGAAACAGGACAAACTTTAAAAATCAATAAAAAATGTGTATCGCTAGCTAAGCAATGGCAAGGTACACTCCAAAACGTGGCCAGAGGTAAACCAGTCCCTGACTCCTGACGTCAACCTTCCACCTCCCCTCGGCCCGCAGCTTCTGTTTCGGATTAGCTCAAATATATCATTGCTGCAAGCGAACTATGGTACTTAGTGTGATGAGAGAAACCGCAAAATCAATCACAATGCTCAAGCAAATTATAGAAAAAAACTTCTGATCTAAATTCGTTAAGTAGTTCTCTCGTGAAAAGCAGAGACAGACAGACATTGGCTTTTATATAGTTAGATATATACAGTAGATAGAGAGAGAGAAATGATGATATTTAAATGCCTAACGCTATACTTTGTTAGAAATATTTTAAATTGCTAGTAATTTATTGCAACCTATAAGGAATCGTTATTTTGTTGTGATTTATGCAAAAATTACAAAAGCTTTCCATTTTGTTGGATTTGGGGATGGCTTTCAGAAACCAACTTTGGTAGTTTTGGCATGTTTAAACAGTTTTAATTTATAGTCTTGGAGTAAAATAATGAAACCAAGATTGTATTCTGAGATTCAGTGCACTTTGATAATTTTTTACATTTATATAGGGCTTTTCCCACTACTCAAACCACTTTGCATGAGACTTGAAAGTAGTCTTGCACTTTGAACTAAAAGCTACATATAAAAATGTTCACTTTGGTGATCATGCAGCAGTGCTTTAACACATGTCAAGAAGAACAGACAAACATATGGGTAGAACGTGATTGTTTTACTTGCACTTGAAATTATTTGCTTCCAGCCAGTTTCCTATTCACACAGCTTGTGCAAAGTACAGCCAGCCTGTAGTTACTTATTTAGCGTTAAGAGCCAGTTAAAATATTATGCAGTTTTTTTTTTTTGGGATTGAGTTTTTAACATTTTGTGTCTGATCGGATTCAAAGGAGTTGCATCAAGTTGGACCAACTTCATTTTCAAAGTTTTGCAACAAGCCAGGTGCTTTTGTTAAATCACAGTTCATTTTTGCCCAGCTCAATGGTAATCTTGGCATATCTAATGGGTAAAAAGTACTCTGGTGTTTAATGGGCACAGTAAAACGTTAGGTGATGTTGGGCAGCCTTATTTTCACAGCTTTGTAACAAGACAGATGCCTTTGCTATATCTGAGTTGAGTTTTGCTTAAATTGGGGACATGTGTCAGATTGACAGGCAAAGTTGGCACATGCCCATATCTAGGGAATAGAATTAACTGGGATGTTTAATGGGCATTGTAGAAGGTTAGATGGCATTGGGCTAAGAGAAAAGACTGATGAAACCATTCTTAAATTGCTGTTGAGCTTTGCCCAACCCAATTTTGGGTACATGGGTCTAATGCACCGACAGATTTGTCATACTCTTATATATAGTATCTAATGAACAGATGTCACTGTAATGTTGCACTGGCATGATAAAGGGTTAGATGTCATTGACCCAACCTAATATTCAGTTTGAGTTTTGCTGTACCAGTGTGGGTGCATGGTTCAGACTGACTGGCAAACTTGGCAATGAAGGAAATTAACTGTGATGTTTAATGGGCACCGTAAAAGGTTAAATGGCTTTGGAGCACCCTAGTTGTCACAGTTTTGAGAAAAGGAAGATGTCTTTGTTAATTTGCAGTTGAGTTTTACACTAACCAATATGAGTACCTGGCTTAAATTGCCTGGAAAAGTTAGCATATTCCCATTTCTAATGTCTCAGATTAACTTTGATGTTTAATGGGCACTTTGTAACAAAACAGATACCTTTTTATTTTGCAGTTAAGATTTGCCTGGCCCAGCATGAGTTCATGGGTCAAATTGGCTGGCAAACTTAGAATATCCAGTGAAAACGCATCATTGTGATGTTCAGTTGCCATTGTAAACCAGCCTAATTTTAATACATTTCTTTTTAAAATTTTACTTGTGTTTTTCTCTGCCCAACATGGTTAGTTACATGGGTCATATTGACTAGCAAAGTTGACACATTGTCATCTAATAAAAGGGATTTAGGTGATATTTAATTGGCACGGACAAAGATAAAGAAAGGTGCATTATTCTACCTGCTAGGCTCCAGCTTCCCTGTGACTCTGTCTCATTGCTTAAGATAAAGTGGGTTTAGAAAATGGATGGATGAATGGATAGATAGATGGATACATAAAATTATTCTGAATTGTGACACTAAAATAATAAAATGAAATGCAAGTATTAATTAAATGGGTCATGAAATATGCCTTTTGTTCCTTATTCCTTTATGTCAGTCAGTCATTGTCTAACCTGCTTACCTGAAGAGGGTCACATGGGTCTGCTGGAGCTATCCCAGTTAGCATAGGGTGCAAGGCAGGAACAAACCCTAGACAGGGTGCCAGTCCATCGCAGGGCACACACATACCCACACCCCAAATACACATTAAGGCCAATTTAAAATTGCCAATTCACCTAACCTGCATGTGTTTAGACTGTGGGAGAAAACCCATGTCTTTTACATGTCGTGCATTATGCGCTAAGTCCTGAAATGATAACTATCACTTTTACTACTCAGAATTAAGAAGGCAGGCTCTACTCAGTAATGCTTGTGTTTTGATTGGTGAATCGTCTCCAAAGTGGACAAACATACTCTGTTCGTCTTGAAAGCCTGTGCCACGTGTTCATGCTCAAAGTTGTGACTGTGCACATCGAATAGGAGGACACGAAAAAGTTTACTGTATGAAGCAGTAACTTTAATTCAAGAAACTCCGAATTCAACGTTGGTGGTCTTTATCTGAAGTGCTTTCTCAAAATGTAGCACTTGATGGCCAAAGGCACTTGTGCCATTAACAGTTCACCAATGAAAACGCGGACTAATCGCTAGAATTCGCCCTCTGAATTGTGATGAGTGAAATTGCCAGTTTTCATTACATATTGCATGCGGTATCATTAAATTAAATGAGCAAATAAATGAAATGAAGAGCACCGAGCCACTGCATCCATACATGCTGCCATTCTATGAACATTTCACCAATAGGGAGGACTTGACCTGGGGAGCACACACTGCTGAGTAGTGACGAAGGCCCAAAAGAGATTCTACTTCTGTGGGTACTTAGGAAGAACAACATCCCTGAGAAACTGCTGGTGTCCCTTTACCGCTGCATAGTAGAGAGCATCCTGGCCTACTGTTTCTGTGCGTGGTTCTCCAGCTGCACAGTAGCACAGAGGAGAGAGCTCCACAGGGTCATTAAGATTGCCCAGCGGATAGTCGGCTTTCCTCTCCCCTCACTAGAAGAACTACATCGTTCCTGTTGTGTGATTCTTCAGGACCCGTCACACCCAGGACATGCATTGTTTGAACTCCTACCTTCAGGCAGATGTTTCAGATATATAAAGACTGAGAAACAGTTTCTGTCCTTCAGCCATGCTGAATGCTGCTAAGTGGTCAATCTGACCGAATGCAACTTCATGTTTACAATACAATACACTCTTATGTTTACAATACAGCTGTAAGTTAACATTAGATAAGGGACAAGTGCAATAAGATATATATGTATGAGTGGAAAACATTGTAATGCTCTTGTGGACTATTTTGTTGTTGTTTTTTTGATATTTTATTAATTTTATTGCAATCATTCCATACAAATCAATCAATTTTTACAAAAAGTAGGATTGAGAACAAGTCGACCCCCTCCCCAGAGAGAGAGAGCATGGCCAACAGAGTAAAACTTAAGGCTTGTAAACATACCTAAATTGATGAGTTTGGCAAGCCAATAGAGATGAATGGAGAAGAAAAAGAAATACAGAAATAATTGCTTCCTCTGTGCTTTAAGAGCTTATTCTAAAATATTACTGATTAGATCCTGCCATGTTTTGAAAAAAATCTGTACAGATCCTCTAACTGAGTATTTGATTTTTTTCCAATTTCAAATAATATAAAACTTCGGTTTCCCACTGACTTAAAAGGGGAGGGTTTGGGTTCTTCCAGTTTATCAGAATAAGTATGTGTGCCAAAAGTGTAGTGAATGTAGTCACAGTTTGTTTGTCCTTCTCCACTTTAAACCCATCTGAAAGAACCCCAAACACAGCTGTTAATGGGTTAGGAGGGATTGAGAGACCAAGGCTGTCTGAAAGGTAATTAAACATTTTGGTCCAGAATGTTGTTAATTTGGTGCAGGCTCTAAACATGTGACCCAGTGAGGCTGGGACTTGATTGCAGCGTTTGCAGGTTGGATCTTGCCCTGGAAACATTTTAGAGAGTTTTAGTCGAGACAGATGTGCTCGATATATAATTTTGAGTTCAATAATTGTATGCTTTGCGCATATGGCGTGTGAGTGAATTCTCTGCATTGCTATTTTCCGCTCCTTTTCTGATATATTAATTGAGAGTTCTTTTTCCCAGTGTCCTCTTGGATCTTTGAAAGAAAGGGACTATTAAATAGTTATATATATTTCAGAGGTGATGTCGGAGTCCTTGAAATTGAGCAATATTTTTTTCCAGCATGGATGAGAGTTCTGTTTAACAAAGTTCCTAATTTGAAGACAGTGAAAGAAATGTGTAGCTGGACTGTCAAATTTGGAATGTAATTGTTCATAGGATGCAAAGACATTGTCTATTTAAGGATCTCTAAGCAATTTAATAACAAATTTTTTCCAGATATTAAAAACTGCATATGTTTGCGAAGGTTGAAAGAGGTGGTTCTCTTGCAGAGGTGCCACAGATAAAAGCTTCTGTTATGGACTATTTTGGAACTTATTTTATTCCCTTTTTTTTTTTTTTAGTTTTAACTTGAGTAATTGTGTTTTGTTTTTATTTTAATTTTTGCCCTGGAAAATTGTACCTAAAATTTTGTTGTGCAATATCTCATTGCTACAAAGACAATAAAGATGTTAATTGATTGATTGAAATTCATAAAGAAATAAGCAATTTTGTGACATACAGTGGGTACGAAAAGTATTCCGACCCCCTTCAATTTTTCACTCTTTGTTATATTGCAGCCATTTATCTATCTATCTACAGTCATGTGAAAACATTAGGACACCCTTTGAAAGCATGTGGTTTTTTGTAACATTTTTAATAAATGGTTATTTCATCTCCGTTTCAACAATACAGAGAGATTAAAGTAATCCAACTAAACAAAGAAAACTGAAGAAAAGTCTTTTCAAGATCTTCTGTAAATGTCATTCTACAAAAATGCCTATTCTAACTGAGGAAAAAGATAGGACACCCTCACATGTATTCCCTCTTAAATTGGCTCAGATCTCACACAGGTATATCACACCAGGTGCACATAATTAGTAGATCGTTACTCTGCATGTTGAATGAGGCTTGCCCTATTTAAACCTCAGACATTTAGTTTGGTGTGCTCCTGACTGTTGAAGTGAGAGTGAGCACCATGGTGAGAACAAAAGAGCTGTCAGAGGACTTCAGAAAAAAGATTGTAGCAGCCTATGAGTCTGGGAAGGGATTTAAAAGATCTCAAAAGATTTTGAAATCAGCCATTCCACTGTCCGGAAGATAGTCTACAAGTGGAGGGCTTTCAAAACAACTGCCAACATGCCCAGGACTGGTCGCCCCAGCAAGTTCACCCCAAGAGCAGACCGCAAGATGCTAAAAGAGGTCTCCAAAAACCCTAAAGTGTCATCTCGAGAACTACAGCAGGCTCTGGCTACTGTTGATGTAGAAGTACATGCCTCTACAATCAGAAAGAGACTGTACAAGTTTAACTTGCATGGGAGGTGTGCAAGGAGGAAACCTTTGCTTTCCAAGAGAAACATCGAGGCCAGACTGACATTTGCCAGAGATAAAGTTGACAAAGACCAGGACTTCTGGAATAATGTTCTTTGGACAGATGAGTCCAAAATTGAATTATTTGGACACAACAGCAGAGGACATGTTTGGCGTAAACCAAACACAGCATTCCAAGAAAAGAACCTCATACCAACTGTGAAGCATGGAGGTGGAAGTGTCATGGTTTGGGGCTGCTTTGCTGCAGCAGGACCTGGTCAGCTCACCATCATAGAATCCACGATGAATTCTACTGTGTATCAGAAGGTGCTTGAAGAACATGTGAGACCATCAGTTAGAAAATTAAAGCTGAAGCGGAACTGGACCATGCAACATGACAATGACCCAAAACATACTAGTAAATCAACCAAAGATTGGCTGAAAAGAAGAAATGGGGAGTCCTGGAATGGCCAAGTCAAAGTCCAGATTTGAATCCCATTGAGATGCTGTGGGTGACTTGAAAAGGGCTGTACGTGCAAGAAACCCCTCAAACATCTCACAGCTGAAAAAGTTCTGCATTGAGGAGTGGGGTAAAATTTCCTCAGACCGATGTCGAAGACTGGTAGATGGCTACAAGAACCGTCTCACTGCAGTTATTTCAGCCAAAGGAGGTAACACTCGCTATTAGGGGCAAGGGTGTCCTATCTTTTCCTCAGTTAGAATAGGCATTTTGTAGAATGACATTTACAGAAGATCTTGAAAAGACTTTTCTTCAGTTTTCTTTGTTTAGTTGGATTACTTTAATCTCTCTGTATTGTTGAAACGGAGATGAAATAACCATTTATTAAAAATGTTACAAAAAACCACATGCTTTCAAAGGGTGTCCTAATGTTTTCACATGACTGTATCTATCTAAAATCATTTAAATTAATTTTTTTCCTCATTAATGTACACACAGCACCCCATATTGACAGACAAAAAAATAATTTTTGAAATTGTTGCAGATTTATTAAAAAAGAAAAACTGAAGTATTCAGACCCTTTGCTCAGTATTTAGTAGAAGCACCCTTTTGAGCTAATACAGCCATGAGTCTTCTTGGGAAAGATGCAACAAGTTTTTCACACCTGGATTTGGGGATCCTCTGCCATTCCTCCTTGCAGATCCTCTCCAGTTCTGTCAAGTTGGATGGTAAACGTTGGTGAACAGCCATTTTTAGGTCTCTCCAGAGATGCTCAATTGGGTTTAAGTCAGGGCTCTGGCTGGGCCATTCAAGAACAGTCACAGAGTTGTTGTGAAGCCACTCCATTATTTTAGTTGTGTGCTTAGGGTCATTGTCTTGTTAGAAGGTAAACCTTCGGCCCAGTCTGAGGTCCTTAGCACTCTGGAGAAGGTTTTTGTTCAGGATATCCCTGTACTTGGCCACATTCATCTTTCCCTCAATTGCAACCAGTCTTCCTGTCCCTGCAGCTGAAAAACACCCCCACAGCATGATGCTGCCACCGCCATGCTTCACTGTGGGGACTGTATTGGACAAGTGATGAGCAGTGCCTGGTTGTCTCCACACACCGAGGAGAGGCAAGACACATGACAGCCCGCATGGAGTTTGCTAAAAGACACCTGAAGGACTCTGAGATGGTGATAAGATTCTCTGGTCTGATGAGACCAAGATATAACTTTTTGGCCTTAATTCTAAGTGGTATGTGTGGAGACAACCAGGCACTGCTCATCACTTGTCCAATACAGTCCCCACAGTTGAACACGCCCACAAACTAGGGCCAGTTTAGTACTGCTAATGCACCTAAATGCATGTCTTTGGACTATAGGATGAAACCCTTGCATGGGGAGAAAATACAGACTCCTATATTTAATGCTATTATGTATTTATTGTTATATTTCACTGTACTTTATTGTGCTTACTTATTTTTGTCCAAAATATTCCTCCATTATGATGGTGTAACATTCTCCACACTCATTTGTTAATCTAACTCGGTGCTTCCTCAGCAAAATCGTGTGCGTTAAATGAAATTGCTTAAATGCAGTGCCATCACAAGAGAGCTGCTTCAGAAATTTATATTGTACAGAGCCCTTGATCTTTACGCCTGTTTTGTAGTTTTGTATATGTTCATATCTTCCAAGGGGTGGCTATAACTCTGTGCCACCCACCCCAGCTCTATGAATAAGTGTGCCAAAGCCTGTAGGATGGGAGCTTTCCGCAACATCTCATTCTTCTATACACATATGGACACTCGACTAAGATGTTGTGTAAAGCCTGGAGGTTGTTAATTTCATTCTCTCACTTTTTATTGTTGATTGCATGTTTTAATTTAATTTCATTATGTCAGCTTTATTTTGTTTTTATGTCTTGCCCTTGAGATCCACTGTAAGGGTGCTAAGTATGAAGTACGATCGCTGTGAAAAATAACCCCCATCTTTCCACCTTTGTGGCACATGTGTAGTAACAAAAATCATTTGTTTCTTCCGTGATAGCAAATGTCTTGTGCATCCAATGATGTAGTTTCGACAGTTTGTTTATGCTTCAGAATTGTACTTGTATCTGTTGGAAATGTTTGCATAACTTTCAGAAGTGTCTCAGCTGGCCTAGGAACACTTAGAATTGCCCAAAATGTAATTATGATTCATTTGTGAGACTTGGAAGAATGCCTTGGCTTGCCAAGTCTGTTATCACAAATGTCACTAGGACAAGTAAAATAAAAATTTAAACGACCTATAGAGCAGCCTTTATGTCTTAAAATTAAGTTAGATGTCCTTCCAGTTGCATTGTTGTTCATAGATGCAGCTCTAGTTTTACTTACTCTATTTTTACCTTGTTCTTCATGTGTTTTAACAAATCTGTATTCTTATGAGGACTACTACTATATTTAGTAATTGTTATACTCTATACTTGTATTTTAACTGAGAATTTTTCATAGCACTGCACTCAAACACACCTCAAAATCTACAATGGAATACCTCAAGAGATGCAAGCTGATGGTTTTGCCATGGCCCTCACAGTCCCCTGTCCTAAATATCATTGAAACTATGTGGGTAGATCTCAAAAGAGAAGTGCTTGCAAGATGGCCCAAGAACCTTGCACAATTTGAAGCCTTTTTAAGGAGGAATTGGTGAAAATACCCCAAGTAAAAACTGAAAAACTTTTAGCCAAGTACAAAAAACATTTATAAGCTGTGATACTTGGCAGAGGGGGTGTTGCGAAGTACTGACCATGTCGGGTACCCAAACTTTTGCTTCAGACCCTTTTCATTGTTTTTGGTATAGTGTGCATTTCAAATATAAAATGTAATTTTGCTTAAAATATTAAAGAAATGTCATCTTTGTCTTTTTGCTGTTCAGTTTATCTTCTGCTCACTTAACCATTCATAGTAACTGACATTTTAATCTTGGATGCCCAAACTTTTGCATGCCACTATACAGTATATCATACGACTCTTACCTTATAGATGGTGCCAGTCATGTTCAAGTTTCTAGTGTACGTTTAGCCTGAAGATAAAAAAAGTGTAACTTGTTGTGATAATAAACACAATGTTCCTTTGTATCATTGCAAATATGGCATGTTAGCTACATTAAATAAGTAAAAGAAGAAATTGGTAAATATTTTCCTGCTAATCCAACAAAAACTGCAAAATTGGTGTCTCAAATGTGTGATTGGATACTATTTGGGAAAAGAATACCTTAACTGCTGTGCCACAGTTGATATTATTGAGAGAAAAGCAGGCATTTTCTTCTGGTAACAAAAATCTCAAACTGCTTGCACCATACTGTTTTAAAATTTTGGGGTTTTTTGTCCTTTTCCAAGACTGGTATACTGTGCAACCGTAGCTACACATGCAGTACGATTAGGGCTTCCCTAAAAGATTATTTTGTATGTGATTACTCTGTTGACTATTTTCTCGATCTAAAATTTTTTTTAAAATGGTATTTTTCATTATTAACATAATTTTATATAATTTTGTCCAACTTTAATCTCAACCAAATAATTAGGGTTTTGGGCTCTTTAGACCTGGTTGTTACAATGGATCCACTCTAAAACCTATTGCACATGTATTCTTAAAAAGACAATCCTAAATTGAGATTGACATTATCCATAGACACAGTGTGGTGTAGTAGTTAACATTTTGGATTTCTTGCCATGAGGTTGTGAGTTCCAATCGCGCTACAGATATTGTGTGACAATGATAAGGCACTTCCCCTGCCTTTGCTCCAATTAGAGAACAACAGAAATAGACCCAATTATATCTCAGTGTTCTATATTGCCTTGGATTAAAGCGAGCCAATTAATAAATAAATACATCAAATATGCCTAACAGTTATATTCATTATTAAGCAGATTAATAATGTCTGTAAAGTATAAATTATACCAAGAAACAGACAACTCAAATCTATTGACAAGAAAATTGAGGTAAAACCAATATTTTATACTTTTGCAGCTACAGAGTGTTAAATAATTATCAGCTAAACTTTTCGTTAACAGTTAATTTTTACTCTGCCGACTTTGGTACAGCTTCGTGCCTTGTTCTAAAAGGGAAATGACTGCACAGTTACTTTTTTTAATTTTCCATTGCTGTTGGTATCTGAATGTTTACTCATAATTTCATTTAGAAATCTTGATGTTAATTTTTTTAAATGCAACCTACTAGATATTTTAAGTATACATCTAAGACAACAATGAAGTGAATCAGAACCAGTGATTCTGTGGAACGTGTCATTATGAAATTTTCCTTTCACTTGTGTGTGTGTTTGTGTATTTTTTTTTTTTTTTTTTCCCACAGATATACAAGCCCACTGTGGGTTTGTGTAAGAGTGTTACCCACAATAGACTGGCAGTCCATTCAGAATTCAGTCCTCCTTTTGCCTAATGCTGCTGAGATATGATCTGGCAGTATCAAGCATTGAATTGTATTAAACTGTATTTGTCCATAAATGGATAAATAGATCCTTTAAAAACATTACATATATATCTGAGTAATATTACTTTATTAACAAAGATAGTGTATAACTTCAGATTATTGTAGACTACTTTTAACATTGATTTTGTTTTCACTTTTCTCCCAGTTAAGAGTCATCCTTTTGGAAGTGATTTTGACAGATCATATGTAAGTATCAACTTTGTTAGAATTTTTTAAACTATTATTTATTTTATGGTACATTATGTCATAAAAACATTTTGCTTTGTTGTATTGCTAGAGTATGATAAATTAAAATTGCTCATTCCATCTGTCTCATATATTTAAAAGTGTTTTTCATTGAGCCTGCAGTTTCAGTTTATGCTACCTGCTTTACCATATCCAGTTTTTTTTTTATAAAACTTTTACATTTTTTTGTCCTGGAACGTCACTAGCCATTTTCCATCCATTTATGCCTTAAGAGAGTTTTATTTTGTTTTTATTTATATTTTTAGGGGGATAAAGAAAAATCTGCAATATTAAACATTTTGCTTCACCTCCATGATCATTTAGCAAAGATTGCAGGTAAGTTGGCATTTTCCAGTAGCTCACAGCAATTCTTTAAATGTGTGTGTGTGTATTTAGCTTATTGAGGTATGCATAGTTACTTTCTCATAACCAAAGTATAGGGAAAGTATTGTAATTGTCCAAAGATTCGATGTCAAGATTTTGATGAATCTTGACATCTTAGACCTTCCTGAGTCTCAAATTATGTCTGTGTGTGTGTATGTAAACACAATAACCCGAGTACGCTTTCACTTAGGTCAACCAAGTTTTGCGTAATTGTTCAGTATATTATTAATTTGATTTGATTTGTTGATTTGATATCTGGACTCAAAAATAATTTGAATTAAAGTGCTTTTTTCCAGTGGATCCTCTAGCGCACAATATTAGACTGGATACCTTCCCATTTATTTTAGCAGATCAGTTCAAATACCTAGGGGTAAACATCACAAGTAAATATAAAGATGTATTTCAACAAAGTTTTAATATCTGCATGAAAAAAAATTAAAATGTGAACAAATGGTTTACCCTCCATCTCACTTTAGCAGGGAAAATCAATACTGTCAAGATGAACATCCTTCTTTTCTATTTCGGGGCATCCCCATGTACATTATCAAATCATTCTTTAAAAAAATTAGATTCAATTATACCATTATTTATTTGAATTTGAAACATCCATGCTTATATAACGGTGACTCTACAACAACCTAAAGTAGAAATGGGCATGTCATTACCTAATTTTCAAATTTATTACTGGGCTGCAAATATACAAGTGACCTGGACAGTGACACAAATTGATGAATATACTCAATCCTGGTCTACAGTAGAAATAAAATCTTGCTGTACTTTTTGTATGCCCTTTCCTTGTGCCCCAGTAAATAAGTTATTGTCAATATACTAATAATCCAATTGTTCATAATTCACTTAGAATATGGAACCAATGCAGGAAGCACTTTTAGGCCGGGTTTATACTTCACGCGATGCATGTTGCAGCAGACACTTCTGCCATGCAAGTGTTGTACTGTTTATACTTACATGCATACTTTATGTAAATCTGGAGGAGTCCACCAGATGGCAGTGATAGATATTATCACGGTGAAAACAGGTTCAGCTTCGCTGTGTTGTGAATTGCTTGGAACACCCATTAAATTCCGATGACATCTTACCACAATATCTCCGAAAAGGATGTTTAATGATTAAATCCATTAATCCAGGGATGTGTCCATTCCAGCTAGCATTGGGCACGAGGCAGAAACAATCCCTGGACGAGGCATCAGCTCATCGCAAGGTGGAATACAAGCACTTGCATACACTAGCATCATTTTAGTGTTGCCAAATCTGCATATCTTTGGAAGGAAACCGGAGCACAGTGTGGAAACCCAGCAGGAAAACATGCCAACTCCAGGCAGAGAATACAACTGATGTGACTCCCTGCGAGACAGCAGCGCTACCACTCTGCCCTTGTGTTACCCCTATGTGTGTAATAATTAACAGTGTTCATTATATAAATGAAATTAACGATTTATCTGTAAAATGTAACATACATACTTTAATGCATTTAATCATGAAAGTGATATCAAGTATAAATCTTAGGATTCTAAATTTGCAGAGAGTTGGAATATCATGCATTTAATGTGTTCTGTGTGGCAATCTATTGCTGTTTGCCGCTTCTGTCAGGTCCGGAGGAAGCCACAGAAAAACACGGCACGGCACACAAGACAGTATGTGAGACTTTTAAAATGTATCGTGCCATTACGATTGGGAATATGCGACGCTTGAATATAAAAGCACCACTAATGCATCTGTATGTCGGCATTTTGCTTCACCACATCGAACCATTCATCAAACATCGAAGCGCACACATTAATCCTGTAGGATCCGCAAAGTGGCTTTCTGTCACATGTAGATAGTATACAGAGACTGATGTCACATTCCAACTTTTAGAACACTACGCCCCCTGACTTTTTGCTGGTACTGCAACTCGCGTATACATCACGTTAATTTCTGAGGACCTGCTCAGAGGACGCGTGAAATGAAAGCTGGGAACGTGTGGCAGCCATGATGCGTGCATGTACATGTTCTGAATGTGAAGTGTAAACAATCCCTAAGACAGAGAAGCTTTTACCCCTACAGGATAATCATCTTTTTCAGCCATCTCAAACCTACACAGTATTTAATGTTTAAAAAACACTTGGAGAACTGTGTAAACAGCATCTCAATAACATATAAAAACATTTTAAAGTCACTTCCTTTCAAAGATCCCAGGGTATGATGGGGAAAAGATCTTTCTCTTAACATTTCAGAAAAGGAGTAGAAGGCAGCCACTCATAGGATATTCTCTAGCTCCATTTTCACAAAGCATTAAATCATTCAACTTAAAATCTTTTATCAAGCACAGTTACCATGTGTAAAATTGTCCAAAATGTGTCCAGGGCAAGATTCAACCGGTGAACGTTGCAACATTCTGCACAAATATTTTTGAATGCCTATTGGACAGCCTTTGTGTCACAATCACTCCTAACTCATTTACAGCTGCGTTTGGTGTTCTCCCAGATGGGCTTAAAGTGGAGAAGGACATATTGATTGTAATTGCCTTTACCACACTACTAGCATGTAGACATATCGTGTTCAACTGGAAGAATCCCAGCCCACCTGTTGTTAGTCAGTGGGTAACTGATGTTCTATACTACTGTATTTGAAATTGGGGAATTAATTCTTAATTAGAAGATCTGTTCAAAACATTTTTAAAATATAGCAAGATCTAATTAATCTAATCTTAGAAAAAGCATTTATATTGGGGGGAGAGACATTCTCCTTTTTTATTGTTTTTGAAGATTTGCTCATGCTTTTGGCTCTCCTCCGTTTCTCTCAGGGGGAGTTGAATTCTGGTTTATTATGTTTGACTCGAGTGTATGGAATGTTTGCTTCAAATAAAATACAACAACAACATTTATTTATATAGCACATTTTCATACAAAAAAATGTAGCTCAAAGTACAAATCAGTACAATAATACAAATACAATAATAAAAAAAACTTGTTATTGTCTGGTGCTTTATAGGAGTCCTTGGGTCTAGTTGCAAAAATCTCTGATAGCTGTTAGAAGTACTGATCCACTGCTCAGCCTTAACACCAGAAATAATTTCCTAGGTAGTCCCAGAACTGGCTATGGGCAGAACTTTAAAGCTCCCTTTGGCCACAAGGGTGGTACACTAAGAGTAGATGGGAAAGGAATAGTGATCCAGACAGCAGTTGGAAATGAAGACATACAGGTTGTAAAGATGATGTAGAAAGTTGAGAAATGGAAGCTTTTATTTTTATTTTAGGTGTGAAAGTGTTATAGACACCCTGCCAGGAAGATGCTTGTAAGACTGCAGTCTGTTTACAGTGTGGCTTTAGGGTTTATTTTCTGTGAATTGATACCTTGTTTTACTTCTTCGTAACTTTCCTGTGTTGATTTTATAATAAAACATCATTTTGTATTTTTTATCTTCTCTGGCATTATTTTGGGTACAAGGACAACACAAAAGTATGTTAACATCTCGGGTTTAAGTGTTAGGTTGAAGTTCATATAAACTGTACCACATAGCATTTTGTACCTTGGCTACCTGTGATGAATATATATTGAAAATTAACATCATAATACAATGTGTTGGTAGTGTGGTACCAATTTATTAATGGATATTTACCATGGAACCCTTTGTAATGCTTTTCATGGCTTAACTGTTAATTGGGATTGTGGAAATAGCTGAGAAACCCTGTGATCAAATAATCCTTACTCTGGCTACTAAATGATAAATTACCAGTAGCCACCTTGTAAGTAAGATCAAGCACCTTTGGTAGTTAATCTGGCTAAAACAATTAGTTTGTGAGACTGAGAAGTACTGGAGTGGTTAGAATCTCTGGCAGCAGTTATATAGCACGAGTAGTATTGTATGCCTGATATTGAAATAAAGACCAAATCTCGGAGCTAAAAAACGGAAGCCTTCAGGAAGCACTTTGCTAAGATGGTCCCTGGACTTTGCAAGACATTCTCTGTTCCATAAATTAACTCTATATTTGTCTTGAAAGTAGAGCAGAGAGAGAATGTAAGACAGCGGTGTCCAAACTTTTTGCAAAGAGGGACGTATTTGGTGAAGTGAAAATGTGCGTGTGCCGACCATTCAGCCTGACATTCTTTGAACCATTAACATTAAATGCAAATGAACTATTTTATGAGTTTTTTTATTGCAAATGGCATACTTTTCTTCACACAGAACACAAATCTAAACAGGTTTTTACCAAAATCACTCTGCCTTACTTATTTGAAGACCACATAAAATGAACAAAAAGTCTGTCTGGGGAAAAAAAAAAAAACTTTCGGGAAGATTAAACATATCTAGGTTAATTTAAAACATTACATATTCACTATTAAATGCTCACTGTAAACTTCTAAATTCAAAACATGTGAACAGGAAGATAACACTAACAGTTATCTCATTCAGAAGTACAAAACATTGAGGGCCGGTCCGTGTACTTTTTGGTATTTGAAATTTCATTTTAGAAGCAAAAATGAAAAAACGAAAATGAAAGGAATTTTCAGATTTTGATTTTTGATTAAAGAATAAAATGAGAGAAAATAAGGTATTTTGTAATTCTGTGATAACAAATAGCAGTCATAAAGTTAAAATTACACACACTTTTCTAGATTTATTTGTGATTCAAATAATGAAAGTGTAATAGCTCAAAAACAACAAAACAGACGCATTTTCGTTGTCTGAAACCGTAAGTACTACTTCTTCTGCATGATTTTTGACGACACGTGCAAACTTCCCAACGTCCTCCTCACAAGACATCGACCAACGGCCTTGAAGTTACACTGGCATCAGCAGAGGATGGACCATCACGTTGTTTTTCAGAACCGTAAAAGAGTGACACTCTGGGACAAGGACATGACTGCAGAAAAACGGAGTCGCATCTTTCTTTGCTTCATTGATGTAGCAGCTCTTTTATGAACATTATTGTTATTACTTACTGTGAAACAGCGAACATTTGGTGATTTCATTTACTAACACTAAGTCTGGCAATTTTTATAGTGCTAGAATTTTGAATGTGTAAATGTGTCAATGGTTCCTCATTGACAAATGTAACACATGTTAAGAAAACTTTCTGTAAATCACGTCGCTCTACTAACGTGTTACACGTTTGCGCACTGTTAATACTCGAAACGGTTACTAGCTATAGTAGCCGGTAAAAGTCAATGAGCAACCATTCAAAGTGCTAGCACTCTAAAAATTGCCAGACTTACTGTTAGTAAATAAAATCACCAAATGTTGGCTGTTTCACAGTAAGTAATAACAATAATGTTCATATAAGAGCTATTACATCAATGAAGCAAAGTTTGCAAAGCTTGTATTTTTACCTGAAAGATGCAACTCAGTGTCCTCATCCTGGAGTGTCACTCTTTTACTGTTCTGAAAAACAACGTAACGGTCCATCCTCTGCTGATGCCATGCAATGTAACTTCAAGGCTGTTGATTG